>NC_137811.1:70852202-70999702 GCF_963921795.1 Nannobrachium achirus | reverse complement strand
CACTGAGCCTTTAACTGCCCCCGATGAGCAGGTTGGTGCCTCGCATGGTTTCCTCTGCCATCGGTGTGTGAATGGTTGAATGTGATGTACATTGTAGAGCACTTTGGAGAAAAGCACTATATAAAAGCAGTCCATTTACCATGGTCTTCATCAGTCAGAGAAAAACTAACAAACGGGAGCGTTTCGCTGTTACTACGTGTCATCTTTTCGACACCCAAACCCAAGCCTTACTCTAACCCTAACCTCCGTGGGGTTAGGGTCGCTAACCCTCCCGACACTCCGTTGTCGAAATGATGACACGTAGTAGTAGCGGGATTTCACTACAAACAGTATCCTCAATTCTAGGATTTGAGGACTGGGTGTCCTCACAACGATAGAAGTCACTGAGCAATGAGCACGCATAATCACATCCTCTGTGTGTGTGTGTGTGTGTGTGTGTGTGTGTGTGTGTGTGTGTGTGTGTGTGTGTGCGTGTGCGTGTGCGTGTGTGTGTGTGTGCGCGTGTCTGTGTGTGTGAGTGTGTGTGTCTGTGTGTGCGTCTGTGTGTCTGGCACCGAGCTGAGCCGCCCATTAGAGTGTCCTAACGTCCAATCAGCACATGGATTGAGGTCATGGCGGCTCTGGGCCAGTTAAAGTGGAAGAATGGCGGTGTTGTTGGCAGTGTGAGTGGGTCCTGCATTTACAATAAACCCCCTGGTGATCTGATGCTGTATATTACAGTCACACACTGTTCATCAACAAATGCTTTCAGATGAGCAGTGGAACTGAAACGGAAACATATTGTCTTGTAGACTATGAGGAAGTTGGTGCTTTTAATGAAGATCAAGGATTACGTTTCCAAAAAAAATCTAAAAACTATTTCCGAAAGATTTTATTCTGATTACTTGATTATTGAATTCAGAAAATAAAAATAAAAGATATTTGGATATATATATATATATTTTTTTAAACATTCTTGTTTAAAATGGTCCCAAATTTTCAACAATAGCCAAGAATAGCCGGTCACAATTGTTGCTATTCATTATACAACAAAGTATGTTGGGGTTAAAGTATAGAAACCTATACCATGTGAGCTTATAAATCTGCTATTTTCGTCAGATGTTCGGCTATTATAACATATGGCCGCCAGTGCTGAAGTGGTTAAGAGGTTAAACTGACGATTGAAAGCTGTGGGATGAAAGGAATACAATGAATAATAACAACAAGCAAAGAATGAACAGTTTTCTCTCTCTCTCTCTCTCTCTCTCTCTCTCTCTCTCTCTCTCTCTCTCTGTCTGTCTGTCTGTCTGTCTGTCTGTCTGTCTGTCTGTCTGTCTGTCTGTCTGTCTCTGTCTGTCTCTCTCTCTCTCTCTCTCTCTCTCTCTCTCTCTCTCTCTCTCTCTCTCTCTCTCTCTCTGACACAGGCCTGTTTCCAGTCCTCCCCTTTGACACCATTCTGTCATTTCCACTCCTCCGTGTCATTCCTTATCTCTGACTCTATGGAGTTGACGTGGTCATTTAGTGAAGGGAGATGACTTATGGAGTTGACGTGGTCATTTAGTGAAGGGAGATGACTCGCTCATTCAGAAGCTGTTCCTTAAGCCTCTGACTAATTAAAGCATCTGATAGTGTTTATGTGGTCCAGTGTGGTATACTGATGGTCCAGTGCCCCGAAGAGACACGTTGTGAGCTTGTAGATCAGCTATTTATAAAAATAAAATATTTATTTTTTATATGGGCTCATAACTCAGCATAGTTTTTCGACTTTGTTCGCTGCCACAGTTTTTCACAAACCTTTGAAAAATCATCGAATATTCAGTGTAAATAATATATTGCTCGCGGGAGCCCTCAAAAGATGCACATGGGTGTCCTGGAGGTGGAAAATAATCCCTGTCCACTCACAACGATCCACTCCAAAGACATCCACTTCCACGCCCACCTCACTTTCCACCAATCGTCCCATATCGTAAAGAATCTTGAGTATCTCTTCCACCGCCGATGGTTGTGAAGTACGGTACTTGAGTAACTGTGCTTTGACTGCTTTCCACTACTTGGATCTCACAGTAGCTCAGAGATGTTCTCAGAAGCTCGCTGATGCACTCACACATGACGGTACGGCAACAGGGCTGAGCGCTGTTTGTTTGATGAGTCGCTGAGTGACATTTAGGTGACATTCTCTGCCACCTCCCGGGGTGCTGAGTGGCAGAGGAAGACAGCCTCCACACAGCAGTGAAAGCACTGAAGCAGGCCTGCTGCAGGCCTCGTTGATGATGTGTCTGTCAGGCCCAGACTGGTGGTGACTCTCCCACGGTGGTTTTTGGGGTGCAAAAGTGGTTCGTCAAACATTCTGACAGGGTTACAGACAAAGAGCAATGTTCCCAGAGATCTGTTGTGTTCTTTAACTATGTTGGCCCCTAGGTTTTTGTTTTTGCTTAGCTTGCCTTGTTTTTTTGTTTTTTTTGTACTCAACGGTACTTTTCTTGTTCATACTTGACCTGTAACTGCTGTGCCTTCTCTGAGTGACTGATTTTCCCTCGTGGAATAATAATAATAAAGGTATTTATCTAGTGGCTAGATTCTAGTCTAGGAATCTAGTCTTTAATTGTAAGGGTCCCATTTTTTAAACCATGGACCCCCATTTGATAAATGGCGCAGCGGTCACGTCGCGGGTTCGACTCCCCCTCGTTCCTGTCCATCTTCCCTTCAAAAAACAATAAGGGCAGAAAAGACCCCCCAAAATCTAGTAGTATAGTAGTAGTTATAGACTACTGTAAAGGTCCAATTGGACCGTCGGTGGCCCCCCGGTCCAAACGTTGAGAGAATCAGAACTCAGTACTCTGGGCCCGTTCCATTGTTTGTGTCCTTGAGCCAGACCGTAAACACCTTCTGAAGTCATTTCAAGTGGCTCTATTATAGTCTAGAGATAAGCATCTGATAAATTCCCCAAGTCTCTGTTGTGGCCCGCTGGGCTGATGTCACTCGTCTGTTGACTCATTTCTGGGTCATACTGTAGGAATGTGGGAATTTGTCCAAATGGAGATGATTCAGTGTAGCATCAGAGAGTATATTGGTACCTTAGTGTCTGACCAGATGTACTGTAAATGTAATGCTCGTAATATACAGTACATGTTTATGAATGTGTTTAAGTGACGGATGCTATTGGAGTTCTTAAACTCTCCTGTTGCTCCTGTATCCAAGTTGACATTGAAAGGAGCACATATTCACTCTGAAACTCATATATGTTTCATCCTCTCTGACTTCATCAAATGCTCATTTTAAATTAATACACTGGCTCTAGCACGGATACTTCCTTTTAATAAGTCAAACTCCCTCTGGCCTAGAGAAAATGTGCATGTTGAATAGAAAATGATCATACTGTATGCCATATTTTCTGGTGTTCATTTCAATTTGTATTCACTTTTATGAGCTTGTTGTCTAATGTGGTTTCATGTAAGCAACCAACCGGGTCAGATTCTTTGTATGAGCAAAAATTCTTAAAGGGATATTTCACTTTAAAAATAACCTTTGGTAATTTTATCGTCTAATTAGGCTTTTGTGAACGCTTAAGTAGCTCGATTCAGTATTTAGATATTTGATATTCATTTAATCAGACACACCCCCTTCCTATACAAATCCATTGTAACTTAAAACTCAATTTTAACCATGATAGATTCATAAAAAAATGCCCGTCCTTTTTTCTGGTGAATCCTGACGCCCTCATAATACGTGAGCTGGCCATGTTTGAAGTTACAATGGGTTTGTATAGGAAGGGGACGTGTCTGATAAAATGAATATTAAATATCTAAATACTGAATCAAGCTACTCAAACTCTGTCTAGGGTGCTCACTCATAAAAGCCTGATTAAACGATAAAATGTCCAAAAGTTTGTTTTTGAAAGTGAAATATCCCTTTAATTCTGAAATCATCAGTGTTCTTTTAATTCTATTTATGCAAAGCCTTTTCGTCCGTTTCACTCACATCTTCATCTCATTGTGTGTCTTCAGGCATGGTGAGACACCCCTCCACCGTCTCCAGCCCCAGTGACAGCAGCGGCTCCGGCCCTAGCGACAGTGGCTCCACGCCGAGCAGCGACAGCGGCTCCAGCCCCTCCCCCAGCACGCCCCAGAAGCTGCTCCCAGCATGCACCTCTCCCTTCGGCCCGCGGCTGGTCCGGGCCACGCCCAGCTCCAGCGTCACCCAGCGGCCCCAGCCCGAGGGCTCCGACCATCGCTACGCCAACGCCACCACGCCCAGGCCCTCCGCCAAGCTGGGGGGCCACGGACCCTGTGGCCGTGTGCCGGTGAAAATGGAAAGAATTAAGGTGCGTGTGCGTGTGTGTGTGTGTGTGTGTGTGTGTGTGTGTGTGTGTGTGTGTGTGTGTGTGTGTGTGTTAGGGCTGTCACGTTTATGATGTTTTACAGGACGTTTAATTGTCACTTAATTGTTGCGATTAACGATTTAATTGGGTTTTTGTCGTTGACAATTACGCTTCTGTTTGGCTTTTAGGCTTTGAAGTTGCACATGGCCGATATGACACAAACCTAAATATACAAAGAAATGACTGACATGTTTGATAACTTTATACTTAAAAAGGACATTGATAGACTGGAAATAGCTGATCTACAAGCTCACATCACAACGCGTTGTGAACTTGTAGTTTGGCTATTTCCACTATTTTTGGAAAATGTTCAACATGGAAATGATTATGACAAAATAATTGCAATTATGTCAAATAATTGCGATTAGACGATTATGTCATAATTGTGATGACAGGCCTAGAAGTGATTTTGATTTGATTTGAAAGTAACAACCATATACAAATGACAAAACACAACAAAGTCCAGGACTTATTATTTGCATTGTGGCCCTCATTGTGGGCATGTGTGTGTCTTTTAAGATGAAAGCTTATTCACACGCACATCGACGGCAGGTGCTGGGCCAATGAAACTAATATGAAAGGAGGTAGAGCCCGCGCACCATTTTTTCATACTGACCCGATGAAGATCCTGTGAGATCGAGACATCGTCGCTATCTCTCTCTCTCTCTCTACTGCTGTGCTGCTATCAAATAAAGGTTAAAACATTCCCCTCCCAAATAATACATTTTATATATTAAATAAATAGATTAATAATATTATTCCCCAAATCCCCCAAAAGCCAGAGGCTAATTGCGTGTCCTTGGCATAATGGACAGGTTTGGCAATCCATTTACTCCAGTCGTGCACTTTGTAAGTCACCCTGGATGAATGCCTGAACTGTAAATAAATTGTAACTTTTAAGCGACCAGACAGACTCGGTGGATTCTCATATAAGGTCAGTGTTAAGTGAAAGTGACAGCAGAGCACATGTTTTCTTCTCCTCAGCCTTCACCTGTGGGGCTCTTAAGCCGTGACATCATTTGTCAGACCCCCAAGCAGATTTATTGTCAATATGGGCAGTGCTGTGTCCCTCGCTATTTCAACAGATCCGAGACAAAAATAACGACTAAAGTATAATTCTACCACTTTCCTGTCAACAAGAAAGAGAAGAAAAATTAGCTTATACTGTAGTAAAAAGATTCATGGGCGCTGGTGCCTTTTGGCACCAGAAGTTCACCTCTGCCTACAAAATGATGTCAGACTTAAGAGCACCATAGGGCAGGGGTTCCCAAACTTTTTTGTCTCAGGGCACCCTATAAATATTGTTTTAATCTGAGGCACCCCTACATTATAATTTTCACTCCCATCACCTTATATTTTATCGCATATCGTCGTTGTCAGGTGGAAACCTTGTATGTCCAAAACCTTTCTTTTTGTATTTATCATCTATAAAATGTACTAAACTAGTGAAAACAGCAGATTGTTTGCTTGTAGATCGGCTGTTTTCACTAGTTTTGTGCGACAGAGGTTTCTGCCCGACAGTGACGATATTTTAGTGATTATGTTGCGAAACTTGCGAGGAAAACGTTGAGATAATAGCCATTTTGGTTTGAACTGACTGAAAATAACTTTGTACTTCAAGTTTAAAATTATACAAGTGTCCAAATAAATTCCAAATATTATTAATGATCTCGAGGCACCCCTGGACTGCCGTCGCGGCACCCCAGGGTGCCCCGTCACCCACTTTGAAAACCCCTGCCATAGGGCATAGCACTGGGCGTGGTTTACTGGTGCCACTAAAAAAACTGACATCAATGGATGACTTCACCACTTTTCAGCCTATGTTCATATAATTGATCCCGTCTACCAGTGACATAATCGTTTAAAAAAAAAAATATATATTTAAAAAAATCTATTTACATTTTTATTATCGCAAGAACAGTGGTTTCCATTTTAACGTTGTAACTTTTCAGGAATAGAAAGCCTACCGTTTCTATTATTCTTTATTCTATTATTTCTGAACTGCCCGCAGCCCTCCTATGAGACCGAGTAGAAAAAATTGTGCTATTTTATCATGAACATTAGTGAGGACCAATTATAATGTATGAAGATACCGGTAGGTTGAAAAGTGGTGAAGTTGTCCTCTAAGTTTTTCCCAAAGAGATTTACTAAAATATTTATATTAATTGTTTTACACATGTGTCACCTTTTACGCATCTGTGTCACACAGCCCCCTTAACCATTATTTTTTAATACTTTGGCTATTAAAGGATAGCAGATCTACAAGCTATGAGCTTGTAGATCTGCTTTTTTTAAATGTTACAATTCGTGCAAATATTTGAATATATAATCTTTACTTCTGGGGGTCCCTGGAACAAACTATTTTGTGTTGGGTTGACAATTCTAATTCAGGGTATTTGGGGACATAAGATTACATATTTATAGAGGCCAGGACGCAGGTGTGTTGTATCAAGGGGAGGCGTGTGTAACTCATTGACCCACATATCAATTAAACATGAACACATGAAAGGTATACAGGCCATTACACATCTAACCACATTAACCCTGGCCTCGCTATTTTGGAGCAATGTGCAAAACAAATCAAATTATTTACCCCAATTTTGAACGATTTTGACGATTCGAAAACAGCAGATCTCTAAGCTCACAGCATGTTGCAGCATGCTGTGTTGTGAGCTTGTAGATTTGCTATGTAGAATGACTATAAATAGGGATTAAGTGGTTAATGAACATTTGAGGTCATCTTGCTATAAATATTATAGCAAGTAATATTATTTATTTAAAGTAAAACACAAAGTCTGGGACACTGTGTTACTTTATACAGTATTATTATATTATCAAGATAATATAAAAAGAGTTAAGGAATAATTCTATTATAAGGAGTAGAACAAAGCCTTATACTGTAGTAACTCTTGACTTCAACTAGATTCCTGAAGGAAAACCCACAATGGATAGAAATGGAATCTCACAAGCATCTGTGTCATTCTAGATGTTTGCGTTGGCTATTCAGAAATAGTAGATATACAAGCTCACAGCGTGTCACTTCATGCCGTGCCGCGAGCTTGTACCTTTGCTGTTTTTGAACATTTTTGAAAAAATCTTGACAGTGCATCAGCTCTTAATGATGGGTTAAACTTAAGTTTATATTTCACAATCAGTTAACATGCGGTCCTTCTCCAACCTTCCCTCCCAGGTCCTGACGGGCTCCGAGGTGGAGAGCGACTACCAGGAGCCGGAGACCATGGACACCCGGGTGGTGATGGGCCAGGAGGCCCTGCTCAAGACCATGGAGTCCCAGAAAGAGAGAGCCCTGCGCGGGCAGGCCATCCCTCTGCCGGGGATCCCGGGGTGGTCCCCAGATCCCCCGGGACCCCAGGGACCCCTGGCGGAGACCCAGCCTTCACAGACTGACCACCAGGGCGAGGAGAGAGGCTCCTCCCCTCAGCCGCCGGCCACCCTCCTATACCCTCTCCTGGCTCCTCTGCTCCCCGCCCCCTCCCCGTCCCCCGAGCCGACCGCGCCGGAGGACGACGCCACCGACAGACAAGAGGAGGAGGGACCGCCCCTCCTCTCCTCTCAGGAGCCGGCCTATCCCGTGGCCCTGTCCTTCTCTGAGCCCGCCTACACCGTCGACCCGCTGCGGGTGGGCGTGCCCTCGTGCCTGGACCCCGACCTGTACTACACGGCGCCCTCCACCCCCATCAAGATGGCCGCCCGCCACTCGCACCTCAAGCACCGCTCGTATCCCGGCTCCCCCGCCTGCCCCCTGTCCCCCGGCTCCCCCTCGGACAGCGAGGACCTCTGCTCCCCGCTCACCTCGCCCTCCGGCTCCTACGTCACGGCGGAAGGGGGCAGCTGGGCCTCCTCCTACACCTCCTCCATATCGCCCTCCACCTCGCCCAACCCGCTGCTTGCCGAGGAGGCGCAGGAGGCGCCCGCCTGCTTCGTGGGCTCCCTGTCGGAGATCGGAGACGAGGTGGAGGAGGAGAGGGCGCGGGGGGGAGGAGGAGGGCCGGAGCGAGACGAGGAGAGGGGAGGAGGAGGAGGAGTGGGTGGAGGCGCCCCCTACCGCCTGTGCCGGAGCGAGGGCTCCACCCTGAGCTCCCGGGCGGGGATACGGGAGGCGGCCATCCTGGAGGAGGAGGAGGTGCTGCGGGGCGAGCGGATCCGCATCTCCAGGGGCAGCTGCCGGCCCCGCTGGGTGACGGAGGACACCTCCCCGCTGAGGAGCAGCAGCGGGCGGAGCAGCAGCTCCCAGGAGGACGGGGGCGAGTCGGAGGGCTCACCGTGCCCACTGGAGGAGCCCGGCCCAAGGAGGATGGAGTACTCCAGCCCCCTGCTGCAGACGGGCCTGGAGCTGCGGCTGGAGGCCTGCGCGGCGTCAGAGGAGCTGTACGCGCAGCAGCAAACGGAGCAGCCGCCGTCCGAGGGCAGGGTCGCCCGCCCCCCGGAGCTGACCGCCACCGCCGCGCCCCTGATGACCCCCGACGCGGACAACCTCACCCTGGCGTCGGCGGACAGCCTCAGCCCCGACTCTCCCCCCGTGCTGCCCCTCAACGCCTTCTCCCACCTGGGCCTGGACGCGGACGGGGACCTCCCCGGCTCCTTCATGCTCTTCCCGGGGGCCTTCGGGGGCGAGGAGGAGGACGGGCCGGACGAGGAGAGGATGATCCCGGCCTCGCTGCTCTCCTTCCCCCTGCACACCAGCCTGGTGTTCCAGGCCGACTCCATGGAGATCACTCTGTTCCCCACCGAGGAGGAGGAGGAGAACGACGTGGGCGAGGTGAACCACCGCAAGGACCACGACGTGGACGCCTACGCCGACGGGGAGGAGGAGGCGGACGCGGAGGACGACGACGACGACGAGGATGAGGACGAGGAAGAGGACGGGGGCACGGCGGCGGCGGCGGGAGCTGACGAGGCCCAGGTGGAGGTGAAGGTGGAGAACCAGGTGGAGGTGAAGGTGGTGGAAGAGGAGCCGGGGGAAGGTGGAGACGTGGACGTGGAGGACGAGTGCGACGGCAAGGCGGTGCAGGACCCCACCCAGGAGGAGGAGGAGGAGGACACCTCCGCCTCCTTCCTCCACTCGCTGTCGGAGACGTCCATCAACGAGGCGCTCAACGACTCCTTCTGCTTCCAGGACGACACGGACGACTCCCTGGACTCCGCCTCCTACAACGGCGAGGAGGACGAGCGGCTGTACAGCACCGAGAGACACGCGCAGTCGCCCGAGCCCCCCAAGCTTCTTCTGGACCAGCCGGAACCTGTCGCCGAGCCGCCACAGGCTGCCGGTGATGCTGCGGCCGGTGGTCTGGCAGAAACCTCGCAGACACAATGCGGTCCAGAGGAGCCGAGACGAGACCCAGAGCCAGAGCCACGGCAACCGTCTGAACCGGTCCCTGCCCAGCCTGAGTCCTCCAACAGCCTGAGCGGCAGTGAGAGCGAGATGGAGATCTCCTCTGGGTCCTCGGAGCCCCCCGACCCGCCCAACGACGGACCCGCTTCCACAGCAACTGACCAACGTCCTGCTAATCGTCCTGCTAATCATCCTGTCGTATCGGCTGACGTTGGTCCAGCTTCCGGTGATCCTGCAGCTGTTGAGACCCGCAGCACTCCGAGTCCCTGTCCTCCTGCCAATCCCCCAGAGGAGAAAACGGATCATAACAGCCCCACCACCCTGGTAACAGAATCCATGGCAGACTCACAAGCGCCAGAAGTAGAGGAGAAAACACAGCATGCGGCGGGCACAGAGAGAGGAAATGACAAAAAGAACGATGATAAGCCACAGGAAGAGCCCGAAGATAAACAAGAAAGTGATTCGTACAAGCTGCTCATCAAGCCTCGTCACTCTCAGCCAGGAAGCTACAGGGGTCTGAGGACAGACAGACTGTTTTTGCACAAGGCTGATTCTCCTAAGACACCTGAGCTTGGACGGGCTGTGGCCGCCAGTGGACCAAGCAGGCACAAGGAGTCTGAGCAGGACCTTGACCAGAAGAACGGGAACGCCTCGGTTCCCACTGTGGAGCGTGTGAGCCCCGAGGGCACTCCCCTCAGCCGCGGTCTGGGGCTGCCCACTGCCACCAACGACCTGAACAAAGGTGTTCCTCTCCTCTCCTACCCCAAGGAGCCTGGCTCCAACAACCCCAGCAACATCCCCATGTCTTCCCCCCCGGAGGGCCCGTTAAACCTGGCCGACAACCTGGCTCACACCCCTGAACATGGCCCATGTGACCCTGCCCAGGAGAACCTGAGCGAAAACACCCTGAGTGCCGAGGAAGGGGGGCCGGGGATCCTGGGGTCCCCTCACTCCCCCCTCGCCATCTCCCCCAAGAGGGAGAACTCGGAGACGGACACGAGCGGCAGGATGGCCCCTGGAAGCGGGGCGTGGGGGGCTGAAGGTATGGCCGTGGACCTGGGCCTGGCCTTAGAACCTGGGGCCGAGCTCCGTGCCTGGGGAGCAGGAGAGTCTCTCTCCTTGTCACTGGGAGAGAGGTATGACCTGGTGGCAGAGAACCTCCTGATGTGCGGCGTGGAGGAGGGACAACGCAGGCAGGCGGACGTGGCTCCCAACATCAGCGCTGGCATGAACAAAGACGACAGCGACCACGTTCTGGGAGACGAGGAAGACAACAACAGGGACGGCATGGCAGACGTGGAGCTGGCGGTCGAGGGAGTCGCCGAATCCAACCTGTCCCGCTGGAGGTCCATCGAGGAGATCTCCGAAGCCGGCGGAGGAGAGGACGGCAGCTCCAGGTTCCCGGAGGACGACGTCAGCAACCTGAAACCAGACGACGACAACGGCGACAACGCACAACAAGGGCAGGAAACGTGGAGGAACGCGGCGGACGACAACAACAGTCTTGACTCGGCCTTCGACTCTCTGGCGATGCCAGGGTGTGGAACTCTCAACGCCCTGTCGGAAAAGCCCAGGCCTCAGAGCGGCAACGTCGGCGTGACAGAGTCCGTCTCCAACATTCCGCTCAACGAGGCACCGCTCGAGCCTTCTTCTTCCGACACAAGAAAGCCTGTGGAGCCCGGTGTGGAAACACAGGAGGACACAGACGTAGGGGGGCAGACGTCCATTCCTGCTGCAAACACAGAGTGTCAGGCATCCACAGTAAGTCAGGCAACCACACCAGTGTGTCAGGCCACCACGCCAGAGCCCAGCATCTCGTTGTCTCTGCTGGGAGGCTCCTTTGGGTCCTTCACCCCTAAACACAGATCCGTCGAATCCAGACCAGCTAGAGTTTCTCAGGAAGCTCCACTTCCAGCTGCCTGCAAGAAGGAAGCGCTACAGGTAGAAAACGTTCCTTCTCAGCCTAAACCAAAGGCTGAGGCTCCACAGAATGGGGGCAAAACGGAGGAGGGCAGGGTCAGTCCTGTGACTGACAGAGACAGTGACCAACCAAAGACTGAAGATGCCTTTACGGGTGACGTTAGTAACTCAGGGGAACCAGATGATAGGGTGAAAAGCAGAAAGGACAGTATGAGTGTGGAGGAGCAGAAAGATCAGGAAGAAGAGAAAAGGAAGGAGAGAGAAAGCTGTCCGGCACAGAAAGTGGAGCAGTCGTCACGTCACACCCCTGAAGGGAGCGTTGTTTGCACAGATGAAACTCATGCTGCTAAGAAAGGAGGACGGAGAGGAAAACAGAACAAAGAAGGCCCGTCGCCCCAGACAGACAGACGTGCCAACACAGGCCTCCCGTCGTCTGCTGCTGCCGCCGCCGCCGATCCAAAGCAAACTTCTGCCCCGTCCAAAGCCGCCGCGGATGGACGCCGCTCGGCGGGGGAGCCGGGCACAAGAGGGCAGAACCACCCCAAAAAACAAGCTGCGTCCGAAGACGCCCCGCAGAGGGCACGCGGGAAGGGTAAAGGCGCGGACGACCCGCAGAGAACGGAGAAGAGCTGCCCGTGCCCTAACAATCCCCACGTTCCCAAGCCTGCCACCCTGCACTCCCCCGGCAACCTCAACTTCGTGGCAGTAGTAAAGCAGGAGGAAGTGGCAGCACAACGACAGGAAGTGCTGGACAACAGGCCCTTGCCCGCGGAGGGTCAGAACGGCGGCACGAAGGACGTGAACGACAACGACGTGGGGAGCGGCCGCGGCTCCCCGACGCCGGAGGAGGACGCGCTGCAGTCGCGGCCTCCGACTCCTCCCTCCACCTCGCCGCCTCCCCTCTCTCCGCCTCCCGTCCACCGTGGCTCCTCCTCCTCCTTCTCCCGAGACCCGCAAGACGACCTCCTTCCCGCCCCGGTCCAGGAGTCCCAGCCTGCTCCACACCAAGGTTACTTTGGTTTAAAAAAAAAATCTTTTTTGAAAAGACTAAGTTTTAGTTTTTAGTTAACTCTAATAATAGCCGGGGACTCAGTCCCTCATAATGGGAGAGGACCTGTGATGTTCTGCCGCACTTTTTATTTCTGTTTTATCTATTAGTTTGGTCATTAAGGTCCACAGAATGAGAGGCCTGCTCTGCCAGAAACATCGCGAAAAAAGTTATGGACATTTGTATATTCACTGTCATCACTTGTCAGTCCTCACAGTGATGAGTCATCACTTCTCACAGTTTTGTTGGTCTGTTTTCTAGCCCAAGGAATGTTTTTCATGCAAAACAAATGCTTGCAATGGATTCAGAATCATGAAAACCCCCCAGTATGACCCCTCACATGCTACTTAAAGCAGATATTTTCTTTTTTTATATGTATTTCTTTTCCTGTGTAGTGGAGTCAATGGGACAGTGATATACAAATGGACATAACTTTTTTTTGCGATGTTTCCGGCAGAGCAGGCCTCTCATTCTGTGGACCTTAATGACCAAACTAATAGATAAAACAGAAATAAAAAGTGCGGCAGAAAATCACAGGTTCAACCTAGAGGTCTTCGGACCTGCCCGAGATCCGAAATTACCCGCGATCCGAACCGCCCCGAGCCGGGTAACGGGGCCGTTTTCGAGCTTTTACCGCGGGGCGGGCCGGGGCCGGGGCCGTCTGCCCCGGTTCCCCGGGTATCTCCTGTTACCCGAGTGGAGCCGAGACAGGCCGAGATTGAAGTGAAAGCGAACGCAACAACTGCACCAAATAGATAACGCCACACGATGGCACTAAAGATGCAGCATGTAATCTGTTGCATTGGTTGTGAGAACTGAGAAGTATAACTCACTCAGTCACAACAACACTGACTGTATCAGTTGGATTGTTATTATTATCAAAGATATTAACGTAACGTTTTGGTTAACGGTTTACAATGGAGTTGTCATTGCGTGTTGTCATGCTCTGCAGAGCAAAATGGACACTCAAAGCAGAAAGATATAATGAACAACACATGCGACAGAAAACGATAGCATTAGCATTGGCTAGCCAAAGAAGAAGGAATAAAAACATGGATTTATTTGTATTTACAAACTGTCCGCATTGACTTACTGGTCTGGGAAAATATCATCTTTTGGCGAGAGGCACAGCGCCGCTGACAGCAACAGCAGCACCGTGGCGACGTTAGGTAAGAAATATGTCTGATACAACTCTTAATATAATAACGTTGGCATTCTTTCATTTCGGGGGGACAGGTTCGGGTCTCGGATCTCCCGTTCTGCTCGGGTTTCGGATCCAATTTTTCTAATAACAGGCGGGGCCGTTCGGATCGGATCCATCACGTCTCGGGGCTGATCGGGTAACGGTTCTCAAATTCCAAATGATAGACGGGGCCATATGGGTCCGGGTCCATTTCCCCCGGGTCCTTTTGGGTTCGGGTAGTTCAAATTGGACCCGTGAAGACCTCTAGTTCAACCCTATTCCTTGAGCTTTTGGGCTTGTGGGTCCCCGACTATAACCATGTTGTTCTCCACCCCTCAGCGCCGCCCCAGTCCACAACCCCCTCCATCCTCCATCCTCTTTCTACGTCCGCTGCCGCTCAGCCTCCGCCCGCCGCTCGCCATCTCCTCCACCGCCCCCTGCTGGACGCTAGCGGTGTCCAGCTGGGGTCCGTCCTGTCCCTTCCTCCCGTCCCCGCAGCCCAGCACGGCCTCTCCCCCCGCACAGCACCGGACACAGCATACGCTCAGGTATATACTATACACGCCATTCAAATGCAGTGGTGGAAAAAAGCACTTGCATGTTTTACTTAAAGGCCTAGGATTATTGAATGCTTTAACTATTGAAAAATAGCAGATATACAAGCTCACAGCGCGGCACCGAGTGCCGCGCTGCGAGCTTGTAGATCTGCTATTTTTGTAAGCAAATTTTGCTTCTGGGGGGGGGGGGGGGGGTCCCTGGAACTAAATATTTTGAGATGGGGGTCCGTGGCCAAATACATATCATTTTGGGGGTCCTTGATATGAAAAAGTTTGAGAACCTCTGACATAGTAGTCTCTCAAGAACAGACTAACTGAGCTCCAGTTAAGTGAAAAGGACCTTTTCTTTGACGATGGCTGGCCAGATTGCTGACATTGAAACATGGGTTTTTAAAAAAAACCTCAGAAGGATTCAAAAGACACGTATAGAATCGGGTCAAAATTCAAATTTTCACGATTTTTCAAAAATAGCAGATCTACAAGCTAGCAGCACGGCACTCGGTGCCGCGCTGTGAGCTTGCATATCTGCTATTTTTCAATAGTTAAAGCATTCAATAATCCTAGGCCTAAATGGGTTAAGTAAAAGTATCAATACTGCAATGTAGAGTAGTCCCTTCCTGGAAATGTAGCGGAGTCAAAAGTATAGTTTTGAAATCCAGTCATGTGCTTGCGAAAAACAACAACTGCAAAACTGTATTCAAGTACAGTACTTAAAGGTATTCAGTGATTGTATTTCATTCAAATAGAAATATGGTACATTTTACATTCATTCTCCTCACTAGAATGTGTGCTGACCATATAAGGACTTCCACCATGGCCCGTGTTGCGAGCATAGCTAGATTCCGTTTTCAGAGGTGGCCAGCCAGTCCTCGACCAATCAGGGTAGAGTATGGCCGTAGTTATGTTGTGATGTTTAGTTATGATGGTCAAAATAAAAGTTTTGAGAACCACAGTCGCTCTGAATTAAGAACGTCTGCTAAATGCCTAGATTGTAAACTACTGAACTCATAAAATGCCACAGTCACTCAGTAAATCAGTATCATACATATCCTGAAGCTGGAGACGTAGGCCTACCGATATTCAGTGATTGGGTCTAACGATCAAAACGAGAACATTATAATGGTGATAGAAAATCTATAAAAAACTAAACATTTCCACGCTGTAAGGCCAGTAAGGAACGAGATGACCCCCGGCCACTTTCATTATCACTGAATACACCTTTAAGTAAATGTACTTAGTTACTGTCCACCCCTGCCCCCAGCCCACCCAGGAGTCTGTGCAGGGGGTCCGGGGGTCTCCACACTCAGTGCCTGTTCCAGCCTCTCAGTCCTCTCCCCACACCACCCAGCTGAAGCCTGTTCCAGCCTCTCAGTCCTCTCCCCACACCACCCAGCTGAAGCCAGGTCACACGCGCAGCTCACAGGACAGGTGCAGAGGTGAGAGCTTTGTTCACTGGTGCATTATAAAGTGGCTGTTAGTGCAGGGGTCTAACAACCACTGCAGTTAAACACACACACACACACACACACACACACACACACACACACACACACACACACACACACACACACACACACACACACACACACACACACACACACACACACACACACTACTCCAGTGGCTGATTGCTGCTGGTATATGCTGGGGAAATGAGAGTAAAAGATAAATGACATATCTTCTGTGCCGGGTGGAAAGCTCATACTGTACGTCCAAGTCTGTTACTTTTCAGGATTCAAATGTGAATCGCGCTGCGTTTTTTCGAGCTTGTAGATCTGCTACTTTTGACGTTTTTGTGTGACGTTGTAGTATGGTGAAGTAGGGCACACGAAAAAACACAAAAAAGTTGGAATTATGGCAACAGTGCTGTCACTGTCGGGCAGAAACCTCGTATCTCAAATCTGTTTCAAATCATCAGAGACACATACTTCCCACAGATCATAACCACCCAAGGAGAGTTTGAAAACATGACAAAAAAGAAACCTTGTATGTCCAAGTTTCAAATATTTAAGTTTTTTCGTAAAGTAAAGGCCTGCTTCGTCACATGAGACCGTCACACAAAACTAGTGAAAATAGCAGATCTACAAGCACACATTATAAATCCTTGTTTTGAGTGGTCTCGTGTAATATTGTAATATTTTGAAATATGGACTTTAGATATTCATGAGCTGTATGCCATAAAAAAATCTAATTTTTAACAAAGAAAAGGTTTGGAATAATTCACTGAATGTGCAAAGTATCTAGAATATATGAAAGTTTCAAGAATATTTGCTTTTACTAAATATTCTAATTTTCTGAAATTGATCTGTATGTTTTTTTTTTCATGTCAATAATTTAATTTAATTTAATTTAATTTAATTTAATTTAATTTAATTTAATTTAATTTAATTGAACTGAACTGAACTGAACTGAACTGAACTGAACTGAACTGAATTAAACTGAAATAGCTGCAAGCAGCGATAAAGTGTCCAAGGCATAAAAAGCAGGAAAGCAAAAAGGCATCAAGGGAAAGCAAAGAAGAATATCAAAGAAAAACTAGAAGCAGTGTTCTTCCGAACAGGACTCCGGCAGGTCAGGTAGGTTTTTTTTTGGCCTACTATAATAGGCCAAAGTGAAAAGGGTGCCACGTGTTCTTGGGCCTTTCACAGCAATCGGACGCTGCATGCGGGATTTGAAGCATTTTGCTAGTATGTCGCAGGGAGTTACTCCCAATCCAACCCTTGATGCTGAGTTTCAAGCAGGGAGGCACTGGGTCCCATTTTTTAGAATCTTTGGTATGACGCAACCCAGGTTTGAACCCGGATCTCCCAGTCTTAGGGCCGACACTCAAACCACTAGGCCACTGAGCTGGTACATGATATCATTGCAATCCTTGGAAATCACAACATAGGTGTAGACATGACAGTTTGTATTATAATGCTTGTTTCAGGATTTATGATGCATTATACATTATTTAGTAATGGCGGATATTCAAATACGCATCAAGGGGGGTTGGGGGACATTTTTAGGAAGGCTCCATATCAGACATTGTTCAAGGAACCAAACTGTAAAGCCTACCAAATGTCATGGTTTTATGCTTTTATAAACCCCAGGCGAGATTCGATCCAACGACCTTCTGCATGAAAGGCATATGCCCTGACCACTACACTAGGCAGCCACAGTATCTGTTAACCATGTTTGTTTAAAAAAGAAAGTCTATGTAGAATGAGTGCCTTGATTTTATTGATTTCTTTTTTATATTTTGGAGGCTTGGGGTGAAATCAATCTGAGTAAATGTAATCAGAGTATTTCTGACATTTTCGAGTGATCATATTTTCTTTTACTCAGAACAGAAAAAAAACGGACGATAGAGAAGGGCTCATTTTAAACATGAACGTGATCTGGAGTTAGATCGTGATCTGGAGTTAGATCAGACGTGTCAACATTAAAGAGTTTGACATATGCACATGCCATGGGCATCCAGGATGTTAACATCAACTCAACCCGACGTGGAGTTTGAACTGACAACCATCCGTATACCAGGCACAGGCACTGACCACTACACTGACCACTACACTACGGCAGTCACACATAATGGACCTGCCATTTTTCTAAAAAAAGAAAAGAAAAAAGAAAAGGTTTCATGTAAATCTACAGTAGTTGTGGGGCTCATTTTAAACATGAACGTGATCTGGAGTTAGATGAGACGTGTCAACATTAAAGAGTTTGACATATGCACATGCCATGGGCATCCAGGATGTTAACATCAACTCAACCCGATGTGGGGTTTGAACTGACAACCATCCGTGTACCAGGCACAGGCACTGACCACTACACTACGGCAGTCACACATAATGGACCTGTCATTTTTCTAAAAAAAGAAAAGAAAAAAGAAAAAGTTTCATGTAAATCTACAGTAGTTGTGGGGCTCAATAAAAAGTTTCATGTAAATCTACAGTAGTTGTGGGGCTCATTTTAAACATGAACGTGATCTGGAGTTAGATCAGACGTGTCAACATTAAAGAGTTTGACATATGCACATGCCATGGGCATCCAGGATGTTAACATCAACTCAACCCGATGTGGGGTTTGAACCGACAACCATCCGTGTACCAGGCACAGGCACTGACCACTACACTACGGCAGTCACACTTAATGGACCTGTCATTTTTGAAAAAAAAGAAAAGGAAAAAAGAAAAAGTTTCATGTAATGTACTTGACGCCTTCTTTCAAAATGATATAGCGCCCCCCTTTGGCCAATTGGGGTAAGATTGGTTTCAGTGATATTTGGACTAACCCTCTACAGTAGTTCATCATGAAAATTTTACTTTGCATGTATGTTTTAGAGGCAGAAGAATAATTTGCATAAAACTTGCAATATTCATTGAATTATTAAAAAAGCATGTTTACATTTTTAAAAAATCCGATCTGACAGATCTTTAGATATTGGTCCAAAGTTCATGTAAAAAAAGTTCCGTGCACGTGACGCGAAAGTTCCGGAATAAAAGCGGGTTTAAGTGTTTTACAAACTGCTCCAAATGGCGGAAAATCTAAGGGCGGAGCTTACTTAACAAAGACACAGATGTCTTCAGCTTGAGTCAAGGCACGCGTGTAAGCAAGTTGCATGTCTTCAAACGAAACGAGGCATGACTTATGCCCCTTTAAAGTTTGAGTTTTCAAACGCTTCGTATAGCGCCCCCCTTTGGCCAATTGGAGTAAGATTGCTTTCAGTGATATTTGGACTAACCCTCGACATATTTGCCAAATGCCATGAACGTGTCACTTTGCATGTATGATTTAGAGGCAGAAGAATAATTTGCATAAAACTGCAACATTGAGTGAATTATTACAAAAATAATGTTTCGCTTTAAAAGAAATCCGGCCGCTGTGCGATGACCGCATTGGTCCAAAGTTCATGTAAAAAAAAGTTTCGCGCACGTTACGCGAAAATCCCAGGAGGAGATAGATTTTGACTGTTTTTCATATAATTCAAAATTGTGGGAGAAGTAAAGGTCAGAGGTCAAAAGTCAGAGCGTAAAAGTTGTTCGGCATGAGGAGACGCATAAGTGTATACAGGTTTCATTGCTGTACCTGAAACAGGGCATGAGCTACACCAGTTCAAAGTTGGCATTTTTCAAAGGCTTCCTACAGCGCCACCCTTTGGCCGATTGTTGCGAGCTTCGCGTTTTAGCCGTTTGGCATAGTCCTCTGCCATACTGCCGAGTTTCATAAAAAGCGACTGCACGGTCTAGCCGCTAGAGAAAAAGTGGCGGAATAATAATAATAATAGTGATGAAGTCCAATAACAATGAGTGGCCAAGGCATTGCCACTTCGTGGCCTTGGCCACTAATTAAACTGAATTGAATTGAATTGAACTGAACTGAATTAAACTGAATTGAATTGAACTGAACTGAACTGAACTGAGTGTTGTTCCCAGCAGGCTCCAGCCTGGCCGAGGAGGAGGACACAGACAGTGAGGATGACACTGCTCTCCCTCATCCAGGTCAGCCTAGAGGGGCCAACGACACAAAGCCCTCCTCCTCCTCCAATCACAGGGAGATCCAGCCTTACTCGTCCCGCCTGCTGACTGACAGACAGGTGAGCTGTCCAGTCAGCAGCCACGGCCACAGGAACTCGGAGGAGATCAACCTGTCCTTCAACGCACACTGTGAGTGTTCCTTTAAACTGTAGGAAGCACCGCACAGCACCGCTTGGCCTGCTTTCCTCGCTCGCTCTTGCATCTCTCTCTCTCAGGGACGTGCTGGCCATTGGGAAAAGCGGGCCAACTCCCGAACGGCCGGTTCATTCCCGGCCGGTCCAGGCCGGCCATTAGGAAAAAAACTAAAATAAAATGTCGGCCTTCGTTCCATTTTGGGGGCCAGGCGGCCAACAAAGTAAATCGTCACTGTCGAGCAGAAACATCTCCAAGTTTCAAATGTGTAATTTTTTCGCAAAGCTAAGCCCTGCTTCATCATACAAGGCCATCGCACAAAGGTAGTGAAAACAGCAGATCTACAAGCACACAACGGTGTGAGGCATTGTGTGCTTGTAGATCGGCTGTTTTCACTAGTTTAATTCATTTTTTACAAAACAAACGGTTGTGGACATACAAGGTTTCCACTCGACAACAACGAAATATAACTCATGTAATTGGCCCACTGGCTTGTCATGATCTGAAATGGCAAATCTTTGAGTAGCAGCAGCGCTACAGAGAGATCTCTCTCTATAGCGCGCAATGAGGGCCTCTCCAACTCTTTTTCCCGGGCTGAATCAGGGGCCCAGCACGTCCCTGCTCTCTCTCTCTCTCTCTCTCTCTCTCTCTCTCTCTCTCTCTCTCGCTCTCTCTCTCTCGCTCTCTCTTTCATTCTTTCTCTGGCTTCTTTGATGCAGCAGCTGTAGCACTGTCACCGTCAAACAAGACTTTATGCATGAATGAAGAAGCACCGGAGCAAACGGGGACAACCGAAGCCTTTCTCTCATTAACAGAGTGCAGGCAAATAAATGGGACCACCGTTTAATGTCGGTACATCTTCGCCAGGTCATGACCTGACTAAGATGCTGCAGAGATGGTGTTGTTTTGGGCCCTATTATAGTAGATCAGCAATTAATTGGGAGCAACGTACAAGATAGTCTTGTCTTTGCTTCTTTATTAGAGCGAATATCACGGTAGTGGAGGTCAACATTGGCCCTAAAAGCATCTCTATGGCTCATGATATATCTAAATCATTGGTTTTCAACCAGTGGTCCTGGGACCACCAGTGGTCCTTTGGGGGGTTTCCAGGTGGTCTTCTGCTAAATGATGGAGAGTTGGTAACCAATGAACCCTTATAGATCTCTTGAGAGTGTAAAATGAAACCAAATGGACTTTACGGGTCCATTTGGTTTCATTTGTTTCGATTTTTTTTTTTTAGTTTAGTTTAGTTTTTTGTTATTATTCTTGAGTTATGTAGTTGTTTTTCTAAATTCTCAGTATGTTGGACCGGGGGTGGGGTGTGGATGATTACTTTTGATGCAGTAAATGAGTAATGGTCTTCTTTCTTTTCTTTCTTTCTTTTACTTCTTTCTCTCTAGTTATTAAAGAAATGTCTTAAAAGTCCTTAAATTGTCACTTCACTCACTGTCATCTGGGAACCCCCAAAAAATCATGTGGGGACCCCCGACCACAGGTTGAGAACCACTGCAGTAGACGAACAGCACTGTGTGACTTTCACTAGTATTGAGATCAAGATTAGATCATTGCGACCGTCAGGTCACAAGTTACTATGAAAACCTCCACCGGCTGTCCGTCACGTCACTTTTGGCCCTACTCTTATCTACGCCACCATGAGGCTGCTTTTTGCAGTGTGTATACATGCAACCTGACAGTTGTTTATCTCCCGATTAGGGAGTCTTATTCTATAAGATAATTGATGCATTGATGACCACTGGTGTTCTTAACAAGCTTTCTCATCAGTGGCGATAAGGCGCACACGTAGCCTTACATTAATCCTCTCCTGTAGTAGCTTCTGCTTTGATGACGTCTATGGCTACAGGAGAGTCTTAACGCTTTGACAGACAGGTCGGGAGTATGGTCTGCAAAACTGCTACTGCGGCTCTACACATGCATACATGCGAGACATATCTTCCGTACAAGTTCTGCAAGGTGTATGCGACTTGTACGGTAGCCTTGTTTAATGTATAAGTCTGTATTGTTAAATAAAATGAGTTTTTACCAAGTGTGTGTCTTTTCCAAATCGAGCAGCTCTGGTCTGGTTAAAGATGGCTGCACTTATCACGTGACGTTCATCCAGTCCCCCATTCGTTCATACAAGGACATGACGTATGTGTATACGGAATAATGCTTCCAGCCATCAACGGGCGCTGTTGCAGCTAACATTGTAGCAAACGAGGAAAAGCTGTACACTTGGTAAAAACGAATTTTATTTAAAAATACGGACTAATACATTAAACAAGGCTACCGTACAAGTCGCATACACCTTGCAGAACTTGTACGGAAGATATGTCTCGCATGTATGCATGTGTAGAGCCACAGAAGCAGTTTTGCAGACCATACTCCCGACCTGTCTGTCAAAGCGTTAAGACTCTCCTGTAGCCATAGACGTCATCAAAGCAGAAGCTACTACAGGAGAGGATTAATGTAAGGCTAGCGCACACGCATTACATCTACTACTGTGATTAGTAACCATGGCATTAAGGATGAACACACACACACACACACACACACACACACACACACACACACACACACACACACACACACACACACACACACACACACACACACACACAGGTTTTGCAATTCGTCTGACACCTGTCTTGGTCCCCAACATGGCAGATGCAGGACTACATTTGAAACTCATAAATAATTTCACAGGGGTTAAAGTTCTCAGTCCTAGGGACTGATTTCAGTCTTTCTATAGGGGCTATTTCTGAGATCAGTGCAGATCCGCAACAAAATAAATAAATAGGGCTGTAGCGGGAAACACCTCAAATATTGTTGTGCGCTTTGCTCGTTTCAAAAATCACATATTGGGACATGGTCTGAAAATAAATGTCAGTCTTGGGATTTTTTTGTTTGTTGCTTTAACCCTGATTTCAATATTTACAGATTATTATTCTTGATAGTATATGGTTTAGACTGATGGTATGTGTGTGTGTGTGTGTGTGTGTGTGTGTGTGTGTGTGTGTGTGTGTGTGTGTGTGTGTGTGTGTGTGCGTGTGCGTGTGTGCGTGTGTTATTCAGTGGGCTCTTACAATGAGTCGGACAGTGAGGGGTCGGTGCCTGACCTGGAAGAGCCAGAGGTGGCGCCACTGAGACCCTTAGAGCCCCAAGTAAGTCGGAGAGAGAAGGATCTTTTTTTAAGCACTTGTCTCATCATAAAACAACAGAACTGCACTCTAGTGCAGAACTGAAAGGTCAATTACTGCACACAGTCAGACAGAGTTACTTAAACTCTGAGTGCAACGATGAACCCTAAGTACTGCAGAACCATAGAGTACATCGTAAAGTAAGCAGTCTGACACAATAACTTCTTCCAAATAAGAACGCACATGCGATATGACTTGAATTGCACAACATTGTTATATTGATATACTGTATTTGCAATACACTGGGCAGCCAGCCCTATAGGCAACAAAATATTATTTCTCGTTAATTTAACAGTAATTAGTAACTCTATAGCCATTTGTAACTCAGAGGGGTACTTGCTGTTGTGGAAAAACTACTCACATTTTTTACTTAAGTAAAATTATCAATACTGCAGTATAGAAATACTCTGATACAAATTGTAAAAGTCCAAAAGTATTGGCATCAAAATATAGGTAAAGTAAAAGTGCAATATGTATAGCAGATCTACAGTACAAGCTCACAACGTGTTGCGATGCAACACGTTGTAGAGTGGCTATTTGAAAATAGTTTTACAAGCTCACAACGAGTATAAAATATATGGCTAATGTATGGTATAAAATATGGCTAATGTGGATTAATGTGTGTTTTATAATACAATCATTCATAACTGCAAAGTAACTAGCAACTAAAGTTTTCAAATTATTGTAGTGGAGTAAAAATACAATATTTGCTTCCGAGTTGTAGTGGAGTAGAAGTAAAAGTACTGGTAATTGGGAATACTCAAGTAAAGTACAAATGAAATACAATTGTACTTAAGTACAGAGTAAATGCACTTTCCACCACTGGGTTCTTGTACCCTGAGGATGTTTCCAACCATCTGTAGCGTGTCGTGTCTCATCTCCATGCCGTAGCCTAGCAACTGAATAATTAGCTAATGTCTTTCTGAAGTGTTTGTAGCGCTAAGCAGCTTTGTACCCCATCAGCTGGGATCCTTCACTCCCAGATTATAACTATGATACATCTCTGTTCTATATGACACACTAATAGATTATATGATACATCTCTGTTCTATATGACACAATAATAGATTATATGATACATCTCTGTTCTATATGAAACAATAATAGACAATCATCATATCGTCACTGTTCGGGCAGAAACCTTGTATCTCCAAGTTTCAAATGTGTATGTTTTTTTGTAAAGTAAATCCCTGCTTCAACATACAAGACTGTTGCACAAAACTAGCGCAAATCTTATAGTCGATCTACAAGCAGAAAGATTATCTGTCTGCTTGTAGATCGACTATTTTCACTACTTTAAATCATTTTAAAAATGATAAATACAAAACAAACGGTTTTGGACATACAAGGTTTCCACCCGACAACAACGATATCATATATCGTCGATGTCGCGCTGAAGCCTCTGCTATTTTGAGATGGGGGGGGGGGGGGTCTGCGGACAAATACATACAATTATGGGGGTCCTTGACGTGAAATGACTGCTAGCAACATAAGTTCATCAGAGAACTGTCAGGACTCAGAATGTTTAGATTTGTCCTGAGGTCTTAATTAATGTGGTTGTTGTGTTGTTTCAGTCCATCTCTCCAGGGGACGAAGGGCTGAACCGACCCAAGCAGAGCAGGAGTGAGAAGAAGGCTCGCAAGGTACCAGTCGGTATTCATTTCCCCAGATAAAAACTGTTTTGGCAACAAGTTAGTTAGTTAGTGTATTTTATTTGGTTATTACAGTGGGGGTTAGGCCTCGATATATTGAATGCTTTAACCAGTGAAAAATAGCAGATATACAAGCTCACAGCCGCGCTGCGAGCTTGTAGATCTGCTATTTTTTTTTTTACGTTGTAAAAATGTGTGCAAATCTTTGAATATTTGTATTTTCAAAGCGAACGTTTGTAACTCAAATTTTGCTTCTGGGTGGTCCCTGGAACTAAATATGTTGAATGGGGGTCCATGGCCAAATACATGGTCCTTCACATGAAAAGGTTTGAGAACCACTGACATAGTAGTCTCTCAAGAACAGACTAACTGAGCTCCAGTTAAGTGAAAAGGACCTTTTCTTTGATGAAAAAAAAAGCTTGCAGCGTGGCACTCGGTGCCGCGCTGTGAGCTTGTATATCTGCTATTTTTCAATAGTTAAAGCATAAAATAATAATACACAATACTGTGTACCCGTTCTGAATGGGTTAAAGTGTATTTTTGAAAAGGCTTAGTAACATTTCAGTGTGTGTGTGTGTGCGTGTGTGCGTGCGTGTGTGTGTGTGTGTGTGTGTGTGCGTGTGTGCGTCCAGGCCATGTCTAAGCTGGGTCTGAAGCCGGTCCACGGTGTGACCAGGATCACCATCAGGAAGTCCAAGAGCATCCTGTTTGTGATCAGCAGACCAGACGTGTTCAAGAGCCCTGCGTCTGACATCTACATCGTGTTCGGAGAGGCCAAGGTTGGTGGCTTAAGCATCTTTAATTATTTTCTATTTTGGCTTTTCAAAAATAGCAGATATACAAGCTTGTAGATCTGCTATTTTTGAATACCAGTATATCTTTTAAAAAAAGAACATTTGTAAATCAGATATTCACTTCTGAGGGATCCCTGGAACAACATATTTTGAGATGGGGGTCGGTGGCCAAATACATGTCATTTTGGGGGTCCTTGACATGAAAAAGTTTGAGAACCACTGATTTAGAAGAAGGATTTAGAAGACATTTATAGAATCGGGTCAAACATTTTCAAAAATGGCAGATATACAAGCTCGCTGTGAGCTTGTATATCTGCTATTTTTAAATAGTTAAAACATTAAATAATGGTTAAAGTGGTTAAAATCTCTTCTCCGCCTTAATGGGTTAAACCTCTTTAGTATTATTGCTGTTGTTGGGACAGAAACAAACCTCTTGTAGATCTGCTGTTTTTGCTACTTTTGAATGACACTAGTATGCCGAAGTAGGGCCTTCATTTACGTGAGAAAAAGAAACGTTAAAATAACGACATACAGCGTTTCTGCACGACAGCAACAAAATAGCAGTGTCTCTTAACCTTGTGGGGTTCAGGTACAAATAACATTGTTACTTTTCACTCTGCCGTATTTTACTACCGGTACTTTGATTTAACCTAACAGTGTGATATAGACCCAACTGTAACTATTGGTAACATTATAATAATTACAATCGTTCTTATTATTATAATAATATTTTGATAATAAGCCATCATATTATGATGATGGTGACCACAACGTTCAAATGAACCAACACAGTTGAAAGTTATGTTCACTCTCTCTCTCTCTCTCTCTCTCTTTCATTTTGTGATTTCAATCTCTTAAAATATTCATTGTCTTTGGCTTGTATCCTGGATGTTTCTTGCTATTTTGGAGCGGTTACCATCGCTGCATTTGACAACTCGTCCCTGCGGGTCAGGTGTAGCGGAGGGTTGCCAACCGACCCTTGAAATACAGAACAGAATCGTCCCTTTTTTAGAAACTAAAAGACGTGTCCCTTCTGAACTGATAAGAGGACACACTTTGTTCCTTATTTTAGACTTGAGAATCAATCGATGACACACATCTTACAAGAGTTCAGACAGCTCATTATACTGTACTATATACTGTATATAATACAGGTTGTTAACCACTGGAACCTCTAGACTTCTTTTCTGTCTACAGCAAATCTCTCTCTCTTTGTAACCCATGCATTTTTCACCTGGTGCTAATTGCCTAAGCCGTAATCCTGGGCGCTACCTTCCCTCTGCCAACCTGGGGAGGGCCCCGAAAACTGAGCTCATGCTTCCTTCAGTACATGAGGAGTGAGCAGGCTGCTTCTTATCACCTGACAGGGGGGAGTTTCCCCGGTATAGGACGTAGCGCGTGGAAGGAACACGTTATTCCGACCCAGTTCCTTTCCCCTCCATACAGCAAATCTCTTTGCCAAAAAAAAAAAAAAAAAAAAAAAAACGATCTACAAGCTCAAAATGCGTTGTGTGAGCTTATAGATTTGCTATTTTTGGCTTATGTTCCCCCCAGAATATGGATGCTGGGGTTCAAGTGGTTAATATAATATAACATAAAAGCATGTACTGTATAATAGCCAACAGTGAGATTTGACTTTTTATGGGTGTCCCTTATTTTTCTTGGAAGTATACGACACTTTATTTACCTTATTATTTGATTAAAGGGGAAGACCACCCATTTTCAATATTGAACTATGTCATTAATATACCTTAGAGGAGTTGTGTGGAAATAGAAAAAAAGTTCCCCCCCTTCTGTGTTGCCTAGAACTGGAAGATTGATTTTGGAGTTTGTATTGTAAAGTACAACTTGATGACATCACACCTTTGTACTTTACAATACAAACCCCAAAATCAATCCTCCAGTTCTAGGCAACACAGAAGGGGGGGGAACTTTTTTTCTATTCCCACACAACTCCTCTAAGGTATATTAATGACATATTTCAATATTGAAAATGGGTGGTCTTCCCCTTTAATAGGGCCAATGTCATTCAGTTGGCAACCCTGAGCAGGCATTGACACTAAGGGTTGCCCACCTGCCCCCGGAAGGTAAATAAAACTTTCGGACAGGTGCAATTCGCTTTCAGGTTGCCCGACTGGGCAAGTGCTAGTTTGAAAGGGGACGCAACCATCTATAAACAGCACGAGATATCTGTCTAAACACCTGAATGTGGCCAAATCGCTCTGTCTTCTGGTATGTGGAATGTTAAATAAAAGCACTGTTTACCTATAATGTGCTGTTTTCACTGTTGCTATGCTTAAAAATATAAAATAGGTGTGAACCCATAGTCATATTCAATGATAACTATGTAGGTATTTAGATAAAAAATGTAAGTGTTAAATTGAACCGTAATTCAATCATCATTTTCGAATGGACAATTTACTTTTTCGGGCAAGTGGGCATGACCTTTGGGCAGGTAGAAAATAACCTGTACTTGCCCGACGGGCAAGTGCCTCTGAGACCTTAGTGTCAACCCCTGCTGAGTGTTGGGCTGTTAGCGGTGCCTCTCGGCTGAAACCATACTGGAGGTTAGCAATCGTTATAAAGCTCTACTTTAGCCTGTTTTGCTACTCCTCCTGACTCATCAGAGAGCATTCTCCAATTTCAGTTTGCTGAATGTGTCTGATGTTATTTTTGATCCTCTTAAGAAACCATGTCCATATCTTCCTTTCATCCAGCCTCCGACACCTGCTGACAGGTAATGTTTGGAAGAGTGCATTTGGCGTACATGTAGGGGAAGGGGAAGGCGTACCCAGAGATAATATGCTGAGAATTCAGAGAAGATTCGATTGAATTTGAATTTTTACTTGACATTGAAAAACTCACGTAAAATAATTTAATAAGTGTTATTGTTAAATTCCAAAACAACATTATCAAAACATTCTGCGACCCCTCCCTGAACTGGCGTCAGGGCACCCTTGGGTGCCACGGCAACCACTTTGAGAAACCCTAGCATGTAGTATAGTATAGTTATATGATATCTCGTAGAAGATATACTGTATATAGTATAAGCATTAGCGTGTTCTCAGCTAGCGAGTTGCTGTGCTGATTGCGTAGGTGAAATAGTCTCTCCCCCCCTCCCTCCCTCCCTCCCGCCTATAGGAGACATTTTCCGGTGGAAGATATTATTATGTTTTCTCGATAATGAATGTCCCATTTTATACTTTGTCATATCTCATATGACAGACAGTATCTAAAAAGTACAGTACAAGCTGGCTGCGTGTCAGGATGTGATGCGTTGTGAGCTTGTAGAACATTTTTCGAAATGTTCACCTAAAATGACATCATGCCCAAAATAGGCATGAAAGTGGCTAAGTCTGTCTGGTTTTTTTTTATAATAAATATTTTAGCAATAAAAAGTCTTAACAAGAGCTTGTGACTAAATAATAACTACACTTGTTTCTTCCGTGTCCTGGAAGTAATGGTTTTGGACGTACAAGTACAAGGTTTCACCTGACAGTCACAATAGTTAGAAAAGTGGTTCTCAAAGTGGATTCCAGGGACTCTCTAGGTTCCTTTAGAGGGGGTCTAAATTGACCCTAATGTGTTAAGGGGAGACCTTGAAATGTCAAAGTTTGAGAGCCACTGACTGTTAGAACAGTGCGTAGTGGTAAACGTCTCCCCCTCTGCTCTGTGATGGCAAGGTGACCTTGATTTGTCAAATATGCCTGCTGTTCTATTTCTGTTGTTCTCTCTCCTCTCTCTCCCCATCCCTCTCTCTCTCCATTCACTGATCCCTTTGTCCTCTCTCTCTCTCTCTCTCTCTCTCTCTCTCTCTCTGTGTCTCCCCCTCCCCATCTTTCACTCTCTCCCTCCCTCCCTTTATCTCTCTCTCTGCCCTCTCTCTGTCTGTCTCTCTGTGTCTCTATGTCTCCCACCCCCCCCCGCCCTCTCTCTCTCTCTCTCTCTCTCTCTCTCTCTCTCTCTCTCTCTTTCTCTCTCTCTCTCTCTCTCTCTCTCTCTCTCTTGGGTTTTTTCATAAAAAAAAAAGAAAAAGAAAAAAATCTTATATAAAAACATTCATTATACCAACCAGCAATAGATATCAATATAATACCAGACATGTAGCGATGGGTCGATTTACAGAACTTTGAACTGAAGCTTTGAAGAATACAGTCATGTACAGGGCAATGACTTTTTGGAACTCTCTACCAGTATGCATCCCGCAAATTAAGTAAAAGGTATTTTAAGAACAATCTAAAGCACTTTCTTACACATATGGAATAATTGTAATTCTGTATATTTCACTGTACCATGTAGGGGTGGGCGATATGGTGATAATTATCGTTGAGACGATACAATGTCTCCACGATATGCCTTTTCAGAGATATCGTATGTATCGTGATACAATTGAGGGAGCCTTGTAAGAAATCCTGTTGAATCGTTAATACAGAGATTCATTGCAGCATTCATACAGAGATTCATTGCAGAATTAAATTTAAACCTGTATTTTGGTCTAAATCAGTAGCTCTCAAACTTTAAATGTCAAGGTCTCCACTTAACTCTGACAGTATACAAATGAAACCAAATCATTTGGTTTCATTTGTATACTGTCAGAGTTACATACTTGTAAAGTTCAAATTAGACCTCCCAAAAGTCAAGTAACTTGGAAAAATAACCATAAAAAACAATGTGAAAAAGAATCGTGATAAAATCGTGTATTGTGATACAGCTTGGGAAAATATTGTGATAATGTATTTTTCCATTTTTATTTGTCATTTTATTTGAATGCACTAATCGTGTTTTCATGCTGTAGTATGCTGAGTATTTTATCTGACTATATATTTCTTCTGTGATATTTGCTTTTTTTGTATGTATATTATTCTCTGTGGACCCCAGGAAGAATAGCTGTTGCCAGGTGTAACAGCTAATGGGGATCCGAAATAAACTCATAAACTCCCTCTCCCTCTCCCCCCTCTCTCAACCCTCTCCCTCTCTCTCTGTGTGTGTCCAGATTGAGGACCTGTCTCAGCAGGTCCACAAGGCGGCGGCAGAGAAGTTCAAGGTCCCCGTGGCGTCGTCCTCCTCGTCCCCCCTGGCTCCGCCCATCCCCCCCAGCCTCACCATCAAGGAGGAGAGCGAGGAAGAGGAGGGAGAGGTACGGACGCACCTTTCTGTCTCCTCAGGGGGCTCGTTTAGTGGAACCCTTTTAAGACTTACAACCAGTCAGTGACGCGTGATTGGAAAGGACACCCGGGCTCCAGGGAAACCCCGCCCACCGAAGCTTTTGATTGGCTGAAGCGGAGCTAGGGAGCGCTCAATTGTAGTCGCTTGGACAGGGCGTTTATCGTGGGCTTGCCCAGGCCTTACGGCCTGGGCATAAATATAACGATTGCATTCACCACGGCTTCGTAACTCGCGCGGCGCTCCGCCGGCCGCGCGATCCGCCGGCCGCGCGATCTGGCCTTCGCGCCGCTTGCAGTGTCGTGGACAATCGAGCGGCTCCGTCTGGAGCCCGGGTGTCCTTTCCAATCACGCGTCAGTGACGTGTCCACATATATAACACACTGGGACCACCTGGGAAAAGTAGCCAACTGTTTTACTTATGTAAAAGTATCGATACCGCTGTATAAAAATACTTTGTTACAAGGTCCGGAATTCAAAATATACTTGAGTAAAATTGTTGGCATCAAAATGTACTTAAGGGGAAGACCACCCATTTTCAATATTGAAATATGTCATTAATATACCTTAGAGGAGTTGTGTGGAAATAGAAAAAAAGTTCCCCCCTTCTGTGTTGCCTAGAACTGGAGGATTGATTTTGGGGTTTGTATTGCAAAGTACAACTTGATGACATCACACCAATGTACTTTGCAATACAAACCCTCGAATCAATCATTAACTGATGAGCAGTAAAGCCCTTTGCACACAGGCACGTTTAACCGCACGGATAAAACGGACAATATAATTTTTTGAAAAGAAAACAATGATTCTCTATGACCTCATGCACACCGGCTCCGAATTAGCCGTGCGACGAGTGGCTGCCGCCGTGCGTTTTTTTGTCTATCGAACCCAGTTCGATTTGTGCGTCTTGTCGCATGCGGTAAAAAACTCATCACTCCTTTTATGACTCCTTTTTGGATCCGCAGCGCCGATTCCGCACAGCCTTGCACACCAAATCCAATGCGTTTTATTCATGCCGCAAACGAAAAAAACGCAACTGTCCTGTGTGCAAAGGGCTTAAGAGTTGAGGCATTACATTTTGTATAACATGGTTCTATTGTGAAAATAGCAGATCTACATGCTCAAGTTCAAGACAACGGCTTGGACTTCATGACTCATCTGCTATGACATACTGTATATATGATGTGCTGTACACAGTATGACTCCATAGCTGGGCATGGTTTCAGCTCAGATCTGGTCTGCCCACCACTGACTTCCATTATAAAAGTCAGCGGGGCATCCGGGACAACGCTCCACACGTCCCAAACTCTTCTTTCTCCCTTCTGGCTGTGGAAACTGTGGAACAAACTCCCTGTTGTACTGTAGTTAGAACTGCAGATTCATCTTCAGCCCTGTAGCGCTTGACCTAGCCTTGGAGACCATGTTGGCTTATACAAAGGTTACAATGTAATGTAGATAGCATGTAATTTAGACAGATGCTACTGTAGGTTCATTTGTTGATCTAGTTTCAATGTAAAGATTATTTTCTGTTTTGATTTTATATTATATTGTTCAGACTGATACTAGGTTTCTTCTTTACCTATGATACTAGATTACTGCAGCATTACTGAGGTACTACACTGTGTCTCTGCATTTGATGAATGTGCTTGCCTCGCTTTTGATAAAGAGTGTCAAAGAGTGTAAAAAGCGGTTTACATCTGTTTAACATAATTTTGTGAAACATACAGTAGCCTACAGTATGTGAGAAGTGCTGTTTTTCTCAGCTTGGGGGATTAGAGGCTCATAGACGAACAAGTTAAATATTGCATTCATTTATCTGGTGCTGACTTCATTGCCGATGCAAAACTGTGGTGACAGACAGTGCAGAACCCAGGTGTGAGCCGACTGGAGGTCTATAGCTGGGGAAATGCTTATTCTGCCACCAAAATGTGGAATGCCCTGACACACCATCCAACTACTGTAGTCCTCCTATTAGTCCTACTATTTGATAATAGTAAATTTACCCCATTGATTCTAGATGGAGACCCAAATGCATTTGGGTCTCCATCTGTAATCAATGGGGGTAAGTTTATTGTAATCCCATTTTTGTCTTAAATACAAATTCATTTTGGGGGTGAACTACTTATTAAAATGATGTACTATATCACTGCTTTCTTTCAAAATTGGCCTGAAAAAACACAAGGGGAGAGATGTAATGTACATTCCCAACGAAAGGAGATGTTATTCACTGCTCCCACTTTTCTTTTTTCTCCTTTGTACATATTGTGTTTTGTATTTGTTGAAGTCATGTTGTAATTATTGTGTAAATGTTTTATGCTGTGTTGATGAATTGAATACATAGGACCACGGTGGAAACAAGTCCCCAGGACTTCTTTGTGTTGTCCTTGCAGCCTTAATATGTGACCACGTGCTGTTTACATCTCTGACTACAAACCAAACGTAATAACTACGCCTCTCTCTCTCTCTCTCTCTCTCTCTCTCTCTGTGTGTCAGGTGGATGAGGGAGGTCTGGAGCAGAGGGACATTGAGCTGGTCATGGCGCAGGCCAACGTTTCCAGAGCCAAGGCCGTCCGCGCGCTCAGACACAACAAGAACGACATCGTCAACGCTATCATGGTGAGAGGAGGAGGAGGGAGGGGAGATGGGGGCAAAATGAGAGAAAGGCAAACACATGAGAAAACAACGTACTATAACTTTACATCCAATAATGAATTCAGGCAGACAGAGGATGGATGTGACAAGTGGAATGTCTTACTTAGTTTAAGTTGCTGCATCTCAACAGGATTTTTAGAAAAGCAGTTCAGCGTTGTGGTCACTAGGTGGCAGGATTAATCCATTGAGCTGCATGTATTTACAGTACTTGGTTCTCAACTTCAGTCCTGGACAGAAAGACTGCTTGTCATTGTCCTTAATTCCCACCTTCTACAGTTTTAGAAGCAAAGCCAACCATGTTCTGCTCAAAGTTTATTTTAGTTTTAGTTTATTTTTATATATGTTTATATATGTAGGTATTTTTCAAGATCAAGACAAAAGGATACAAAAACAGTGTATGTTACCCCTCCCACTGCCCAGAGTTCCCGCTCTGAAAGAGCCACAATGCTAGTATCTTCCTGTAACAAAAAAGTCAATACATACAAATATACACATAGTTAAAAGCCAACCATATTCTGGATTGGACAGATTCATCTATATATTCATGATAATAAAGATGACGGACATTTCTGTTGATTGCATAAGTAGCACATTATGTGACTATGAACCAGAAAACCTATAACCACCATTTTAATACCAGTAAGACGCCCTAAGGGCAAAAAGCGACCTCGCCCTAAAGGTTGGGGTTGCGCAATATTGGCTTAATATTTAAAGTGGGATGACCTCTTATATTACCGGTTCGCCAACAAAGGGTTAAAAAAATAGTGTGCACGCTGGTGCACACATTCGTGCACAGATCATGCACTATGCATGTGCATGCTTTTCACAGCTTTCAAACAAAAAAATCCGCTTGGAAATCCGTTCAGGCATTCAGGAGAAAGGAGCCCTTATGTTTTCTTCAAATGTAAACAAACATGGCTGCCATGTTTGAAAGATGGGGTTGGTATGGGGGTTAAACATGCAATTTCGCGATCGCGATCATGTCTAGTACACTGTTGGAGGTCCAATTTTTTTTTTTTTTTATTATTTAAAAAAAAAAGACGTTCAGAAGACGTCTGGCAGGGAGGTCCATAGTGAAAAAGACGTTTTAAAGACGTTTTTTATCATAGAAACTTCTTTTTTGGCAGGGTATGAGTTAATAGTGATGGGCATAAACGGGATTCTATTAGTGTGGTTGCCCTAACAGGGCATCATCTGGGAATCGGATGTAAAGGTCAGCTCCATATATGGAGATCTAGGTGATGATCCAGTCATCTCCATGTACAGTATGGATATCCAGGGTTTGATCTTTGATGAGGTGATGTTACAACAATGTGATGTCACAATGTCAACAAACAGGTCAGCAGCTATAGACATTGAGTTGTTACCGTAATTGCCGGACTATAAGCCACATATAGTCCGGCAATTACGGTACTCATGGACAAGATGTGACGGTTTTCATAGTTAATTAATGAACTCTTTCACTCATTTATTACACTGATCACTTCTTTCTCTCTCTCTCTCTCTCTCTCTCTCTCTCTCTCTCTCTCTCTCTCTCTCTCTCTCTCTCTCTCTCTCTCTGCTCTCCTGCAGGAGCTGACCATGTGAGTGATGTCCCCTGACCTGCCTTCCACGCCGCCAGCCAATCAAAACGTAAACGCCACTGGCTCCTCTGTATCGCTGCTATGTTGCAACCCCACTATCTGCTCAATAAAGTCTGTTGGATCATGTGTGAGAGAGCTGGGACTCCTTTACTTTCACCAAGCTATGTGGTCATGGAAATCACTATAGACACGTGTTCTCTGTCTGTCTGTCAACCTTTAAAATGTCATCAAGTGTGTGTCTACTGTAGAAAGTATGCAAGAAAAGAAAGAAGTTCTGTATTTTATACAGTTTTTAATTAAAGCAAATATTTTGAGGAACATGCTCTTTTACAATAGTGGAACCAAGTATCTTAATTATATTAATTAACTTTAAAATTAATATATTTTCCCTTCAGCAATATTAGACTGATCATATTCTGTCAGAAATCTAGGGGCCGTTGTGTACCACCTTCTCATAGTAAAACCCAGCATAATACTGTAGTAACTGACATGAAAATAAATCTATATCTCAAATGACCTACATAATTCACTTCATTAGTTTTTAGTATTTTGCTCACAAATATCTGTTTTAGATACAATTTCCAAATTTCCCATATCCTATAGCATAGATTAGGCTATTTGGTTAATTTTCCTTCTATTTCCTATTTTGCTGTTTCAACCTATCTGAGGAGGTGGAGCATATCAGGCCATTCAGTTCTAATGCAATATTGGCTAGCCATCATCAAAGAAAAGGGAAAAACAGCGCCCCCTCTGTTTTATTCCTTTGTAGCACTGCATCTGTTCTTGAGAGATTAATTTTAATGAGGATCACCTTATTGACTGTCAATCAAACAACATCTAAGTAACAGATCAGAGTCATACTTGTTTCTTCTTTCATGTATCATCGTCCTTGATGATTGGGGTGGCAGCATTTTGTGTCGTCTTCTCTCCCAGACTTGTTTTTAACTTGAGACATGATTTACTGCTATATACAATAGGGACACACTATAAATTTAAATTGCCTTTACTCCAGTGACTTTATTGCTGGCACGTGAAAAGACTTCTTCGTAAATTTTTTAGAAGTATAGTCTTTGTGACAAGCTTTTACAGCCAGGATAGATGACACCCCACACAGTTGTAGCTAAAACCTAGCCGCAACTTGCAACTCTAGATTTTATTTTAATAGGATATGTTGAATCTAGAGTTGCAAAACCAACCAACCTTGAATTATCCTCTTTCTATCTGCAAAGTCTTTGTTTCATAAAGATCCACCGTAGACATGTTATTATCTACTTTCTGTCAAGAACTTCTGTGCAGGTGACTATTTTAAGTCATGAATCACTCAGCGGTCCTGTGTAGGCCTACCACCTGTTGCACATAATCCAGGATGATCTTCAGAAAAACATGCACTGCATATGGTTATACGGTAGTTCAGGCAAACTACCCAATGTTGGACCTACAGTAGAAGTCAAAGTATTATGTAGTTTTTCTTCTGACAATTTCTATGAAGTCACCAGAACACCATACTAAAAGTCTTAAGAAATCCTAGTTGCGGAAATACCCGTAGGCTATGATTAATTGACATCAATCCAAAATGTCCACAAATAATTGTCAAAAAGCAGTATCTAATTTGAGTGAAAAGAATCTGAGATTTAAATTAACTTCCAAAAACATTTTGAGGTAAGGAATTCAGATAATATAAAAACGCAATATAACTACAGACTGTGATTACCAGTCTAGTTCTAGGCAAACTAGCATGTCACATCAAAGTAATTGATTTGTAACAGATTTCTTTTTACCAATTTCTTATATCAGGTGTCCAGAACATCATACTAAAAAGAAGAGGAAATATGTTAAATTGGCATAAATCCAAGATGTCCCAATTATCAATGGAAACAAGCGCTCCCGCACAGAAATCATGTACAATTCCAAATCAAGCGTCAAGGACCCTCATGGTTCCTTGAGGGGGTTTCATTGGCCCCTTGGTGCGTAGCTGCACTCTCTGAGTTTGAAATAAAAACCACTGTGCTACACCAGGGGGCCTTTTCCACCGGCAAAGATCCGGTTCGGGTTCTCTCTCCCGCCTTTGGAATGGCAACTTTCTTGGAACCTTGGTTCATTCTTGCGAACTGGCCGCGAACCAACTTTTGCGGTTCGGAACCAATTCGGTTCTCGCATGGAAAAGCTCACCTCTGGTTCATCCCATAGGCAGTAAAAAGAACCCGAACTGGTTCTTTGCCGGTGGATGGAACAAAGCCTTCATTTGTATCACTGGTAATGGCCACGCCTCCCAGGGCTCAAGGCTGCTTCCATCAGTGCACCTGCCTCAGATTGACCAGTCAGTCACAGTTGGGTGTCAACCCGCCCACTTGTGTTGACAGACGCCCAATTTGCAAGTGGCACCATGTTGTTCCAGCTCTCCCCATGCAGCCCCCTGGACGTGGAGGTGTTTAATATGAGGCTGATTCAACCCCACAAGGAGAAAAAGAGGTCAACGAGCCAATTAGCCCCTGCTGTCTGGCCTGTGGTCAGAAAATACTTTAACAAGCGCTGGGGTGACTGAGGGGGCAAAGTACCTAATCACCACCGCAGAGTCCAGGGGTTTGAACTCCACTGTGGTGCATCCGGCTTGACAGAGTGTCTGCATCAACCTAATTGGCCGTGAACCTTTGCAGCCAATTTAATTGAAAATGTGTTAACTACTTGATCGATGCTTCATTGTGTAATAGACTAGTGCATGTGACTGGCATCTGCTGGTGAAATGGATGTAGCACAGTCAATATTGCGGTAGTTCCCCATTAGCCTACTGTATTGGGGATCCCTTGTGTGTGTTGCCATCAAATCCAGGCACCTGCGTCTGATTGGGCGGAGGACCTGCAGACCTACTGTACTTGTCCGGACATGATTCTGATTCACGGATGTGTGACAGACACACTATGGAACACATAATTGTGGTGTGTGTGTGAGGGAGTGGATCTGGATGTGGCGGAGAGAGCCGCAGCCCCAGCCTTGAAGCCTCAAAATTCTAGTATCTCCCTTGTTCCATAGAGATGGCTCTTTGGTCTAGTGGTTAAGATGTTAGACTCTTATGCGGGTGGCCTGGGTGCAGAGCCCAGCTGTTACAATGGTGTTGTGACCCGGATCGGGCTTACCCGCAGGAGGAGGTCCAAAGGGGGGTGAGTGTGGCGGAGAGAGTCCCAGCCCCAGCCTTGAAGCGTTCCATAGGGATATCCCTTTGGAGTAATGGTTAAGATATTGGACTTTCACGCGGGAGGCCTGGGTTCAAAGCCCGGGTGGGGATGTTCACATCACCTCCGTTACATGGACAATAGGCCTATTTAGGAACTGTTTTCCACGAACAGCATTTGTTTTAGTTCTTTGTCCAACTTGAACATGGCGACCACAGAGTGGCACTCAAAGAGAACCAATGTGCTGTGCCAGCATGCAGATGGTACAGTAAGGTGCCCACACTTGTATTATCTCTATATTTTTATACGTCAAAGCAATTACAGTATGTTTGTGTATACAACCAGATGATAGAATCATACCGTGGTTTAGTTATGAATCATGATTCACGATTATTCACAGCTTGCTGATGTAATCACGCATTACGTTTCGAAGTGATAGGGTTTGGACTTTTAGGGACTTTCGGCATAAAAAAAAAATTAGATCTTTGCTACCAAGAATGGGATGGTCTTCTTCCCACAGTGAGTGGGCATGGCTTTCCCCCCAGAACTGGAAAACCCAGGCTCCAAAAGGGTCAAAAGAACACCTCACACAACATCAACATTTTTGTTGGAACATTTGTGATTGGGCTAAAATCAAAACAAATAGTAAAATAGAAGACTGCAGAGAGCTGTATACCCAGGGTTGAGTGAACGGTAGTGTCATGGTCATGGCCTTTGTCCCTCCCATAATCCCATTCCCTTCTGCAGTTTGACCATGAACCAAAGATTGTTAATTTAGGAAGATACACCATCCCAATTATAGCCACTAGAGGCGAAATGGTACGCAAATCCTACTAGTGGTCTCCTACGTCATCTCGGGAACGTCCTGACCTACAGTATGTGCTAGATCCTGTGGCAGAGAAAGGATGCAAATAAAGTAGATTTTCTCCTGATTTGTCTCTGAAAAAAGAACAAATTTTAGTATGAAAATCTTGGGAATAATGTGAGGCTTGTGACGATCGGGTTTAGTTCAATTACCATGGAGCATAAGAATGGTTCAGAAGCTGTGTTCACACTTCCATTGGAATGAATAGACTCCAAACCTGCTTCTGGTCTCCTAATAGGAGATATGGGAAGTAAACCGAGGATGGCACGTCTTGCTTTATCCGTTATCCGTATGAGGTCTCTCCTCTGGATTTCCCCCCTTTCTTGCCCATTTGCTATGAGTTCTCCCCTACTACCCTCCTACTGCTTTCCAACAAAGTGAAGTACGTCTCAGAATGTATTTTTTTCTTATGTTCTGTTGGAACGACAATGATAAGATAATATCCAACGCACATACAGGGGTCTCGGAGGCTCTTGCCCGTTGGGCAAGTAGCCTACAGGTCATGTTCTACTTGCCCAAAGGTCATGCCAACTTTCCTGAAAAGTAAACCGTGATAGGTAAAATTTGATTAATTTGATTAGGTAAAATTATAATTTTTCTTTTACTTGGGGCTGTTAGATATGTATGCCAAATATCTCAATAGTTATATAATATGACTTATTCCACAGACATCTTGTGTTTTGTTTATAGTCAACTAAAGACAGTTTCTTCCCCCACTCAAACCCACTTGCCTGTCGGGCAACCTGAAAGCAAACTCCACCTGCCCCAACGTTTTATTTACTTGTCACGGCCACGGGCAAGCGTTAGTGTCAACCCCTGCTATAGACACTTTGCAAATAAAATGCAAAATAAATGCATGAAACTATGATCAAAACTATTGGGCAATATATAATACATCTAATTATTTGTCTGACACAAAACGTTCATTGGAACACAAAAATGTTAATTCCAGGAAGAAGAAAAAAAACAAACAATACACCATCAACACTGAAATACAGCAACAAATAAATCAATAAATCAACCAATCAATGTTTTCTACTTACACTTACATGGAAAACAATTGAACACAAAAACAATGACTTCATGACACGGCTGTCAAAAGCTATTTGCTGATTGGGTAAATGCTTTGCTCTCGATTACACTGCTGGCTGTGAGAACAACCCCAAAAAGCCTCCGGCACTTCAGCACAGAAATAATTGATTGAAAGGCCATTCCCATAGATTAGACCTGGCAATGCGTCACCGCCGTAGCCACGCACGTCATGAAACTGTACTTTTTTCTATTGCAAACTTCTAATAAATTCTTCAATCAATCAAAAAAAAACGCCCTGTTCTCCGCGGGACAGGCCCGTCACAGCAGGAATAGGGTATTTGACCTAAATGAGCTTGTATCCACTGACAACAATGTTCTTCACGACATGTAAACGAGCAAAGACATGAACCGTGTTTGCCTGTGTGTCCTTCATAGCCTATAGACCCGTTTCTTGTTTACAAACACTGAGACTAAATGCACAGGTGACTATATCATGCAATCAATTCCCACCAATTGGCCCTATTCACGGCCCGCCCACTCAGCAAATTTCTCAGCATCCCCCGGGTGCTGACATCAATTTAGAAGGGGAAACTATAACAGAAATAGCTGGACTTAAAGCCAACAAATCATTATTTCGAACGGTTAAGTAAATTATAATGCTTTGTGCCTTTTAGTATCTTGTGTTCTTGATCATGCTAGCCGTATTTTATACTTTACTATTCGGAAATTGCATTAAATTTGCAATTTCTGTGTAACTCTATAGGCTTATAGTAGGATTTTCCCCTTCAAAATGTGACTTCAGCACCCGGGGGATGCTGAGTGGGCGGGCCGTGAATAGGGCTAATCCCCAAACCTGTTGTTTTGGGGAGCGCTGGTTTCATTGGCTAATTTTGGTACGGACCTGCGCGCGCATCTAGTTCTTATCAGTGTAACGTGGACCAGAAATGCGTCTATTTAGTGTGGTTTCACTGCAGGGCAATCAGACTATAAGTCTAGATTTCTCATCATCTGATGTAACCTTTTTCTCTAAACGGGCAAAGACATGAAACCGTCGTTGCCTGTGTGTCCCTCATAGCCTATTTATGTATTGTATTCCCCCCCTGATTTTGCCCTAATATGGGAATGAATGATGTAATCAAAATGTCAGTCTTTCCCAGTATGGAGTTCCACCTCAGTTCCACAGGACTCCAGACCGGCCTACAAGTAGTCTACTCACTGAACAGGGATGCCATTTTTACTGCGATCGGCTGGGAGTATACATGTATGTCCGATGTAGCCCAATCAGGCACCAGCATCTCTGGCAACGTCATCATTAACAGCCAATGAGGGACCAGCATTCCTGGTGATGCCACTGGTGATGTCAGCAGAAAGAGCATTCCTGGTAGTGTCTTCAAAAAAGACCCAATGAAATGACTATTTGGGGTATTTTATTTTGAAGTTTCAGTTTGAAAAGGAAGCCTGTGTGTTTCTGAACCTATCCGAGGGGACCAGCCCTTCAGGCAATGGGATTTAAAATCTGAGTAATGGGAGTAATGGGAGCCAGCAATGGGAAACAAACAGGTGGATGTAATCAAAGGTTCATTTATATGCAAGTGAACCTGTCTATGTCATCACTTTTTGAATTTCTGTTCACAGGAAGTAATTAAAAATGGCCTATTTAGGGACCTTTGATATAAATATACACAAAACATTTTTTTTTTTTTTTTTTTGGCATCTAGTGTTAGGTATGGCCATATTATCACTACAGATATGCTCTAAAAGTGTGAAAAACATGTTTTTGATTTCACCCCGTCTTTAACAGCCAATGAGGCCAGCATGGCACACCTTGTGGCACCCTCTGCTGGCCCACAAGTATGGCCATGTATGGCCTAATACTTGAGCAAGTTGGCACCTCGACAGAGTGCAGTTCTAGTTAGACCTGTGTTGTGTTGTTGAGCGGTGCTAACCGCTCCTACATCTGGCTTTGTGTGTGTGAGCATGGAACTCCATGTATGGAGATAACCAACGTCACGGACAGATCGGCCCAGACAAGTAGATATTATGCACGTGTGTAGTGTTTGATACCATGCGAAGTGTGCAGTGAATTTAAGAACGGGTACACATTATTGTATATATCATTATTTTATGCTTTAACTATTGAGAAATAGCAGATATACAAGCTCACAGCGCGGCACCGAGTGCCGCGCTGCGAGCTTGTAGATCTGCCATTTTTGAAAAATCGTGAAAATTAGAATTTTGACCCGATTCTATAAGTGTCTTTTGAATCCTTCTAAGGTTTTTTTGAAAAACCCTATGTTTCTATGTCAGCAATCTGGCCAGCCATCGTCAAAGAAAAGGTCCTTTTCACTTAACTGGAGCTCAGTTAGTCTGTTCTTGAGAGACTACCATGTCAGTGGTTCTCAAACCTTTTCATGTGAATGACCCCCAAAATGATATGTATTTGGCCACGGACCCCCATCTCAAAATATCTAGTTCCAGGGACCCCCCAGAAACAAAATTTTAGTTACAAACGTTCGCTTTGAAAATACATATATTCAAAGATTTGCACACATTTTCACGACTTTTTCAAAAATAGCAGATCTGCAAGCTCGCAGTGCGGCACTCGGTGGCGCGCTGTGAGTTTGTAGATCTGCTATCTTTCACTGGTTAAAACATTCAATAATTCTAGGCCTAAATGGGTTAAGATGCAGTGGAAGTCTTTTGAGCATCCTCATATTAAGTTGACATCCTTGCAGTGACTTGTCTTTGAGAACAAGAGCTCTGTTTGACACCAGCGGCAGGCTGCGTCCTGTTGCCAAGTCTGACAGTACACTGACCTTACAGGTTAAACCACTTCAAATGCATTCTTATCGGATTGATTAGAGAGACCACAGGCGTGAGTCAGTTGCTGTTTTATTGATTAGATGTAAATTGCTATTTAGCAATTTGCATTCATATTACATTTATTCAAATTACTATTAATAGGCCTATTTTACGTCTTATTGTTATTCACAATGGAAGTAGGAGCTTAATACTGAAATTGTGGTCAAAATCACACATGATGCATGATGGTGCACAGATATACAATATACTGCAGTGGCTTTGATTGATACATTGATACATAAATTGATACATTTGCAGTGCACATAATATGTCAAAAGAATAAAACACATTAAAGCGCAAGAGCTTTTTGTTCATTGTGCAACCCATTGTGATATGTAATTTGTAGTAATACATTGCACATTATACACAACAATGTGAATAGTGCAGGGGTGGGCATCATTTTCCCCATGGGGCCATACTGACTTTGATAAAAAAGTAAAAAGAATCTTCTTATTTTTCTTTACAGCTCTACTGTATCACTCACATCAAACATATTGCATTAATTATGCATTATAAATATGGACTGAAGGCTGACTGTTTCACAGTCAATTAGAGTACCTAGGCTACGAATGGATGTTGGAATGCACGTATGTAGCCTACTCACCTGGCTGGTACATATTCATTTGTTACAAATATTTAATTGGAGTCAAGTTAAATTAACATAAAATGCTGTCTTTAAGATGTAGATTTCTTTGGGTGGATCATTTTGTAGGACCTTGAGGGCCGGATTGAGGCGGTCAAGGACCTGGTCCGGCCCTCCGGCCGCATGTTGACCGTGGGTGGTATAGTGTATCTCTTCTGCAACGTGCCAGAGCAGAGTATTTTGTCAGCTGTTGGGCCACCTGACAGCCTGTGGAAAGTCACTGTCTGTCACCGAGACGGCCGGTGTGGGATTTGATGCTCCGCTAGTGGTTTTTTAGATGGAGGGACTGGTGTAAAGTACATGTACTCAAGTACATCAAGTCTCATCACTGAGCACGAATGTGTATGCAATGTGGAGGGAGGGGGGCCTTAATTATTTTATTATTTAACTATTGAAAAATAGCAGATATACAAGTTCACAGCGCGGCACCGAGTGCCGTGCTGTGAGCTTGTAGATCTGCTATTTTTTAATAGTCGTGAAAATGTGTGCAAATCTTTGAATATATGTATTTTTTAAGCGAATACTTGTAACTCAAATTTTGCTTCTGGGCCTAGGGGTCACTGGAACTAAATATTTTGAGATGGGAGTCCGTGGCCAAATACATATCATCTTGGGGGTCCTTCACATGAAAAGGTTTGAGCACCACTGACATATTCAAAGACTATTTTTCAATAGTTAAAGCACAAAATGCAACTGAATCCTTGTAGCCTACCCAGGGCCCAGAATTTGGTACGAGTACGACACCCCTGGGAATCACAACGGCACTGAGTGTGTAGTGCACTGAGAGGCTAATCCCTTGACGTCTTTTTGTTGACGTCCGTGCCTGTGAACCCTGAATTGACAAGAAAATGTACTCTCTGCTCAATCACCCATTACACATATAATTATAAAAGAAAAGGCAACAGGAATATGATAGAAATGCCATCATCAACACTTAGAGAGATGTTATTATCTTCCACATCCCTCCTACAGTATTGGCCCTCTCATCACTGTCCCAAACACATATTAGTCCAAACGCTGTGGTGTCATCTGCAAGTTTCATGAGGCTATACTGTTGTCACGTTTGGCAACGCAGTCCTACGTGTAAACAAACTGTACAATTGACACAGAGACAACAACACTGATAGCTGAGCCAGTCCTGAGAACAAAGGTCGTTGAGAGGGTGTTTCGCTTTATTGTCAAAGTCTGGAGCCTGCCTAGTTACGAGGAAATCAAATTGCCAGTTACAGGTATTGGCTCTATGGACATCAGCCATATTGGAATGAAATTAGGCCTCTTCTTATTTCCTTAACAGGTCAGATCACTTTACGTCTCACTTGATTAGTACCAAATGCAAATAGCAGCAGTTTGATCCGTACAGTAAGTACAAAATATGTGAGATATGGTTTCCCAGGATACCGCAAGACTTCAATGCATTCTGTAAACGTCCGGTTCGCGGTTTGTCACTATACACCAATGTGTGCGTAGAAGACCTGGCCCCATGAAGTGACGGGAGTGACGCCACTCTCTGTAGGTAGAATGCTCTGCTATTTAGTGTACTGTAGCACAGTGGAAAGGTTTTAATTTCCTTGAACTCTTGAACTCTGAGAGTGTACACAACATGGAACCAATTTGGGTCCAAGTGCACAGAATCCTGAGGGGCCATTTAAGGAACCCCCTCAAAGAACCATGAGGGTCCCTGGACCACACTTTGAGACCCACTGGTGTAGCAGAGTGTTTCCAGCGAGCCAACATGCACAATATCTGCACCCTGACTCTGTTTGACCAGAATGGAACAGAGCCTTCATTAGTATCGTTGGTAATATGGTAAAACCTGTGAAGGAAGTATGGGGCCCCATTTCTTTACAAAATGTCTGATGTGCATTAAGGCTATTGCCCCGACCAAGACCTTTGAGTTTACGCATTAGTAGGGCTGTCACAATTATTACATAATCGTCTAATCGTGTTTTTTTTTTACATAATCGTGATTATTTTTCATAATCGTCATAATTGTTTCCATGTTGAAAAATGTTCTTATTTAAAAAAAAAAGTCAAAAATAGTGGAAATAGCAGATCTACACGTTCACAACACGTCGCATCGCGGCGCGTTGTGAGCTTGTAGATCGGCTATTTCCACTGTCAATGTTCTTTTTTAAGTATAAAATTGTCAAATATGTCAGTAATTTCTTTGTATATTTAGGTTATGTGTCATATCTGCCATGTGCAACTTCAAAGCCTACAAGCCAAACAGAAATGTAATTGTCAACAACAAAAACACAATTAAATCGTCAATCGCAATTATTTGAGTGACAATTAATTGTCGTGTAAAATATAATAATCGTGACAGCCCTACGCATTAGTTTGGATGGTGAAAGCAGAGCTATAATCAACATAAACAACATTCTAACAGGTATTTTCCTTACCAAGTATGCAGAGCAAGTGAGATATTGTCATCTACAGATTTATTAAAAGCTACTGTAACTAAGGTGTCATGTTACATGATATAATCATTTATATGATATAAGCAGGCACTTATAATAACAACAGGTGTCAAATAAATGGGTCCATAATCATTAAAGTAAGAGATGTGTTTTCTGAGGTACAGGCACAATAGTGTCTCAAATGCATATCACACCATGAAGAAGGCTGTGCTGGCCACTATACTCATGCATGGATTATCCCAGTATTTAACAACTTATTATGAACTAGCCACTCCAATAAGGCTTTTAAACGGTTTTTTTTTCACCAGAAGAGTTTATTTTTCTTTAGTTGTAACCAAGTTTTCAGTCCCCCACCAGAGCAGCTTTGTTAAACTTTTTTTTTTTTCTTTTTTTTTTTGAACCTCCGAGCACCCAGCCCTTCTTTTTTTCTCTCAAATACATATCGTCACTGTCGGGCAGAAACCTCGTATCTCCAAGTTTCAAATTTGTAATTTTGTTCGCAAAGCAAAGCACTGCTTCATCACAAAAGGCCGTCGCACAAAAGTAGTCGCACCGCGAGGTGTTGTGTGCTTGTAGATCAGCTGTGCTTGTAGATCGGCCTTTTTCACTAGTTTAAATAATTTTAAAAATGATAAATACAAAACAAACGGTTTTGGACATACAAGGTTTCCACCCGACAACGACAATATGGTATATTGAGTATAATTTTGAACTTTGTTTTTGATCAGTGTGCTTCCTTGATCACACACTGACCATACAGGATGTGTCTGTTTCCAGGTCCATTACATCCATCCATCCATCGATGTCACTTCTTGTCCTGACCCCAGCACTGTCTCCTCCTCTGATACAGAAACTGATCCCAGCTCTGCTTTGACTGACTTGTCTCCGCTTTCTGACCACATTTGTTCACTTGTCAGAGAGGCACATAAATGATGGTCGTCTCCATCCAAGGAGCTTTGATTGACTTGTATCCACTTTCCAAATGTGCTCCTTCACCTGTCAATGATGCACATACAGTAACTCATCCTCTCCAAGGATCACTTATACCTCTCCTCTCCTTTTTTATATCCTCCTTTCATTTTCTCTCCTCTGTGCTTCTCTCCTTTTCTCCTCTCCTCTCCTGACATTTCCTATCCTCTCCTCTCCATTCTCCACTCCTCTCTTTCATAGTTTAAAAGGCAAATAGGATAATTGCTCAAGCTCATATGTGTTGTTTTCCCTCATGAATCATGACCATAAAACCATTGATACTGTCAAAAAAATAAAATCACATCTTGTCCGTGTCTTTCGTCCGGACGGACGGGTAACGCCTGATACTGTGGTTCCCCTGATACGTCACAGGTGACATCACAGTGATGTCAGATACTCAGCAGGGATCTCCATATATGGGCATAAACGGGTGACATCACAGTGATGGTTTACTGGTTATATTGAGGTACATTGGGTGCCGCCCTAAACCCTGCCTGGGGTTCAACAAGGGCATGTGGTCTCAACGGGTTCCTGATGCCAAATCAAATGGGTTCAGATCTCTGAGCCAAGCATCCTGAGGAGGCGTGTCTCAGGCCTGTTCTGGACAGGTGTCACTGGTCGTAAAAACCAACAACATATTGTGTTACCTGGGATCCCACTGTCCCCGTCCTGAGGCCAACATTTGCTGAAGGTAGCAGATGATGATCACAATTCAGTGTAGAGGGGAAAAAGGAGGGGCCCTATACTCTTTTTTTTAAATATTTGTATTAACTTTTTTCCATTTTAAAAGACAAGACATACATGATCACAAACAGAACAGTAGAAACAACACAACACAACACAACACAACACAACACAACACAACACAACACAACACAACACAACACACAACCACTAACAAAACCTCACAGTTATATCCACCCACCCGCACCCACCCATGCCCTAGGGGTACAGCAGTAGAATACCAGTGAATAGGTGATTGAGTATACTCCTACTCCGGTAATATGTATAGGGTTTTTCCTGTGAAATCTCCAGAGAGGCGCTGTCCCATGAGCGAACATTAAGTGAAGGACAGGGGTTACGTGAGTAACATAGCGTTTTATTTTGAGGCAAACATTCGGCAAAAAGATCTTCTACAAGCTCACCACGCATTGTGTAGGCTATAGGCCCCTGGCGGACTCCGGTTCAGCGGGTTCAAGTGGCGAACAACACTCTGTACCATACAGTTTGGTTAAAAGAATGTTTTATTCACGCCAAAAAAGGTATAGATTTCAGCTTTAAGTAGGCTTGGCTAGTCGTGTTTCTGTGTCTTTCTGTTGGTTTTGGAGCAGATCCTGTCTTATTTGCATCGGGGTCACTTCACTGTGAGCTGAGGGCCTGAGGCATCATGTAATCTACATGTTTTTGGAGAGGATCAGTTTCCCGCTCCTCTCAGGTGAAGAACGGGAGATCCTCTTTCTCCTCCTCCTTCAACCTTCCTTCCCTTTTTCCTCCTGTCCTCTACTCTCCTTTCATCTGCTCAATCTCTCTCTCTCTCTCTCTCTCTCTCTCTCTCTCTCTCTTTCAGCTGTGTTTTTACATTTGCAATTGTCTGAAATGGGACTCGACCGACCATGGTACCTGTTGGTGCCATGTGTGGGTTGGACATAGCAGACGTATGTGTTCGTGCGACTGTGCACATCTGCGTGTGTAAAACTATAAATTGTCTTTGTTTCGCAGAGGAACACAGAGAAGGCTGCTACTACGAACTACAGCAATAGAACCAAGTAGTTTGTTGATAATAACATAACCCCGAAGCGAATAATGACTGACAAGTCCAGCGGTGCAATGCATCTATAAAAAGCCTTTCTAGCTGAACTAGTTCATCAGAGCATATCCTGTCTTGTCAGTGCCTGCGTGAATGCGTGTGTGCGTGCATGCGTCTGTGTGTGTGTGTGGGCGCGCGCGCGCGCGCATGCTGGGTGTTGTAATCTCAGGATTGTTACCAAACTCCTCATTAAGTATTAATGCCGGACACAGGTGCCAAATGTGGTGACTACATTTGTCCGCCTGTCCTTCCTTACCTGTGAGTGGATGCTCTTGTGTGTGTGTGTACGTCTATGTGTGTGTGTGTGTGTGAGGCCGCGACTGTTTGTGGGCAGGTGGGGGTGTCAGAAGTGACGTGCGCGGGACAGAGAGGAGGGTTGGGGGGTGTCAGAAGCGAAGGCCAGGGGGTGGGGTGAGGAGGGGTGGGGGGTGTCAGAAGCGAAGGCCAGGGGGGTGGGGTGAGGAGGTTTAGGAGGAAGTGCCAGGACCTGCAACAGTAATGAATCTCCTGTGTGAGAGTGAACGCGGCCAGCAGAGAGGCGACTCCTCCGTGCTTCCACATGAGGCCACGCATCAGAGGACCCCTGTGTCTCCGCACTGCTGGTGCCGCCGCTGGCCTGACTGGTTGTTTAGGGACTGGAACCCGGCCATTAGCCCAAGAGGAAGAAGAAGACGAGCGTCTGTCCTCCTCGCCCCTCTGTCTGCGGGAGTTCTAGTCTTGTTTGGGGTTTTTTTGGGAAGGGGAGGCAGGTTACTCTAGTCTTGAGTTCTATTCTTCCTTGGCTGACCACGTGTGAACTGCAAGAAGAGACGGTGAAGAAGAGAAGAGGCGGGCGGTTATATAAATGGAAGAATCATCTATTCCACGAATCCACAGGTACAATACTTCTACTTCTATTACTACTACTAGTTTATCAATGAAATACTGCTACTGCTGCTTCTGCTACTATAGTGCTTCGTTGTTTTGAAACCCTGTGTGATCTGAGCCGTGTCGCTGTCCCACAGGGTCCAAATGGTTCCGCTCCAACTGCTCCTGGAACACTTGTCACCGGTGAACGTGGTGGAGGACTGTTCACTGTAGCCGAGCCTCTACCATGTGAACCCGCGTAAGAAGAGCTGACCCAAGGTTCGCAGCTTCCAAAATGGACCCGGCCATCGTCCCGTCGGCCAAGTTCGACGTGGACGTGGACCTGGGCATCGCTATGTTCTTCGTCTCGATGCTGTGCATCTTCCTGCTGGTCATGATCGTGCGCTGCGCCCAGCTGGTCCTGGACCCCTACAGCGCCATCTCTGTGAGCATGTACCAGGACGAGGACAACACAGCAGACTGATGCCATCTCTGTGAGCATGTACCAGGACGAGGACAATACGGCAGACTGATGCCATCTCTGTGAGCATGTACCAGGACGAGGACAATACAGCAGACTGATGACATCTCTGTGAGCATGTACCAGGACGAGGACAACACAGCAGACTGATGGCGTCTTCTTCAGCCAGAACTTCTTTGGTACCTGACAGTCGAACAGCCATACGCAGCAAATGGGAGTCGTTACAGTACTGGTGCTGCCATGGCAAAACATCAATTCGTCATTTAACGATTGAAAGATTCCCATGTTTATTTTACACAGGGCCGCGAAGATGAGACGCAGGCAATTGAGCAAGGGCAGAGAGGAGCAAAGTGCAACACGGGTCTGGAACTGTAACTGCAACTAACTGTCATTTTTAGCAAATAATAAAATAGTACTGCGAAGGTTCATGGACTTACAAGGGCTCACATTGATAACATTATAATGTTGAACAGATAGTATAGGGAGTATTCTCAGTGGTTCCCACACTGTGTGCCGTGTGACAAGTCCATGTGTGTCTTGGTATTTTGTGACAACCACACACTATCGCAATATGGAACTATTGCAACTACAACAAAGGTTATTCATTAATGTTCTAATTTACTATACAGTATAAGTGCTTTCCCAATACAGAGGCAAATTATGAACCCTAACAATATATAGTAGTTTAAAAAATGTATTTGGCATTTTGATGTTTACAGAGTGATAAGATTATATTATAGAGGCATTTTTGCACGGAGATGAATACAGGAGTGCCTTGAGATTTTGACTTGTCCTTTGGTGTGCATTGGGTATAAATCAATTGTAAACCACTGGTCTAGTACACTGTGACAGATGTTAGAATACTTTTTGTTTTAATCTTATTGCCAAGTATATGTTTGCACAAACAAGTAATTAATCTCAGGTTGGTTAGGTTGATTGACTGAAAAACAACAGTATAGAAACCTATTTACAACTAAAATAAGCTAAGACATGTAATTGAAGTTATATCCTAAAGCCCAAAGAGACTATATGAATTACAGCATATGTGAAAGTATCTACAGAGGGTAATATTCATATATTTCTATATTCAATATTAAAGTTCATTCCACATTCCACAATAAACTTGAATAACATGAATAAATAACATTCATTTTGCACTTGTATTGATTACACATCAAGTGCAGTAGACTATAGAAGATTAGTAGATTTAATTACATACATTATAGAAGACTGCAGTAGATTTACAGCTCTCTCTTGCAGTAGAGTGTTTTAAACTACTCTTGGACATCATCAATGGACTCTCCATTTGTATTACGGACACAAACTGTTTGCTGCTTTCCCAACAACAAGCCCTGGATCATTAAAGCCCTGTTGAACTGGAAGAAGATGGGCTTTCATTGCAAGTGAAACTGAGGTGGGCAAAGGTGGTTCAGAAGAGCTTGAAGCCAAGCCCTCCTGTACCTGCATGGAGATATTACGGACCATCTCATCAGCAGAGCGCACCATGTATGTCAGACTGCAGGGCAGCCTGTCTGATGTGCAGGTGAGCAACGCCGTCTGGCGCTAAGGAACCCTGCAGTCACCTTTAATGTTGGCCCAACACACTTCTTCTCGGGTATGTGCCAGCTACCGAAGTTCTCTGATGACTCCTCCATTGTCAGCTGCGTCACGGTTGACAATGAGGAGGAGTATAGGAGAGCTTTGTAGGGTGGTGGGAGGACCATCACCCCCATCTCCACATGGGAAAGACCATGGAGCTGGTGGTGGACTACTGGCAGAGCCAGAAGAGGCCCCCAACTCACATCACCATCCAGGGGGAGATGGTGGACATCTATGAATTCATGTTAGGACATATGAACTATAAACTGGGCCCTCTAGTCTGCAGTTAGCAACAGAGCAGCAAGCTGTTCTTCCTAAGAAGGCTCTGGTCCTTCAATGTGAGCTTTGAAGCATCGGAGGCTGCTGCAGATGTTCTACCAGCATGTAGTAGCCAATGTCCTCTTCTTTGCCGTGGGTTTGTTGGCCGGAGGGTGGGTAACATCAACACAAACGATGCCAACAAACTGAACAAGCTGGTGAGGAAGGCCTTCCATTGCTCCACTGTTGGAGTAACTAACCCTAACCCTTGCACATGAGAGGACGTGGAACCCTGGGGAAGCCCTCCCATCGCCTCTATGAGGAGCTAGTGTGGGTGAGGACCACTTTCAGCCCCCTTGGCACGCCACAAAGTGACGTGGACAGTCCTTTGTGCCAGTAGCCGTCAGACCAAGCTAGATATCCTAACTGTCAGGCAGAAACCTTGTATCTCCAAGCCCTACTTCATCACACAAGACTGTATGAAACATGATTTAAACTAGTGAAAATAGCAGATCTGCAAGCACAAAACACCACTGCATGCTTGTAGATCGGCTATTTTCACTAATTTAAATCAATTTTTAAATTATAAATTCAAAACGAACGGTTTTGGACATACATCACCCGTCAACAACACTATGTTCTGTTCTCTGGAATGACTAGCACATGGACTACTGGGATTTACGCTACAGAACTGTGACAAATGCACGTTACGGTTAACTGTTGATAGTATTCATTGTTGATATACTGTTGATAGACTCTACATATATTCATCCATGTATTCACTGTTGAAGGCCTGTTGACACTGTTTCCATTCCATATTCACCACAGTCTGCACACATATCCATTCAAATACTAATTAGCAACAGATCTTCATTCATATATTCAATGTTCAATGATATTCTGCACATAATATGTACTGTCTATTAACACTTGTAAGACGCATCAGGGTGACATGCGACCGCTCCAATTCTTGGCCATCTGGCCAGTGATGTATATCGGACAAGTTGACCCATATATGGACAGACCTCTGGTACCCATATATGGAGATCCATGTACTGTATATGGAGATAATGCTGTGAGAGCCCAAACATGCTTACTCAGTTAGTCGTTATGTGAAAGTCTATGATGTCTATGACATCTGACATCATACCCTTTTATGCCCATACATGGTGATCACTGTCTGTAGAACCAGCCATACAGATATGGGCTGTCTTGGCCATCTGTCTTGGTCATATATGGATTCTGTTAGTGTGGCCGATGTGGCCTCCATAATGGGCACTCCCATATGAAGACCTGTTAGATATGGGCTTAACATTGATGACATCAGGGAACTCTATATACTGTACAGTATGGGCAAAAAAGGGGTTCTGTTAGTGTGACATCACAGTGAAGCCTGAGCGTGATGTCAGAGCTGCAAACCCATTCTGTTAAGACAAAATGTCTAAATTCAATACTGCAATACATTGATATAAAATATGAATTTGAAATTTGAAATAGTTAACACTTTTTAAGAGAGACTATTGGGAGAGAGTTGGAGACACTGAAATGGACTGCACCAGTAAACACAATGAATAGATTTACTTTCACCAGCAGAGCGTGCAAGTACTGCTTTCAATGTACACGTTATGCATAATATCCTGTAAAGAAAGTGATTCTGTATCTAAATACTGAATCAAGCTACTTGAAAACTGTATGGGGTGAACACAAAAGCCAGAGTAGAAGTTGAAATTACCCCAGAAGTGTTTTAGCACCCTCTGATGGAATAATTGTGTAGGCCTATATCACTAACCTTTGAAAAGTAACAGACTAGATATTTGGGAACCACCTTGTTCTCTTCCACTCTGAGCCACTTGAGGCTAATAAAAATCATGTGCAGGGAGAAGGTTTATTCTGAGGTGGAGTTTCATTAAGGTTTCATTTAAAAAGTTGGGTGCAATATTAGTACCATCTCACCTCTTGAGTCAGGTTGTGAATGAACAGAGGGTTCCCCTGCTTCACAGAATACCTGCCTTTGAAAGTCTCATCAAAATAACAGACTTCCTCCTCTATTTTACTGAACATTTTCAGGATGGGAACAAACAGCGCCTGTTCCCATCCTGAAAATGTTCAGGTCAATCTTCCGAACAGGGCATCCTCCTGGTGGCTGTGTGTAGGGTGTAGCCTATATCAGATGACTTTTGAATCATGAGAACAGTCCAAGGCAGTGTCTTGTCCCAGTAGGCCTACCACAGGGACACTGGTCTATCTCTGAGTGTGCACAGAGGTTATAAGAAATCATTTGGTTTGTAATGAGAGAGAATTATACCTGTCTAATTTGGTGGTGTCAACATGTACATTAGACAGATAGATGGTGCAACCCAAACTAATCACTGCAGAGTAGCCATAAGGTGGCTCATTGCTGCTATGAGTTCATTCTAAAGGGACTTTTCCATTTTGAAGGATTCTGAAATCCAGGGTAGAATTTAAGTAAATTGTGCACCAATAACAAGTTATTTTTCAGGTAATTTCTGCAAGGTAAGATTATTATTTTACTTATTTATTTTACTGTTTAAAATATACCTACAGTTTGATGTTCATTAGGGGAGGTGTTAAGGGGGATAGCCTTCACTTCCAGAGTAAAATTTCAGCTGGAAAAGGCTTAGTTCTTAAAGAATGGGAGACCACATTTTAGTTGGAAATAAAATTCTAAAAGGAACGAGCGAGATAACGCTTGGGACCATCTCTAGGTGTAGCCTATTTTATGGCCAAGGAGTAAATTTTACTGATAACTAATGGTTGGAATGGATTCAGCAGCCCACAAATACCCTAATTACACACCTCATACGCTCATATTGGCCATTTTTTATTTTTCCCCCTTTAATCCCAGGCCCTCGGGATACCCCCAACTTTGATTGGCTCCCATAAAGTTTGTCAAGGGAGTTGTGATTGAAAAAGTTCAGAGGTGATAGTAGACACCTTTATGAACACATCTGTGAAGAAAGCTATTGGAAAGCATTTAGTTCCCAGATTGGTCCACCACAAGATCTAAATGTATAGCTATCTATTAGGGGTGTAACAATACATGTGAATGACCATACGATATGTATCACGATACATGGTTGACGATACGATACATGGACGATATTGGTTCATTTATGGCGATACAATTTCAATGATTACGATTCAATGATTTAAAATCGATATAGTAATTATTTATAAAGACATTAAATCTGTGTGAAACGTGTCAATATAGCAGGGTTTTAAAGGGAAAAATCTTATGATATATTTATATAATCTATTTATATATTTGCATTGTAAAACGATACGATACGATATACAAAGCCAAATGGTATGATATTTGCTTTTGCAAAACAATATAGTAGATCATTGCTTATTAAAATCGATTTTTCCATTCAGTTACTATATCATTACACCCCTACTATCTATGTAGATGAGCAGGTAGACAGTCTATACCAGCTACCAACACTGCAGTTGTGGTGTTGTGTTATCATTCTCTACCTCGACCATATCGAATGGTCAAAATAACTTTGCAGCATTAACTCTAAAAGTTTACAAATGGAACCAAATGGATCCAACATTTTTACACTCTCAAAGTTAAATGAACACTTTAAGCGGATCGTGTAAGTACACTATTGTTACACATGATTTGGTCAAATATAGTCATGTCATTTGGTCCATCGTTTCTTTACTGTCTAATCCATGTAGCTGTAGGTAGGCTATAGATACTAGGAAGACGCCTCAGGGCGACAAACCATGTCTTGGCCGTCTGGCCAGTGATGTATATCGGACCAGTTACCCATATGCTGTGAAACCCCAAACATGCTTACTCAGTTATTTGCTATGTGAAAATCCTATGATGTCTATCACATCTTTTTTTAAATACTTTTTATTGCAGTGATTTCAATTTATTACATCTCTTATTTCATATTCTTTGATTGTCTATGAAGAGATCCCCCTCAGGGTAAAAACATACAATAAACCGATCCCACCTCTTGGGACCTGTTATTATTAAAGTCTAAGACAGGAGACCCCAAAATCAGCAGAAGGGACCAACTTATGGCCCGTTCCCCTATGGCGAATGCACTTCTTAACAGTAGAACAGAAACATAATGGGACAGAACATAGACACCCCCGTCCATTGCAACACCTAACCACAGGTGCATAAGTTCACAAAGAGGAACTTCATCCAGGACATGAGCCAGACACTCGTCATGTCCCGTCTGCCAGCCCACCGTGACTTGCATTTTCTTGCATCTAGTAGACACGTGAAAATGCATCTAGCAGACACGTGCATAACACATGGTAATGGACAGGCTTAAATTGACTTGAATTGTCTATAATATTTGCAAGATGTCTAACAACTGTAGACATAAAATACAGTAGTACAGTAGGTAGAGATAAAAGCATGGATGATTGAAGTCAAAAATAAAAGAAGAAAAATATACTGTATATATTTGTAATAAAAGCCTCAGCTGGACTTTTTCTGTCTTTATTGATATGTGTACAGTAGGCTGACAGGAAACGGGGAGAGAGATGGGGCGGTGACACGCAGCAAAGGCTAAGTTGGTGACTTAATCAGTAGTTCTGCTGCCTGTGCTGGTTTCACCAACACAACCTCGGGCCACGGGTCTCCAAGGACGACTCGGCTGAAAACACAGAAAAGGAGAATGCTTATTTGTGTTTTTGTTAGACAGAGAGTGTAGTAAAAATTAAAAAATACACTTTCGCTACGAGACTACCAGGTTGGGAATTCTTGCCATGCGCTCTTACTGAGAACGCTAATGAGATGGAGGCGCCGCTCAGAGATTTTTGTTTTAGGGTTAGGTTTAGGCATAGTTTCACTGAGGTTAGGGTTTGGGTTAGGTTTAGGCATAGTTTTACTGAGGTTAGGGTTTGGGTTAGGTTTAGGCATAGTTTTACTCGTTACAGAGTTATGTGCCGTTTAAAGTTAAAACCAAGCAAAAAAAAAAAAAAAAAAAAGGCCGGCCAGCTGCCTGGTTACCTCACCCAGTAGCGAGGGTTGGCAGGTAATCCAACGGCCCAGGTTTGATTCTCGCTGAGGGAACGGTTGGCACATGCACATTGCAATGACAAGACCAAGGGTGATAACGGTGCTCCCAGCTCCTGAGAGCTGGTAGTCAGACTACTGAGCCTTGGCTAAGGGATGACAACAGTGATAACAGATCCATCCCAAGGGATGATAACGCGGATATCGGCTGGAAGCAAAGTTATTGCCATTTCCTGTTTTGGGCAATGAATTGGCTAATTATGCTAATTACACATGCTAAACCCCAAAATAAAAATTGGAGACATGTTTTTTGGCATTCTGAGAACCCCAAGAATCAAGATATACATGTCTCCAACAATTATCATTCCAAAATTACGGAAATTGATAGGCTCTTCTACTATAAGGAGATCTCCTTTTTATGCTATGGACCAGAGCTACTGTACTGTATGTAGAAGGCAGAACTATCTAGAACAGTTTTAGAACCTTTTGGCTTGAGACCCAGAAGAGAAATTTGATGTCTTCCTGTGACCCAAACTAGCAGATCTAAAAGCTCTACTAGCAGAGGGATATTTCACTTTCAAATAAAATAAACATTAGAAAGATATATAAAACATGAAATGAAAAAAGTAATGGAAAAATTGTGTGTGTGATGCTACCAGATTTCCATTTGGGTGAAGATTTTGGCTGTGGAACGATCATGGTTGAAGACCAGTAGACTGGCCAGTATACAGGGGCGCTGGAACTCCCAAATCCCAAGGGGAGCTGAGCCTGGAGGAGTTCATGCGTGCGGCCAAAGGCCGCACGCCGAAAAATTCACGTTTTTTATCCGGTTTTGGGTTATTTTTATTACGGTTTCGGGTGCTTATTCCCCGCACAACGGTGTAACAAGGAGCTATATAGTTACTAGTTATTTTAGCACACAGTGCAACACACAGCACGCATGCACACACACAGTCACTCACACACACTACAAAATCGGGTATTCTTTTTGTAACAGTTTTCTACTGTTTTTTATTCCCCATATACAACGGTGTTAGTTTGCAACAATGAGCCTATTATAGACAGTTTCTAGTTCTCAAATAAATAGACTTTGGTGTGCCATCAAAGCGGGATTTCAATTTGACTTCCCTTCTGACCGGAAGTGGCAAGGTGATCATGTGATTAGGTCACCATGATTACGTGATAATCAAATACCTTTTTTCAACATATTTTATTCCCCAAAGTCAAATACATTATTGTTTTAATATAGCTCTGTGTGTGTATATATAGGCTTATTTAAAAAAAAAAATCTTTTTTTTTCTTTTTTTTAATCCTCCCCACCACCAGGGGAGCTGCAGCTCCCTCAGCACCCCACTTCCAGCGCCCCTGCCAGTATAGGCTGTATTTTGTCCACTGTACGCCATTAATCTACACCCTAGCAATCGATGTGGTCTTGCAGTCTGCCATTTTAATATATTTTATGGCTCTACTAGGTTGTCTTTGAAGTTGGTAATGTTTAAAGGTGGCCTTACACCCGCTGACTTGAAAACGATTTCAAGTCATAATAAAATCAAGACGCGGCGCGCTCCCGTGATTCAGTTGTTACTCAATCGTTAGGTATGAGGTGGTAGTTAGATCTGAGGAAAATATTGTACTTTTACTCCACTACATTTATTTGAAAACTTGGGAATTATTGGCTTTTGGCCCACTATCGTTTTGGTTGTTACTTCATTGTACTCATTCAGACGTGGACTGACTTGCGAGAATATCAAATCAGTTTGATATTCTCTGAACAGAATCTTGGTCTCATGTGGGGGTAAAATCGGTTCAAAGTCAAACTACCACCTCATACAGTACCTGAGTAACAACTGAATGATGGGAGTGCGCCGCGACTCTTCTTGATTTTATTAAGACTTGAAATAGTTTCAAAGTCATCAGGTGTAACGAGGCCTTTAAGGTTAAATCATGGATGATTGAATAGGTACCTACAGTATATAGAAACAATTGTGAGTACAGAAATATTTTTTATATAGAGGATGCTCATCCCACCTCATCCTCGGATGCAGCAGCAGAAGTAACTCAATCGTCTCTCCTAGGGATAATCAAGCCATCGTCGTCCTGGGCAGGGTCAGCTGCACTTGATCGGCCCACTCCTTGCACCGCCATGGACCAGAACTATGTAGAAGGCAATACCGTGTAGAACAGTGGTTACCAAACCTTTTAGCTCGAGACCCAAAAGAGAAATTTGATGTCTATTTGTGACCAAAACTAGCAGATCTACAAGCTCTACTAGCATATCTACAAGCTCACAACGCATTGCGAGCTTGTAGATTTTCACTAAATCTTAAAGGGATATTTCACTTTCAAATAAAATAAACATTAGAAAGATAATATGAAAAATAAATGAAAAAATAAATGGAAAGATTGTGTGTGTGATGCTACCAGATTTCCAAGATTTGGGTGAAGATTTTGGCTGTGGAACGATCATGGTTGAAGACCAGTAGACTGGCCAGTATAGGCTGTATTTTGTCCACTGTACGCCATTAATCTACACCCTAGCAATCGATGTGGTCTTGCAGTCTGCCATTTTAATATATGTTATGGCTCTAGTAGGTTGTCTTTGAAGTTGGTAATGTTTAAAGGTGGCCTTACACCCGCTGACTTGAAAACGATTTCAAGTCATAATAAAATCAAGACGCGGCGCGCTCCTGTGATTCAGTTGTTACTCAATCGTTAGGTATGAGGTGGTAGTTTGAGCCGATTTTTACCCCCACATGAGACCCAGATTCTGTTCCGAGGATATCAAACAGGTTTGATATTCGTGCAAATCGGGACCGGGTCTGAATGAGTACAATGACGCACGCTAGTGAACCTAGGTCCTAGCCATTCATTCCCCAAGAGGCTGAGCTGTCTGCCACTATAGCTGTTGGTGCAGCTATAGCGTTGTTGACACAATGGAATGGAGTGCTGCAGAGACATTTCAGCCCTTTATTTCACCGCGTGTCAAGTACATTATTCTTGATTTTATAAAGAGTTGAAATTGTTTCAAAGTCATCAGGTGTAAGGAGGCCTTAAAGGTTAAATCATGGATGATTGAATAGGTACCTATATAGAAACATTGTGAGTACAGAAATATCCCACCTCATCATCGGATGCAGGAGGAGATCTATCACTGTTGCTGCTCAGAGGGCTGAAGGAGCCACCATCCTGGGCCTGGGCCTCCTGAGCCTCCTGAGCCTCCTGAGCCTCCTGAGCCTCCTGAGCCTCCTGGTTGGCTGCCGGCAAAACACAGAAAAGGAGCATGTAAAATTTCCGGTTTTTTTCCCCCTTTATTTTGCGAGTTTCCCCCAAAAAAGTACAAGCTTTTGGGGGGCCTTTACAGTTATGTTATATAGACAACATTCCTGGCCGATTGCAGGAGGGAGGCCCCGCCCCCAAGTCGAAAGGGAACTTCCGGGTTCTCTCTGTCAGGCATGCATATAAACGTGTTGCCAAGTCAATTTATTTACCTAAACTATCTTGTTTTTTTGCTTATTTATATTGCAAGAGTTGGCTTGTTTCGCTTATTTCTCTCACAAATTTTGGCAACACTGCCCAGCGCTGCAGTAAAAGATTATGACAATGAACTGAAAGGGTTAAACCAACGGAGGTTTTTTTTTCCAGCTGTCAGCTAGATGGTGCGGTGCGGTCATGGTCTCTTGATATGCAAGCGCACCGCTATCTTCGATGTTTTTATTCTATCTACACCAGTTAATAGTATTGATGACATCCTTAACATATCCTAAACTCAGCAAACTCCCCAGAGAAGCAGCACGACTCACAACAACAACAACAACAACAAGGTAAAACTCTCATGCTAGCTAATTAGCATTGTTAGCTACGATCTTTTACTGTATGGTGACTACTACTCTTGTTACAACTAAGTAAAAGTTATTTTCACTTGTGACAACACAACATTGATTATAATTGAAATAAAAGCTCGGTAGCACTTTACAATAATGACCTGTTATAAAGCATTTATAAACATTTATAACACATTAATAAGCAACTTGTAGATGAGTAATAATGAATGAACAAGCGGTTAATACATGTTTATTTAAACATTTATAACTATATTTAATAATCATTTATAAATTGTTAGTAACTAGTGAACTATTCATGAATAAGCCATTTATAAACAATTATAAATATATTTTAAATCATTTGTAACCAAAGTTATTTAGTATTTATAAGCTATTTAGAGATAAATAACTAATCATTTACAAGCTATTCATATACATTGGTAAATGTTTAGTAAAACATTTATAACCCTTTTTATGCCTTTGTAAATGATTATTAAAACATTAATAACACAGTTATAAGTTATTTGTAGATAAGAAACTAATCATAGACAAGCTATTTATATACTAATTCATTATTTACAACTGTCTATTTATGTGGCCTCCATTTTTGTTCATGTTTAACAAATGCTTTGTAAAGCATTCCTAAATTATCTATAAATCATTGCTAGATGTTATCAAGAGCCCTAATGTAAAGTGAAGACACTTCATAATCTACAACTGTCTGTTAATAACGTGGCCTCCATTTTTGTTCATGTTTAACAAATGCTTTGTAAAACATTCCTAAAATATCTATAAATCATTGGTAGTGTAAAGTGAAGACCACGTTAACAGATAGTTCATGTTTAACAAATGCTTTGTAAAACATTCCTAAAATATCTATAAATCATTGGTAGTGTAAAGTGAAGACCACGTTAACAGACAGTTGTAGATTATGAAGTGTCTTCACTTTACATTAGGGCTCTTGATAACATCTAGCAATGATTTATAGATAATTTAGGAATGCTTTACAAAGCATTTGTTAAACATGAACAAAAATGGAGGCCACATAAATAGACAGTTGTAAATAATGAATTAGTATATAAATAGCTTGTCTATGATTAGTTCCTTATCTACAAATAACTTATAACTGTGTTATTAATGTTTTAATAATCATTTACAAAGGCATAAAAAGGGTTATAAATGTTTTACTAAACATTTACCAATGTATATGAATAGCTTGTAAATGATTAGTTATTTATCTCTAAATAGCTTATAAATACTAAATAACTTTGGTTACAAATGATTTAAAATATATTTATAATTGTTTACAAATGGCTTATTCATGAATAGTTCACTAGTTACTAACAATTTATAAATGATTATTAAATATAGTTATAAATGTTTAAATAAACATGTATTAACCGCTTGTTCATTCATTATTACTCATCTACAAGTTGCTTATTAATGTGTTATAAATGTTTATAAATGCTTTATAACAGGTCATTATTGTAAAGTGCTACCAAAAGCTCTTCGCTGTTGTGTTGTATCTGTGAATGCAATTGTTTTCTGTCTTTCAGACCTGTACTGTACGTCCATGCAGGACCAATGAAGCCAGATGTGAGGGTCGAGATCTCCTCATCATATTTATTGCAATAAAATATTTATACACACTTTTCTTTGACTTGTCCATGCCTTTTTTTTAACTGTTGAGGGTTTCAAATGTTGTACTGTATATTGTGTTATTGAGATAAGGAATGTTCCCAATGATGCTTTGAAGGAATGCTTTTAAACACTTGTCATTTTCAATTAATCCAGTTTGTTTTTGTATCTATTAAAGCCAAATGTATTCATTGTTTTGACGTGACAGTTTAGGATTTAATGATTAAATGAGCATTAAATATGAATGGATATTTATATTGCCTTGATTAGGATTAAATCGATGATTTACAGTGATATAGTGAAATGAACACAGCATAGGATGCACATAATAGGTGGGCTAATGTGTATTATGTCTATTCTGGAGTGGGTTGAGTTGTTGACAGGCCTATTTGTAAAAACATTAATGCATATCACACAACACAAGCCAACTGTGACTTCATGGTGACATCCCAGAAGAGTGGAGAATGGAGAAGATGACGTTTGACATGATCAACCAGCGTTCTGAAGGGAAAAGGTTTGCTAGCTAGAATCATACAACATTCGCTTCCATGAAATACTGATTAGGTTCAATGCTTGCTTTCAAATACACAAATCTGTTTATTTGTAGGCCTATATCAATTCAATTCAAAGGAGCTTTATTGGCATGAGAAGACATGTTTATATTGCCAAAGCAAGTGTCAAATAAAATAAAAACAGTTTAAAATGGCGAACATATAATATGACATGCAGTTGGAGGGAGTACAGCATTGTGTAAAAAGCTATGTCGCATTGTGACATTTTATATATATATACAGGGTATAAAGCTTTTGAAACAATTTAAATAGCGTTATTTTTTAAGAAGTTTGCATATGAAAAAAGGTAGTTTCATGACAGTACACTAGTACAAGGTCAACTAAAAGCATACGCCCAAGAAAGCCTATGGCATTGTTTCAATTGAGATCTCTTTTTTTTTCCTCCAACTCATAACATTGAATGACGGCAGAACGGGTGTGTATCGTCACAACTCATTTATTTATCAGCAGAGTGGATGAGTGTTGCCATTAAGTGACATTGTTAACATAAGTTACAAAGTAAAATTACAAAGTAAAACAATCCCGTCTCATTAGTTAAGAGGAGAATCAGATCAGATGAACGTAAACAGGAAATCGCGCTACGATCAAGCCCAAAAAAGGGCTTCCGGTCGGAAGTAGGGGGCGTGGCCAGGCATGTTGTCTATAGCAAATTTGTACAGTATGACATCAGGGATCTCCATATACAGTATGCATAAAAGGGACATGGACTGACAAGAGAGATCTCCATGTATGGCCATTAATTTAGGACAGTTTCTGAAGGTGTGCATCTAAATATATATATATTCTACTGGTTGTAATGTTCTACGTTCATGATGTTTGAGGTTAACAAGGTACCCAAAGAAAAAGAAAGCATGAATAAATGAATAATGCCAAACATTTCCACCTGGTAATACGGAGATAATACAGTCACACACACACACACACACACACACACACACACACACACACACACACACACACACACACACACACACACACACACACACACACACACACACTTCACCCATTAGAACCAGGAAAGCATCTCAGGAAAGCATCTGTGTCAGATCTTTAAGTTATAAGTTTCCATAGAGATAACATTGAATTACCAAGCTAAACTTCAGATATATAGCTCCCTATGTGAATGACGCATTAGGCTTAGCTATATTTAATTTTTTTATTCTTCACTTGTCTCAAAGTGACTACAGAATGTGCAAATAAACTAAAACTAAACAAAGTGAAGTAATTTCCCCCTTTGACTTGAATGCGGAAAATTCTAATGGTAAGACGGTATTCAATCGCAAGTGTGACTCGCGTCATGGCAACTACACTTGCAATTTCCCGAATTGCATCTTTCTAGTTTTATAATGGTCAAGTCAAAGGCGGTCAGATGGTGATGAAAGAGAAGTACATAATAACCCTATTTATACATTATTATGACTGTCATCTACTGTATGTGACTGAGATTTTTGAGCAGTTCTCATACGTCTGGCTTTGTGTGTATACTGTATAATTGTCCGTATGACTATGAGCACAGAACTCCATGTATGGAGATAACTGACATCATGGACTGTATACTGTAAGTCCCTATGTCCGTATGAGTGTACGTATGATCTGGAGATGTCCATATGAGCACGAGACTAATGCCAGACGAGAAAGTACACAGAGACCGACATCACCACAGCTGATGTCATGGTCAACGGCCCATACAAGGAGATATGCACGTGTCATGTTTGATACCATATGAAGTGAGCGCCGGTCAATTAAAGTTTGATGAATGAATCTGTCCAGGGACAGATTTTGTTGTCGCTCAGCATGCATTCCAGCACTGTTTGTTGACTTTTAAGCTTTGGCCAGATGTAGGCCACAATTCAGAGCCCAGACTAAGCCAGATGTTGAGATGTTAACCATCCTCCATCGGTTCTCGTTTCTCCAGCCATGTCACCGGTAGGATATTTGAAACTAAATGGAGCTCTTACCTCTCTCTGTGACCTGTCTCTGGAGCCTAGCTTTCTCGCTGCTTTGATCCAGCCCCCGGTTGAAGGTCTGAGAAGGGTTTTCTTTTCGGCATTCGGGACATTCTTTTTTCTCTCGAAGGCTCCTCCTGATGCAGTCTGCGCAGAAGCTGTGAGTGCAGTCCAGCAGGACTGGCTATATGGGGGGGAAGTCATTTAAGACACAGCATTGCCAGTGCAAAGAATAGGGTTTGTGTTACCAACAGGCTTTCAGAAAGGCTTAAAAAGCAAGGACAGTTTCTGAAGGTGTGCATCTAAATATATATATTCTACTGGTTGTAATGTTCGACGTTCAAGATGTTTGAGGTTAACAAGGTACCAAAAGAAAAAAAAGAAAAAGAAAGCATGAATAAACGAATAATGCCAAACATATTAAACTGATTAACCAATGACTTCGTACCTCTTTGAAGAGATCGATGCAAATGCTGCATATAAGTGGCTTCTCCATGTCCTCCTGGTAATACGGAGATAATACAGTAAATACAGAATTAGGGAAACAAAAAGAGTCCAAACATGGCATGGCTCCCATGTGGATCTCTACGTCTCTCTCTCTCACACGCGCGTCTCTCTCTCTCTCTCACACACACACACACACACACACACACACACACACACACACACACACACACACACACACACACACACACACACACACACACACACACACACACACACACACACACACACCATTAGAACCGCGGAAGTATCTGTCATCTTAGATCTTATGCTTAGCTATATTTAATTTTTTTATTCTTCACTTTTCTCAAAGTGACTGTAGAATGTGCAAATAAACTAAAACTACGCATGTCCCCGAGCACCTTCCTAGGAAGGTCCTCGATGCATGTCCCACTGGGAGGAGACCCGGTGGCAGACCAAAGACCAGATGGAAGGATTATATCTCCAAACTGGCTTGGGAACGCCTCTGTATACTCCCTGAGGGAGTGGAGGAAGTTGCTCGGGATAAGGAAATCTGGAAATCTCAGTTGGAACTGTTACCCCCCGTGACCCGATTCCGGATAAGCGGTTGAAGATGGATGAATGGAAACAAAAAATAAACAGTAGTTTGTATACGTATGCATAAACTGCCTATTCCACAACAATCCAATAACATCAATATCATAACAAGAAATGTCGTTATTGTTGTTATTGTTGCAATAATTCATCTAAAAAACTAACTGTGTTCATGTCCAGTAAAACATGTTTTCAGCCAGTTTTAACATGTACTATGTTAGTAAGAAATTCTTGAAATTCCTTTACAGGGTCATTGAGGTTAATTGAATATAAGATAAAAAGCACCCACGTAATTACTTACGGCAAATTTCAGCTGTTGTTTGTGAACCTCTTGCCTCTCTCTTGTTTTTTCTGCCTTTGAACAAAAACACATTTTAATAACTCACTGTCTAGTCTACTGGATATAACACATTTCACTCTGATACTGGTGATAATGTTTCACTTGTGAGAACAAAATACTATGCACCATGCTGTGCAGTTTTAGGACAAAATATAAAACAGATTTTATTTATAAATCTGTTAAATTTGCATTTACTCACATCAGTTTCCATATGCTCTCTAACCCGGATGTGCAAACTAGCTAATACCTAAAAAATACCTAATTTTGACCTAAAATACAAGACAAACTAGAAAAGCCTAGCCCATTTAAAAATGTTCACATGAGTTATGATCCATCATTTTAGTTGGACCTTTTAAGATATAAATGATGGACACTCTCTTATGTTAGTGGGTAGATTGTCCCAAACCTTGATCTCATATACCGTAATTGTTGGACTATAAGCCGCGACTTTTTTCCAATGTTTTTTTTTTGCATAAATCAGGGCTATTGAACACCCTTTATGTCTGTGTGTTGGTTAAAATAATATTGAACCAATGGAAAGTAGTAAAAAGTGCTTCAGTCAAAACCTCTTAACTCCACTTGAGCTAATTTTCCCGAAAATGAACATTTTGGAGTTAGGAGGTTTCAGCCCGACAGCAGAGATATAACTGTTCTAGGGGCTTGAGTGTCTTGAAGGATTAGCATTAGCTTTGATTGATTGATTGATTGAGTATTTTATTAGACAAAAATGGAGAACAGTACAAGTATAGTCAATACAATTGAAATGTAGTACAGTACAAGTGCAGTTAAACACCCTGCCTAAAAGGAACATCTCAAATAAGACCTTTTATGATCTTTTTTACGTTGAAAGCCCTCTGTATTTAATTAATCGACGTAATAAATAGCAAGCAAAGAAAACATTCACTAATATCGCAGTTATAAAAACACTATACGTACAGGACCGGGGGGGGGGGGGGGGGGGGGGAGTGATAACCACCTCCTTCTCTTGCCTCCTGAAAGTTGAGTTTTCAGGGCAGTTTTGAAGGATGCCAGCGAGCTACATGTTTTAAGGGAGGTAAGGAATTCCACACCTGGGTAGCAGTGATGTAGAATTTACCCATATTTGTCTTATGGGTTTGTGTTATCAGATCATTGTGTGCGCTCCCTCTGGTGTTGTGGCTGTGGGTGTTGCTAACTTTTTGGAGATTTTTGGTCAGATATGTGGGTACTGAGTGGATGGAGGGCAGATTTGCGTTGACTATTTTGAAAGTCAATCCCATTTTTTGTTGTTTAACCCTGTCTTCAATGCTGAGCCAACTTAGGCAGGCAAAATGTGTGGGAGAAATATGGGTCATGGGCCCCAGGTCGAGAAGTAGCTGAATCAGGGAGGTTTTGGAGCTTAGTCTTTAGTGTTTTTTTTATGTTGGAGTACCATGAGGTATAGTCAAAGTGGGACTGAATGAGGGCCCCAGCAAGATTCCTGAGGGCACTTTTGTTGACAAAAGTGGAGATTCTGCCCAGGAATCTTTCTTTGATTTACTTTTTTTATCACCATTGTTGCCATGCTATCCCCAGACAGGTATTTGTCAAGAAAACAGCCCAAAAGGGTAATCTCTTCCTTGCTAGAGATTACTGTATCATCAACTTTGACCTTTGAAATCGTTTACATTTATCTCACTCAGAGAATGTCTGGTCCCAAAAAGAATGGATTCGGTTTTACCAAGGTGTAGAGACAGTAAGGATTTTGGTGACTTCTGAGCTGAGAGCTTCCTCAACCTGCAATTTGTCCTCTCCTGAGATCAGGAGTGCTGAGTCATCAGCGAATAGGAACAGTTTGCAGTTACAGGCAGCATTCATGTTGTTAATGTACAGTAAAGGAGGAACAGTAACGGCCCTAGAATGCTTCCTTGAGGAACGCAGCAGTTCACCGGGAGGGACGAGGACATGGTTCCGTTGATGTCAACCATTTGTTCTCTTCCTTCCAGGTAGGATTTCATCCAGTCTACTGATGTGTTATCAAAACCAATCGCCCTTAGTTTCGCTTTGATAATTAGGCTTCATCGTCGCAAAACTTAATACAATCATTCATGATCTATGTCTAGCCCCTTACATAGCCCGGCCGTAACAATATTATAATGATAATGACGTACCTTTATCTCTTTTAGCTCCTCTTCTTTGTCCCGGCGGTAGTCCTCAAACTGTTGGTGCACATATACAGATCATATCAAACAGGATCAAACAAACATGGCCATACAGTATGTACAGTATATAGATTGCATTACATAATATTATAACTGCATAAAGGAATCCAGGGGGGATACTGTACAAAATGTATCGTACGCCCTATAGTTCAAGAATTATAGATTAACACATTGTCATTGTCACAAACTTTTGAAGTGTTCGCTGTAGAAAGATGAGAGCTTTAAAGTTTGTCTCAGCCTGGGCCGGCCTAGCAGTTTGGGTACCTAGGCTCCTAATACAGCCATTCCAGACGAACTTTGCTGTATGTCACTCCCCGTCTCTCTCTCTCCTCATTTCCTATCTGTCTCCATTTACTCTATCAATAAAGGCAAAAGGCCAAGGAATATCTTTAAATAAATAAAATGTTTGTGCATTACATTCACCCATTCACACACACATTCATACACCGGTGGCGGAGGAAACCATGCAAGGCACCAACCTACTCACCGGGAGCAATTAGGGGTTCAGAGTCTTGCTCAAGGACCCTTCCACATTAACTCAGGGGGAGCCCGGATTCGAACTGGGAACCTTTCGGGAACCCTTCGTGCTCTAATAACGGTTTCTCTACCCCTGAGCTATGCCGCCCCTATGAAAACATACTTGAAATAAACTACATCAACTGAAGCAGATATGTTGGGATATACATGCACTTATGTTACAACATATCCTGTGTAATGGCAGATGAAGTGAAGGCTGATGGTGAACCAACTCACTATACACTCCTTTTGTGTGTCGTGGAACTTCAATATCTGGATAGTTTCATCCTTTTCCACTACCTATACAGTACAGGTACAAATAAAATAGCATTCAGATAAAGACAGAGTACTGTTAAGTGTGAAGTTAGACATGTACATTTCACTGATAATAACAGAAAAAAATTGTTTGTCTCAAGGACATTGAGGTCATCTGATGAGCCAACTATAAAAACATACTTGAAATAACACCACAAACACCACAGTACGACATGTAGGATATTTTCCATTTACCTCCTGCTTGGCATGTTCCAGCTGTTGAGTTTTCTCTGCCTTTGAACCAAAAATAATAATAAATAAATAAATAAATAAACACAGCTTAAGTATATTCACTGTATACTGAATATAAAACATGCCATTTTAATTCTAGTTAGATATGGCACCCCATCTTCCACTCATCAAATCACACACTCATTTAATTCTCAGACTGCTCTATTTAATCTGGAAGTTTGCACTCCTTCCTGCTTGCTCATGCTGATGCTGCTGCTCTCACCACTGCTGTCTTGCTCAAACACTGTCTGCTTACCCTCCACCACCCCAGCTACCACCTGTCGCTATGGATCTGCTGTTTATGTACGGGGAAGTCAGAGTCCCTATGGTTTGGAGATGCGCTTTATCAGAGTATCTAAAAGCAGATCCAATTAATCGAAACCATAATAAATATACTGCTGATATCTTTTTTTGTACTGGAAACATACATCTTTGCTACTCTTTCTAATCAAACCTGGGTTTTACGAACTTTTAATTGATGTGGTATTCTCCAGGTAAAACTCTCAGGGTGGCGTAATTTGTTATTCTGTTTCCAGGTACATTATGAGCCGTTATTACATTATTGCTATAATATAATTTAGTTGCTATAATTTCCTGCTCACATATATTACAATACATACCGGTATATGTGCTGGTATCAGCCAAACGGTTTCTGAGCTACACAGACAGACAGACCCTCTAATGATCTTACAGGGCCACAGCGTAAATAATTATGATTACAGAAGCACATACTATGTCTAGCTCCTTTTGTGTGACCTGGAACTTCAATATCTGGATTCTTTCATCCTTTTCCAGTGCCTATAAAAGGTACAAATAAAATAGCATTCAGATAAAGACAGAGTACTGTGAAGTGTGATGTACATTTCACTGATAATAACAGAAAAAATGGTTTGTCTCAAGGACATTGAGGTAATCTGATAATGAGCCAACTATAAAAACATACTTGAAATAAACTACATCAACTGAAGCAGATATGTTGGATATACACGCACTTATGTTACAACATATCCTGTGTAATGGCAAATTATGGCTGACAGCACCATGTACACCTTTTTATATAAGAACACCACAGTATGACATGCAAGCTATTTTCCATTTACCTTCTGCGTGACATTGTCCAGTTGTTGATTTAAAACCCTTTCCTTTTGGGTTTTCTCTGCCTTTGAAAAAAAAACACAGCTTAAGTAAATTCACAGTCTAATGAATATAAAACACAACACTTTAATTCTAGTTAGAATTCTTTCACTTGTGAGACAAAACGCCATGCAGTACTTTGCCACGTTTTAGGAAACATGACAACACACTTAGCAACAACAGTTAATTGGGCCATTGAGTTTAATGCTTAAAGGACCACTTGATTTCATAATTGGTCCTCACTATTGCTCATTATAAGATCTATATCGGAGGATATACCATTACCATATGGGGAAAAGTTTCAATGGGGGTTTCAGAAAGTATACCTGTATATAGGGGCCGGTCATACTTAACAGTCTAAAAGACGGACAGAAATCAGTTGATTTGTACCAGTGTAATCAGTCTCTCACACACACACACACACACACACACACACACACACACATCAGCGAGTGCGAGGCGCAATGCAATGGTTCTGCAGACATGTGGTTCGCGGCCCCAACAGGAGCGGAATTGGGACGGTCCTCGCACCAAGTAGCGGAGGAGAAACCTTGCTCTAAGACTCTCTGATGCATTTTAAAACTCACTTGCTCACGCTCAATTCAAGTGTATTCAAACCGTTGTATTCTTATTCTTACTCTAAGACAAATAGACCCTATTCACGGCCCGCCCACTCAGCAAATTTCTCAGCAACTTCCTGGTGCTGACGTCAGCTTTGAAGGGTAAACTAACACAGAAATCGCTGGACTTAAAGCCAACAAATCACTATTTCGAACGGTAAAGTAAATGCTTTGTGCCTTTTACTATCTTGTGTTCTTGATCATGCTAGCCGTATTTCATACTTAACTATTCTGAAATTGCATCACATTTGCGATTTCTGTGTTAACTCTTCAAAGCGTGACGTCAGCACCAAGAAGTTGCTGAGTGGGCGGGACGTGAATAGGGTCCATAAGAGCAGGTGATTATTCTTATTTATTTTGTGCATGTGAGAGTGGTGATAACCCGCCCACACCCGCGGGGTGCACGGTCAACCAGTCGGCCCACACATCACTACTGTCTGTGCTTCAGGATGTCAGAGTGGTTGCGCATATGAACCAGTGTCAGTACAGGAGGCAGTGGTGTAAAGTAACTAAGTACATTTACTTAAGTACTGTAGTCTGTATCAAGTACAATAAGGGATTTCTAATTTCCAATACTTTTACTTATACTCCGCTACATCTCGGATCTAAATATTGTACTTTTACTCCACTGCATTTATTTAAAAACTTTAATTACTAGTTACTTTGTAGATTTCCTCCACCCTATACATTTCTGCCATTTGATAATAGCAGATCTATAAGCTCACAAGCTTTTACTCAAGTACATTTTGAATTCTGGACTTTTACTTGTATTTCTGCATTGCAGTATTGATACTTTTACTTAAGTAAAAAGTTTGAGTACTTTTCCCACCACTGACCAGAGGGAGGCGGGGTCACAGTGATTGGACTTGAAGTATGATGGCCTCCACTTGTTATCACCTAAGGTCATCACTTCACCTGGACTATGCATTGGCCTTAAGGCTAGCCTCTTACATAGCCAGGCCGTAAGAACATACCGTATGATAATAATAATGACTATGGAAGAATACCTTTGTCTCTGCTAGCTCCTTGTCTTTGGCCCGGAGACGATCCTCACTGTCAGCCAATCGTTTGTTCACGTTCTTTTGCTATGAGCATTGCAGACAAATGGAACAGATCATATCAAACAGGATCAAAGCAAACGTGTCATACAGCAAGTATATAGATTGCATTACATTATACTATGATTGCATAAAGTTTTTTATTGCAGTTTGAAGTGAACATTTCAGCTAACAGGAAGAAAGCCAAAATACAGGGTAGATAGCATTGCACATAACAACCACACCAGGTACGTTGTGAGCCGTTATTACATTATGAGTTGCTATAATGCCCTGCTTACTGTACATATATTACAATAAATATATGTGCTGAATCAGCCAAACGGTTTCTGAGTAAAATATTACAGAAGCATACCAGTTCCTTGTCCGGCTCCTTTTGTGTGGCCTGGAACTTCAATACCCGGAGGACAGTCTCATCCTCTTCCAGTACCTATACAGTCAGGTACAAGTAAAATACCATTCAGATAAAGACAGTACTGTGAAGTTAGAAATTGTACATTTCACTGATAATAATAACAATGTCATGAGATGTCAGAAGGTCATGTGCAGGCCTTCAGAACATGTGCATACTGTATCTCAGGTACGTGTGTGTGCTAGTATAGCCTTAGCATAGCCTTAGCATAGCCTTAGTATAGCCTTAGCATAGCAAGGGATGCAATACTAGTGTGCTACCATATACTCTGGCCCACAGGGGCTAGCCACAACGCTCTTCAGAGTGGACACATGCAGCTTTCACAGGCCGGAGCCACTCGTTGATTTGTATATTGTTCTGCGGGGCGGTGTGGGTGGGTTTACTGGGTTAGGTTCCGTGCGGGCTGTGGGCGGTGCAGGTTATGAAAAAAACCTGACCCGCGCAGCAATGGTGGCCAGCTGGCTGCATATGATAATGGTAAAAGCGGTGATTGTCGGATAGTAAAAGCAGACAAGCTGTGTTGGGTTCGCGTTTGTGTCAATAATTTTGACAAATAGCTAACAGCAACATGAAAAAATAAACGAGTTCATTTTTGGAACCATGAACTTTAGTTCAAAATGTTGAATTATGAACAATGAACTGAACTAGTTCATTTTAAAATTCATGAACTGAACGTTGAACTAGTTCATGTAGAAAGTGAACTCTGAAGAAGTGACTCTTCCCGCACCTGTAAGATGTGTTTGATACGCTGCCTCTGAGGGTACCTACCACGACGTATTTGAAGCAGTGATGCTGGCGGTGAGGTTGGCAGATGAGCTGCAGCATCGGCTTCATCACCCGCTGCTGCAGCCGTTGGGCCTGGATGTCGGAGTCCGGCAGTTCGAAGCGGCTGTCGGTCAGGAACTTCAGACAGCGCTCACCCATCCTCTCCTGGAGGACGGGACGGGACGGGACGGGACGGGACAAGACAGGACAGGACAGGACAGGACAGGACAGGACAGGACTTAATTCGGATGCAGGTGCATTGGACAGTGAAAACTGAAGCAATCATGAACAAAAATTTCATGAACAAAAATCCTGCACACCGCTCTTGCTCAGTGAGTGAAAAAACTCAACTTCGCCAAAGCCGCTGCTGCCCGACTTCCTCATTCACATCCATCCATTCTATCTGGCTGCAGTAACATGGATTTTTCTTTATTTGTTTTCCCACACTATATCTGACTCATGGATTGCTGCGGTTGTATTTTTTCACAGCGGAGCGATCAATAATCTGGTAATTAACATTGATTTGATTATGGCAGTTAACCGCCATTATTTATGGGAAACCTCTCTGGCATCCTGAGTGTTAAGGGGTTTCAGGTTAAAGCCTAAGCAATCCAAGTTCCAACCCTAGAAAGTGTGCGTGTGCATGTGCATGTATGTGTGTGTGTGTGTGTGTGTGTGTGTGTGTGTGTGTGTGTGTGTGTGTGTGTGTGTGTGTGTGTGTGTGTGTGTGTATACCTCCAAAACCTGATCAACCCCTAAAATCCCACCCGTTCACTCAGATCAGCCAACACAGGGATGCTGACAGAACCCTCCAAAATCCACTCGTCCTAGACAATTTGCCCTCCTGGCCCCCAAACTGTGGAATAAACTCCCTGTCACACTTAGAACTACAGACTGTCAGACTCACTCCCTAGCTTCTGCCGTGGACTGAAGACTCACCTCTTCAGACTCCACCTAAACCCATAGCACTACTGTAACACTCCCCCTTCCCTCAATGACCACACATGAAGCTACAGTAGATAGCATTTTTAGGTTTTAGAAACGTTTTTTACTGATTAGGTGCGTCGGCTACCCATGTTATTGTTTTTCTAGATTGATATTCCAATGCATTTGTTATGTTGTTGATCAGTACTGACATATTATCTTGCTTATTGTATTGATGTATTACCTGCTTATTGTAAATAAGCTTTGGATTAAAAGCATCTGCTAAATTCCTAAATTGTAAATTGTGTGTGATGGTGGAGTGCTATAGATTTTAACATATCCTCCTCACCTGCTGGCAGATGCTCTTCAGAACATACTCTGCATACACATCCAGGCTAGCCGTGCGTCCTTCGGATATGTCATCGAGGTGAGCTGGATGAGATGGCCCTGATCCACTCAGATCATAAACTACAGTATGACAGTATGGAGACACATGGAACATCCTGTTCTATATTCCATGATGAACTATATGGAGTACATTTACTCAAATACAGTCATTAAAGACCCCATACACAGGAGGTACCCTAGCCCAGTATGAGTGGGCCTATAAGCAGTTTTATGCATTCATTAATGTATCAGATCGACAAGCTCACAACATGTTGCAGCGTGACACGTTGTGAGCTTGTCGATTGGCTATTTTCTGTGAAAGCCTTCCCCACAGTAACAGAAAAGACAATCATAGTAATACTAGTGAGGAAAAAAGGCCTTACTCAACAAAAGGAGAGCCTCAAGGACTTTAAACACATCTTCCCCATCTATGCTGTTCTGGGAAGCGGCCAGCAGGTGGCGATCACAAGATGCCCGGATGCCCACTGAAGATTCATCTGCACATAGAGCAGCAATAAATCAGTACAGCAGTATAAAGGGGTAAAATCACATGACACCATTTTTTTCCAGGTGGCTCTACAGACAAGTGGACAAGTGTATATTGTTGCTGTATTCCCGGAAACCTTGTGCGTCCAAACCCGCTACTTTTAAGGAAATGGAGAGACAAATCTGCTGTGTTCCAAAGGATCCAATGTACTGTAGTTAGTATTTAGTCACAAACTCAATTATAATACTTTTCATTGGTGAATTGTTAATAAAGTCCACACTTTCATTTAGTTTTCTTTTTCTATATTTCCTTTTTTATTTCAGACATACAATCCTCATTTGTAGATCGGCTATTTTCTTTTGTACAACATCATCGTATACCAAAGTAGGGCATCTACCAAAAAAGAAAATGAATACATAAATATTGAGATACAAGGTTTCTGCCTGACTGACAGCAATGGTTGTGTTTTGCTACCTGACATGGCACCACCTTGGGTCTTGAAAAGGTGCAGCAGGATCCTGCAGGTGAGTCTGGCTCCCGGCTCAGAGTTCTCTTCATGGTGGACTGGAGGTGAGATACCGCATAAACAGATTAGAGTGAGTATCCTCAGAGCACACGACCCAAATTCACCCTTTCCTCCTTTCTTTCCCATGCAAGGCAAGGCAAATCAAAGTGGCAAAATTTTGACCAAAACCAAGTGGCATTTTTCACAGAACTAATATGAAAACAGGATCCAGAACAAAAGCAATCACCATATAACAGTGCTTGTGACATTTGGTATGCGGTAATGGAGAAAAAAAGAAGAAGAACAAAAAAAGGCCAGCACACACAAAGTACACATAGTGACCGTGGACCCACATCAAACTGTTGCCTCCGCGATTTGCAAATGCTCCCGGCATACAGTCTGGGGCACAGAAATAGATACGATGAGTGCGAGATAGAGCGGATGTGACGCAACCGCTCCCTTGGTGCGGTAGCAACTAGAAGCAGTGTTCTTCCGAGCACAGGTCTCCACCAGGTCAGGTTCTTTGGCCTTTAAGGGCAATGTGACGCTGCATGCATGATTTGAGGCATTTTGTTCCAAAGGGTTAGGGTTAGGCCAATATGAAAAGAGTGTCATTTGTTCCTTGACCTAGTGGGAATGTGCATGCAGATCGGTGTATTACTCATTTTAAACTTAATTAGCACACCAAAAGATGTATCTGAAAACAATTTAGGAATTAGCAAGGTCGTAACAAACTGGCTGCAGTGAGTGACGTTCCATAGCCTGAAGGGATAGAACCTTCTGATCAAAAATAAAACCATTTCACCAGGACTTTAAACTTTGTCAGTGCTTTTAATTTAACCAAGAGCGCCAACTGAAGGAAAGCAGTAACGCGTGATAAGAGCAGCACAACGCTTTCTCTTCATTACTCAACTTTGTCGATTCATATTGAAAACCGAATGACCCTGCAGAAACGTACCGGCATTCGTCAGGGAGGGGTCAACTACATGGTCAACCAAGTCCTCCAGGAGCAGGCATTGTCTAGCGATGAGGATGGCAACAAAGGTAGCCAGCGAGTCGTGGAAGGACAGATCCCTCACCTACAGAACGTCAGAAAGAGGCAGAAGGCAGAAAGATCAACTTTACAAAATAGTAACTTTAAAGATGCAGTGCCATGATTTTTTCCCCCCTAAAACATGATGATCAGGTATTATGATTATACTAGGAGGAAGCTTTTTTTTTAAGTGTACAGAAAAAGTTAAAATTGTGTTTTTTTTTGTGGCCACACCCACCAGTTCATTAAGTATGCCTGGTTGTCAAGTGAGTGGTCACCCAGGTGAGGTTAGCCACACCCACAGTGTTGGGTGAATGGTAAAAGGGGAGGGGATGAGTATATGATGTACTTTAATCATAGACTGTATAAAAGATATGGACAAAGCGACACCATTGGTTTCTATGCAGCGCAAATGAAACAATATGGGTCCTTGGCATGGGTGTTGCCATCATAGATTGAAATGCAAACGTGGGAGGCTATTGGCTGCCAACGGTCACGTGCAACAGCAGGGATACATGGGAGAATGTGCTCGGAGCCTCCCGAAATACAGCACACGAAGAAGAACACAGCCGGCTGGTATCAGTTTAGTTGGCCACGCCCCCCCGCAACTTTATCATCAATTTTAACATAAATGGGACCTTATTTTCACAAAAAGCATATCATCGTGATTGAAAGGCAATTTTTAACTAGCGATAGGAACCATAAAGTATGTATGAAAGTGTTAATTAAGGTTAGAAAATGAAAGGGGAAAATGAAAGGGGTCCAATGGAGAACAATTCTATTTGCGATCGGCCGGGGGGGAAAACAGCGCAACTAGCGGCCAACCATAGGAAGTTTTAGTTCCGTATTGGGCTCATTTTAAATCGGCGGAACTCTCCCCCTGAATTTAATGTGTTTTTTGCCTGGGACTTTTGAATAAGAGGCTTTCAGCTTTCAAGAAGTAAACACAAATACACAGGGAAAACAAATCTGCACATTATAACCCCACCCGGTGGCCTATAGATAGATGTTAACTTCATAGACACATCCAAAACAGAAAAAGTACAAAACTATGGTACCACCTCTTTAATGTAGTACCTTGGGGTTTATGTTGTCCATAAATTAACAAATATCAGAACAACTCAAATAGAGATAGACAAGCTAGCTGCAAGCAAAAAAATTAAGAAAGAACAAAAAAAAAAACATTTAAAACAAATGCCTTCATGAAGCTCTAAAACAGTGTTTTTTCCATAGACATATAGTGGCGTTTCCATAAAGCCTCTTAATGCGCATTTAAGGCTTATTCGCTAAATCTTTTTATGGAAACACTTCAAAATGCGAATAAACTTTCTTTATCCGCAAAAAGAATTATCCGCTTGGAGGAGGTGGATTTTGATAACCTCGCAACAGCCAGACTCTCAAAAGGAGAGTCTGGGAGTTCTCCATAGACGATTGGACGATTGGACGCTATTGGTCTTGATAGCACAGCAGTGAGATGGATGCACTCTTACTTGGTGGGGAGGGAACAGATGGTGGAAGTCAACGGAACCCTGTCCCCCCCCCTCCCAGTAAACTGTGGAGTACCTCAAGGGAGTATACTAGGACCACTGTTGTTCTTAATATACGTAAACGACATGTCATCTGCTTGTGACTGCAATCTGTTTCTGTTCGCGGATGACTCGGCTCTCCTAGTCTCAGGCAGAGACATTTTGCAGGTTGAAAAGGCCCTTAACTGTGAACTTAACAAGATCTGCACCTGGCTCAATGACAACAGACTCTCAATTCACCTAGGCAAAACTGAATGTATCCTCTTTGGATCTAGTCAGAAACTTAGCCTAGTTGAGAACTTCACAATTAAAGTAGGTGACACTGTGATAGAAAGAAAAAACCACATCTGCTACCTGGGTTGCATCCTGGAGGCTAACCTATCCAGTGAAAAAATGACCACCAAGGTAATCAATAAAGTCAATCAACGAATTCGCTTCTTGCAAAGAGTTGCCCCACTGATCAATATTAAATCCCGAAAGACACTAGGAGGTGCTCTTATTGGGCCCCTCATTGATTACGGAGTCCTTGTCTGGTATCGCGACGCCCCAGCTGCCTTAAAGCTAAAGCTCCAAACAGCCCAAAACAAACTAATTAGGGTTGTGCTTGGTCTCCCTCCTCTGACCCACCTTACCGAGCATCACCACGAAAGCGTGGGGTGGCTCAAAGTAGCTGACAGAGTACAGCATCTTGCAATGGGCCTGGTGTACAAGATACACTACACCTCCAAGATTCCCATGTACCTGACAAACTACTTCTTAAAGGTCAAGGATGTTCACGATCATAACACCAGAGGCAGCTCCACTAATCATCATCAGCGTAGATTTAACACTAAACAAGGCGCTAACTCGTTCTCCTGCTATACCATCAACATGTGGAACGCCCTTCCACAAGCCCTAAAGGAGAGCAAATCCCTAGCCTCCTTCAAAATTGGTATGAAAAGTCACCTTCAGACAGCAGCTACCCGTGACTTGTAAATAGACTAAGCCCCCATGCTCCCCCCCCCTTTTTCTTTGTATTCTGCCTTTTGTATTTGATGTTATGCTTTTGAAACTGATATTATCCTAGATAAAGTACTATGTTCTATCCGTCTGTCTTTCAATGTTATATGAGATACTTAAAGTGTGGTTCCTGTGGAAATAAGCCTCGGCTTTCTAGGATCTCCTTTTAGTTGACCTTGTACCAGTGATTTGTACTGTCATGAAACTGTACTTTTTTCTATTGCAAACTTCTAATAAATTCTTCAATCAATCAATCAATCAATGCATTACGCAATGACGTAGTTACTCACTTTGACTGACAGGTCCATTCAATAGTCATCAGCGCATCAAAACATCATTGGGAGAACATCAAATACGTCTTTTCCAGACAGAAATTCCAAAGGTGTAAACTGTTGTTCGTTTTTAAGTTATGAGATGCCATTGATTTCAGATAAAACTTCGCTTAATGCAGCTTTTATTTGCGATTTGTGAACTCGCATTGGACATGGGGTCCGCCATGTTTGTTAACAAAATGCGAGAGCTGTAGCAGCCGCTCGACCAATCAGGAGCGGTGTGAGGCGGGTTCGCTCAAAATGCAGCCTTTTGATTGGAAATTGAGAACCTAAATTCTCATAAAGAGACTTGATGGGAGGGACACCAGACCGAGAAAGGAAGCACATTGGTGACTCGGGATGGACGGACGGACCGTGTGTAAATTCCTCCCGTTTTCACCTCCCGGAGTCAAGCCATCCGTGGCTAACCCTTCCCCAGTCATAACACAGTGTTGCGAGCCAAAAGTGGCCGGTCTACAAGCAGATCGGCCACCTTCCAGAGGACGCTGAAACTTGCAGTATGAGGTGAACCTGAGCGCAACGGTGGGGGCGCGGGAGTGTGGGGAACACACACCACTGACTATTGCCGATGATGGAGAGGGTATATAGCTTTATGTATTGAGAGGAACTCTTGTCAATTTCGTAAGAGACTCGTCGCCAATTGTAAGATATTTGAAAGTTATTTGGGGCCATGATGATTGATAACCCCTTCTTTCCACTACTAGACAGCGATCGAGTCACAGCAGTCAGACGTGCAGTGCTCAGGTTCGGTCTGAAAAAATCAGCCCGATCAACTCATGCGACCGTCGCTAATTCGAATGACACCCGCAAATGGAAACATGCTAAATTCGCTTTGTCTTAATGCATATTTCTGATAATTCGCTTCCCTAATTCGAATAAGTTTATGGAAACATGGCTTGAAAGGTAGACACCTCCTCAGCTCTGGGGCGTTGGTAAAAGAGGACTGGCAAGAAGTGCGGTACTGTGGAACTATGGAAGGCAGTGCAAGGCACTCCGCCCATAGAGTATATGACTCTGCCCCCTGCAGTTGGAAAGAGGGAGTCCCGCATCTGATTGGCCTACCGAGCGTCCGTCCTTCAGAATTCCGGAAGCTTGACAGTCCTCTTTTACCAGTCGCACCAATGAATTGCAGCAGCGGAGAACATGATATGCACCTGGCTCAATGACAACAGACTCTCAATTCACCTTGGTAAAACTAATCTAGTCAACTAATCTAGTCAGAAAGTTAGAAAAGTCGAGAACTTCACAATTAAAGTAGGTGACACTGTGATAACAAGACAAAACAACATCTCCTACCTGGGTTGCATCCTGGAGGCTAACCTTCCAGTGAAAAAATTACTACCAAGGTAATCAAAAAAGTCAACCAACAACACATTCGTTTCTTACATAGGGTTGCCCTGCTGATCAATTTTTAAACACGAAAGACTCTAGGACAGGGGTCTTCAACAGGGGGTCCGCGACCCCTAGGGGGTCCGCGGGGTCCGCAAAATTATTGATTGAAAAAAAAAAAAAAAAAAAGATTTCAAAAAATGTTTTTTTTTCTTTTTTTGCCATTTTACACATTTATGTTAAAAAATTAATCATCCATTTTGAATAGCTTGAATACATGATTACTATGCAATTGACATATTGTTGATATTATTGACATTTGTTCTCAGTTAATAAGTAGTATGTTTAGAAATGGTAGTGGTACGGCCCACCCTGCTCGCTGTAACTGGTACATGTTTAAAATTTAAAACCCCTACCACCCTACGAGGTGGTAGGGGGTCCCTGCTCCATCTCCCCATCAGTTTGGGGGTCCCCGGCCTGAAAACGTTGAAGACCCCTGCTCTAGGAGGTGCTCTTATTAGGCCCCTCATTGATTACGTAATCCTTGTATGGTATCATGATGCCCCAATTCCCTTAAAATTAATGCTCCAAACAGCCCAGAACAAAAGGGTCATGCTTGGTCTTCCTTCTCGGGCCCACCTCATCACTTATCACTACATAAGCGTGGGGTGGCTTACAGTAGCTGACAGCATCGTGCAATGGGCCTGGTGTACAAGATACACTACACCTACCCATGTACCTGAACCTGACAAACTACTTCCAAAATGTCAAGGATGTCCACTATCACAACACCAGAGGCAGCTCCACTAATCATGTTCAACCTAGATTTAACACTAAACAAGGCTCTAATTCGTTCTCTAGCTATACCACCAACATGTGGAACGCCCTCCCGCAGGCTTTAAAGGAGTGCAAAGGCCTGCAAAATCGGTCTGAAAAGTCACCTTCAGACGGCTGCTACTAGTGACTTGTAAATAGACTAAGCCGACATTTTTTATTATTTTCTTTTCTGGTTTTGTAATTGATGTTATCTTATGCAAAGTACTCTGTTCTATCTGTCTGTCTTTCAATGTTATGAGATACATAAAGTGGTTCCTGTGTAAATAAGCGGTAATGCTTACTAGGATCTCCTTTTAGTTGACCTTGTACCAGTGATTTGTGCTGTCATGAAACTGTATTCTTTTCTATTACAAACTGCTAATAAACTCTTCAATCAATCACTCAAACCCCCTGTCCTTACAATAATTACACACAACGTGAGCAAGGTATACAGTATTTTTCTTTTTTCTAGAACACACTTACATCTACATGACACAGTAAGTCGTTGAAGCCAAGGTTTCTATTTCCGATTCCAGAGGAACAGCAGAGGGCTCGGATTACTCCCAGCCACTCAGCACTGAGAGAGCAACAGTAAGCCGTCAGATCTGCACACAGGATCCCAAGGTCGTTCACTCTGGAGACACAAAGCAAAACAATTTAAATCTGTGGAGTCTGTGGTGTTTTATGACAAGAAACTAAAAAGGGGACATTTTTGTTTGAATATGTGTTTCATTGGCATATCTTCAGGGGGGTCCTGAACTCAATTTCACCCAAAAAAACTGAACTTTTAACATTCAGTGGATTTTCTGTGGTCTGTGTTTTTCTGAATAATTAGGCTCAGAAAAGTGAAATGATACAATGTTGCAGTTGGTAGTGCTGTCGCCTCACAGCTAGAAGGCCAATGATTGACAATCAAAATCCCTCAACAGCGATACCCTGACACAGAAACTGAAAAGGCCTCAGAACACAGAGAGGGGAAAAAATGGCTCACTGGAGTGGATGTTTTAAAACCAGTGCTTAATTTGTAAATTAAGCCCTGGTCTGGGCTGAACGGAGACGTTGCCTTCATCACACGACAACAGGCACGGTGGCGGCAAGGCAGTTCCGTGACCGTGGAGAGCAAAGGTCCGTTTCTCAATGGATTTGTAATCTAGGAGGGTTATTAAACAAATTTGGCCGGGGTGTCTTTTTTAAAATGGCTGGGAAAATGTTTGACAGCTAGGGTAATTTTCAGTCTCATTCACTTACACTATAAAGGAAAAAATTACTCCCAAAACATCTGCTTTAAGTGGGATGTGAGGGGTCAAACTAGGGGTTTTTAATTATTCTGAATCCATTGCAAGCATTTGTTTTGCTTGAAAAACATTCCTTGGGCTAAAAACGGACCCCAAAAGTCTGTGAAAATTGATGACTCATCACTAAACCATCGTATTGTGGGGCCATTTCTTGCCCAAGGAATGTTTTTCATGTCAAACAAATGATTGTAATGGATTCAGAATAATTAAAATTAGTATTCATTTTTCAAGTTTATAAATATGTCCATATATGGGCATTCCTAGATATGGGCTTAATATTGATAGCATAAAAGGGATTCTATTAGTGTGGTTGCCCTAACAGGGCATCATCTGAGGATCAGATGTAGAGGTCAGCTCCATATATGGAGATCTAAGTGATGATCCAGGCTTCTCCATGAATGGATATCCATGGTTTGATGAGGTCAGTGTCGTAATCTTCATATATGAATATCCAGGTGATATACACACACACTCAAACATATACACAGATTCACCTCTCAAGGTCTGGGTGGTCCACGCACACAACCTTGAGCACATTGCAGACAAAGCTGTGGCGTTTGGCTGGGCTGTCGTTGAGCTGGCCCACACTGGAGTGGTGGAAGTTGTACGCCGAGGGATTGACCATAGCTTCTGTCATGAAACTGCGGTCCCACAGCATGTTGGAGATTGACGGGACGATGTTGCAGTAGATGGAGTTCTTTACCTTGGAGAAGAACTCCCTGGAGGAGGGAGGGGACAAGGGGAAAAGGACAGGGAGTGCAGCGCTTAGAATCTGGTAAGGGACCATACATGTTAGTCTCATAGCATAGTAGTTGTAAGGTATTCAGGACAGAGAAAAAATACTTTCTGCAAAAGTGACCTAGTTGACAGCATGTGGAAAACTATTTCTTCTTAATGTTAATCTGCCTTTATTTATATATGCCTGAACTCTACTCTCTTAACACTGCTGATTCGTCCTGCCTTCAGAATGCTTGTTACAAAGACTTAAAGCTCTTTCTGCAAGTCAAGTCATTTTGAAATGTAACAAGCATTCTGATTGACTTAGGACAAAGGGCAATAAAAGCACAATGATGCAGCAGCGTTAGGAGAGTAGAGCTAGGCAAAAATGGCAATTTGACCAAAACATTTTTTTCTACCTCTGAATTCTGAATTCTGAATTTCTGAATTTGCTGCTCCTGAGGTGACTGCAGGACTTGTAGAGGACGTACATGAAGGACAGGATACATCGCTCTGCTGAGGAACAGGATGCCGGGTTCACGCCTGACCCCACCATCATAAGACACAGCCTGAGAAAACATTCAACAAATGCTCATGGATTCTACATGGCTTTCGCCATCACTTCAACCTTGATACACATCTCCCAGAAAACACCAGAAACCTTTTGAAAGTTAAAGAAGTAGTTGACCCAAAAAATTACTTCTTATTCAGAGTCAGGGTTATTTGGAGTCTCCGATGAGCCAGTCATCAAATTGTTGTGTCTCAGAACATTTTTAAAAATCTCAGCGAATTCAAGGCTTGCGTAATGGGATATATGCATATACGCCATTTTGTTCTACTTCCGGGTGTCTTTCAACTTCCTTCACAGGTGTTACCGATGATACTAATGAAGGGTCTGTTCCATTCTGCTCAAACAGAGTCAGGGTGCTGATATTGTGCATGTTGGCTCCCTGGAAACACTCTGCTACACCAGTGGGTCTCAAAGTGTCATTGAGTGGGTTCCAAATGTCCCCATACAGCTGTGTAACACTGAGAGTACAGTGTTGTTTCCATTTGTACAGAGTTATGAGGGTCCTTGAAATTTAAAGAACCACTGTACAATAAATCAAACAGAGCCTTAATTAGTATCATCAGTAACACCTGTGAAGGAAGTCGAAAGACACCCGGAAGTAGAACAAAATGGCGTACGTGCATATACCCTATTGATGTAATTGATAGAAAATAAGCCAATATTTTGCGGTGAACTACTCCTTTAAAGTAAGTCTGCATGTTCCATAAATATTTAACCAATGAAAAGAATCACAAGAGCTTGTGATTAATGGATCCAACATAATGTTTTTAATGGACATACAAGACAGCAATTTTATAATATAAAATATTGGGATGGTTTGTGCAGGAACGTACCGGTAAAACAGTAACAACTGATCCTGACGATCGAGGATGAGACAGTGGTACCTCCACAGGACCGCCACGATACACAGATACAGGTCATTGGTGTAGCTGCCCACCAAGCTGGACGACTCCGGCAGCAGCTCAGTCTTCACCAGGCTCAGCACATCCAGCAGCTAACAAACATACAATACATGGATTAACGTAAAAATGTAATCTCACCTGACTGAAAAGGTTTGTATGGCCAAGTCCTAATCTGCGATTTGTGAATCAGTGTCCAAATGACATCTTTTGAGCTGTCCCGGGAGCAAATCGGAGCATTGTGGAATATTTTATGAATTTTCAAAGGTTAGTGAAAATCTCTGCATTCAGCTTAAATAGCTCAATTCGGTGTGATGTGCTGTGAGCCAATTGATCTGCTATCTACTAAGTATTGGGTTACTAACAATTTGTTTTAAGAAACACAGGATAAGATGTTAATTTCCTTTGTGCAGGCACATGCGTGAGAGTGTGTGTGTGTGTGTGTGGGTGTGTGTGTGTGTGTGTGTGTGTGTGTGTGTGTGTGTGTGTGTGTGTGTGTCATTTTGGTGGTGATTGGTGAATGATGGATGCAAGGGAGGGGGGGGGGGGGGGGTTGGGGTTAGGTTTTAATCTAGGATGCATCATCAGTAGTGTTCCTCCAGGTCTTAGGGTGTTTCGGCCATTATACACTAGTATACACCCTCGCCGGAGGCGGCCAGCTCAGGTTGATCAGTCCCCGAACTTGCGTCATTTCCAATTAGTCATGAGAGTATCGTTCATCTTATGGATGGCAGACTTCTCATGGGACTGTGCAAGGCAGGGGCGTCCTTTTCCCTGAGTCAAGCCTATAGGCTGACCGCATACCTCCTGGCTCCAGTTTAGGCATTTAGCAGAAGCTCAATGCCCAAACTGGAAGCTCCCAATCCAAAGCGACCCACAACAAGCATAGCCATACAATAAGCAATAAGCAATACAACAAACAAAGAACAGATTAGTTAAAAAAGAAAAAAAGAAAATCAATTTATTTATTTTTCCCACATGAGATAAAGTTAAATGTTTAAAAAAATATAAAACATGAAGAAAATAAAAAAGATATTGAGGGAGGTACATCAGGGGCCCACTGGCAGTGTCCATACTAGTAAGACACCTGAGGGTGGAATGCGACCTCAGGGTGACATGCGACCTCGCCCTTTGCGCCAATTCTTGACTATCTGGCCAATCACAGCGTTTCTCTGACGATTCTAGTTTTTATCAACCCTAGGAGACACGGGGAGAACATGCAAACTCCACACAAAAAAAGGCCCTATCGCCAACCCCACCTAGGGTGTGAGCGATAGGGCCTAAACATGGAGATGTGGAGAACACTATATATGGAGATAGTCCAGTCCATCATGTCATATGGGACTACCGTCATAGACAGTAGCCATTGTTAGGCCGGAGTCAATGGCTGTATGTCTGACTGTCTGTACAGGAAGTGATGTCACATGACATACTTTTTATGCCCATATATGAGTCATTCTGTACCACATCTCCATGTTTAGGCCAAACAGGTTCGCTCCATTTCTCCATGTATAGGTCCAAATGCCCAACGTCGAGCTTGACAAGGAGGATACCGCACATTGTACCTCATCCACCCTTTCTTCTCTCTCCTTTTGGTATCTTTATCCTCCTCCTCCTTTTTTTCTTTTTTATTCTTCTCTTTTTTTCACAACCGCCCCCATATTTACTTTAGAAATATATATTAAATTCTAAGAACGTTTCGAGTACCAGTTTGATACAAGAGCGAATAAGCGCTACACTTCTGGAATCCTGTGCGTCGACTTAAAAGTCGGATCCAGGCCTAATAACTTTATCTAGCCGCCCCGTTGCCACCTCCTTGTTACATTTTCTTTTCTGAGACACATTGTACCTCATCCACCCTTTCTTCTCTCTCCTTTTGGTATCTTTATCCTCCTCCTCCTTTTTTTTCTTTTTTATTCTTCTCTTTTTTTGTCTTTCTTAGTCTTGTGTATCCTTCTCTTTTGGCTACTGTCTATGACGGTATTCCCATATGACATGATGGACTGGACTATCTCCATATATAGTGTTATCCACATTTTGTGTAGCCGCCCCGTACAGGAAGTGATGTCACAACTCGCTGACATCACACTGACATCACTCCTGTACAGAAGGAAGGTTACAGAAGGAAGGTTACGGAAGGAAGGAAGGAAGGAAGGAAGGAAGGAAGGTCACTCAAGCGACACGGTTTTTCAGATACAGGGTTTACGAGATACACACAGACACACACACAGCTGCCCTCTTATAGACCAGGGGTTCTTCTCAACCTTTTTAGGCCACAACCCCTCCCCTGGAATTGTAAGAGTTGAGGCATTAGTTTTGTTTGACTCTGTTCCACAGATAAATATTTTGGAAATATCTTCAAGTTCACAACCCCTCACAATGCGAGGTCCCTGTTGGTCCCAACCCACAGGTTGACCCACTGTTAGAGCCATAAAATAAAAGAACAGCCCTGGAAAGAGTTTTGTCCCTTTTCCAATCCCAATGCACCGATGCATGTTGTTCATACCTGAAAGGCAAATTTGATAAGGCAAATAGTGTTGTTCTCCATGAGGTCAAAGATGAACTGTATGTGCTGGACCAGGGGCAGGTGATTAGACTTCCCTGAGGCAAAGCTGGTGATCTGTTCCACCACATTCCTGGACACCTGCACAAACATAATGACAGCCATTATCAGCATTTATTTTTTATATTATCACTAAATAAACACGTGACCTTGTAGAAACTCCTTGGCATCAAAATGCTTTATAGGAACAGATGCAAATATTTTGAGAGATTTAGGTTTAGGTATTGCTGCAAACCTACCGGTATGTTCTTGCTGTTTTACATGCAGCTGAAGAAATCACAGACTGAGTTTTTTACCTTTGCTTGCTTTTATGCAATATCCAAGACCATCAGGGCTTTCTGGAAAATGCTTTTGAAAATGTATTCTATTCTGCTACTTTGACCCTTCAAACAGTCTTCGAAGTTTGACCACTTCGAATACTCTTTAATCTTAAAATGACTAAGATTAAAGAGTATTTGAAGTGGTCAAATGTCAAGGTGTTAGCTTGTAGATGGTGCGCAACATGCTTCCACAGAAGACTGGCTTCTATGGAATCCACATGACTGAAATCATGTCGTTCTCAGCCGTGGCGACTGAGAACTATAATCCATGGGAACATGCCAATAGAATGGTTAATGCATGCCGCCACAATGTTACTGGATGGATAATCCTTCCTTATAATATAAAATGTTAAAAAATCTGGGAGTCTTCCTGGATTCTGACCTCCCTCTGGAAACCCATGTAAAGAAGGTTGTTCAGACTTCTTTTTATCCCCTCAGAAAACTCAACTTTATAGAGCTGCCTTCAACCCTTAGCACTCTTGATTCTAAAGTATGCTATTATAGTTTTTTTTTAATCTATTTCATTTACATTTTTACTTTTATTTTGTGAAGTGTTGTTGCTGATTTTTCATTGTTGATTCTTCTTTGTATTGTTGATTCTTCTGTCAAGCATTTGTTAAGCGCAATACAAATCAAGTTTATTATTATTATTATTATTATTGAAATGGAGTTATCTGACATCTGAGACCCTTAAACAACTTTCAACCTGGTGTCCCTGTTTTGGGTATGTCATTATAGATGAAAATATTTTCAAAACCAAACACTTCAATATTTGTGAATTTGAAATATTGCTGCAAGCTCAACATTTGAAATCTGTAGATCGGTTATCTTCACTATTATCTGCCTGTATCTATATTTAGGCTAATGCAAATCATGTTAACTCCATTTATACAATGGAATCCATCAGTTAAATATTGGCCAGTATTCAGTGCATTTAATTCAGTTTACAGTATATATTGTCCAAGAAGGAATTAAATTACCGTAACTACATGAATAGTACAGACTAATCAGTCTGCAATAAAATCCTATTTATATTCAAAAGGTTCAACTAGTTTAGTGTATTTTCACTAATACAACCTGTACTGACTCTTGACTACAGATGTCTGGGTCTTACCTCAGAGGTGACTTGGTGCTGCTCAAAGTGGGAGAGATGCAGGAATTCTGTGAAGATATCCTTTGTGGTGGGTAAGGCTTCAGGTTTTCTCTTCTTCCTCTTCGGTCCCTCTTCCCCTCCTAAAAAAAGGCAAAAAGAACGATGCATCTCAGGTGGAACAGCAGTCAAAGTGGGAGAGAAAAAAGTGGTTTCTTGACATCACAGCAGGGGTCTTAGTGGTTATTCTATCGATTACTCAAATAATTGAGAAGCTCTTTGTTTCTGACATTTTGTTTTATACATACCCTAACCGCCTACAAATCCTCACGACACAGAAATGGTCATGTGAGAGACAAGTAAGCGGGAAACGTATGAAGTTCGGCTATAGCGACGCCGATTGCAATTACCTGTCTCTGCCGCACGCTTGCTATGGAGCACCTTCAGGATGTCTTGGGTGATTTTCTCAGTGGCAGGTCTCCCCTCATCTCGCTGCTTGCGTAGATCCTCCACCAGGGGATGTTTGGACTTGTGGCTGCCGCTCTCCTCCTGTGTCGCCCCTGCTGCCTGTGGAACCACGACATGGGGAGAGACAGATTATAATGCAATCCTCATAAGCTGGATGCACTCGATAAGCACGCCCCTGTGATGGGACAAAACACAGCTATAAGACTGGCTACGAGATACATAAAGTTCAGCCAAGACTGATTGTTTTGTGTAATGAGTTCAGAGTTGACAGCCTGAGATGGCAGAAAGGTATAATAAATCATACTGACGGACATTCTTCTGTGCTGATATAAATTAAAGCCAGGGTTCCCACACATTTTACCAATGAATTTCCAAAACCTTTCCAGAATATTTTACTCAATTTCCAGGCCTTTATGACTATCATTCAGCGCAATAATGAGTCCCGAGTCCTATCCTATGTGCAATGCCCAAGGACAGGCTGTCTAGCTAAAATAAAGCTATAGAACATAGAACATTCAGACTGTTGAACAAGGCTTGACCACTGTCTGTCACCAGGCTGGCCTTGGCTTGCACTTGGACTCTTCCTTGTGGACATAACTGTGGATTATACCAGTGAAAGTTACCTTTTGTGCACTGTGGTTGAACCTGACATCCTCTGATGCTCACTACAGTGGCAGTGCCCTGATATTCTAACGTGGATCCATATACCTGCTGCTATACAGTATATGCTCATGCACCTTATGTTTAAACCTCATGTATATAATGTACCAGAGGGATATGCCATGTGTAAATTGTTAGTGACAGGAGGAATGAAGAGGAAATTGATTCTATATTATCTACTTGAGTAATTCTATCAGCCTCTTGTAGGTTTAGATGCCCTTGCTGTGTGCAAGAGCTCCTCTCTCCCTATGTTGATTACTGTTACAGTATATGCATAGATCTGCTAATGACAATGACACGATATTTCTTTTATAGTTTAAGTTTTATTATTATTATTATTATTATTATTTTTGTTAATAATTTTGTTTTTGTAACTCAGTTGATAATTTAAGTTCATTGAATTTTATAAAGGAGGGTGTCTGTAACCTTTTTGAAAAGTAGGGCCATCTTTTTCCTTTTCAGATGTGCCGTGTCAACAAAGTTTTAATGACACCCCACAGTAAAAAACTCTGTCATGTTTTGATGTCGGGACAGTGTTATAATGATCATTAGACTCGGAGCAATAACCCACTCATCTCAACTCACCCATCTCCCTGACTCCCTCCCCTTTTTCCTTAGAGATGGGACGTTTGCGTACAAGTTGAGTCTTTAGAAAGGCTCTTTGAAATGAGTGATGGGATCTATAGGGGGCCACTCTGTTCTAATGAGTAGTTGTGGAAAAAGTACAACCATTCTTTTATTACAATGTAGAGGTAAATAACTAAAGTAACTAAATAACTAAAATGAGAGTGTCTTTTGAACGTCTCTTTGAAAGGAACGGATCCCAGAGGTCCGGCTCACTTCAGAGAGCCATAAATCTCATCTCCAGTCCTCTGGAAGTCTGACTTCTCTCACTGACTGCTTTGAGTAAATGAGGAAGTGATCCGCGGTGGAACATGTGTGATAAATCATTTTGATTTTAAGCCGAACCACACCAGGTTACATGAACAATACTGAGGAAAAATAAGATGTTTGAATGGCGACATTTATTTTATATATAACTGTAATGTCATGAACCACGGTTAGAGAGGTCTTTGTTATTATTTTTGTATTGTTTTATTATACTTTGTTTGTCAAGGAGGGAGGTATAAATATACTATATGTATATTCCTCAGCTATAAGATTTTAATTGGGGTAAAGAATAACAAGTCTTGTTATTCGCTTTTATGTGAGTCATAAAAGGGGGGGTTAACTTTCTGCTTTCCTGTAAATCTCTACTCCCTATTCTCAGTAGATAGTAGAGACAGTTGTGTCTATATGTTCACAAGCGTAGTTTTACATGGTGACACCCCTCACTCATCACATGACATTTAGTCCAGATTTCACTGAACAAAACAATGGGATCGAACACTCCTTACAAGTCTACACATGTTTATTTTGATCTAGGAGGGGCATAACACATTATGTATAATAAACAGATGCAACATTATTATGGGATAGATGTATGTCAAGAAACAACAGATATTTTCCCAGGGATATCCTTATCTCCTTAGACATTTTTTGGCACATCATGCCCAAAACTCCCTTGGCACACAGAATGTGATTAAATGAATAGCTATACACAGAGGGCCCCTTTAGAGCATTCCCCGACCCACAACTTGACCTCAAGATCGCACGCATCACCACTCCATCAAGTCCGATGGAGGGTGAAGGATACAAATAGGAGGGGCAAGTCTAGCTGTGTCCTGGAAGGGGAACCTCCCGTTAATCCTCTCATCTCTTTGCCATGTGAAATATTAATTGGCAGTGGGTGAGATTTGGAGTGTCGGGGAACGGAATCCATTCCTGGGACGCAGCAAAAGACCTGTCTCTCAGAAGATGCAACAAAGAAATATATATATATATATTAGGGATGTCACCGAATAATCGATTTTCGAATATTCGTTAGATTAATCAATATTCGATTTTAATATTTCATAATCGATTTTTTTTTTTTTTTCGTTTTTTTTTGTTTTTTTTTTTGTTTTTAATACTATTTTTTGGCTTAGTTAGTTAGTTTCAACCAAAATATAGAATATAGGCTAACAATAGTATTAATGATAATAGTAAATGGCCATTGATTTATTATTCACACCAGCACCAACTGTAAACTGTGTAGAGTGAAGGAGCACAGCAGAGTGGCTGCCTGCTACACACTCCCTTCCCCCCCTGTCTCAGACACAGGTGTGATTGATTCAGGCTTGATTGTTTGGTACTTGGTGGCCATCATCAAAGAAAAGGGAAAACAGCGTCCTCTGTATCGTAAAGCATCACAGAATCTGTTCTTGAGAGATTAGGTGAACAGTACACTGGCACACTAAAAAGAAAGATGAAGAGTAGTAGTTAGGCTACCAATTACCTGAAGAGCCATGTTGTACATATGTAAATGTGCATTGAAATCCAGTAAAAAAAAAACGAAAAACAGAAGTAAAATTTTTTTTTTTTTTTTTTTTTAATAAAAAAATAATAATAATTATTAATTATCGATTTTCGAATAATATTCGAATATTGCTATAGAATAATCGATTTTGATAAAGGTCCATTTTTGACATCCCTAATATATATTCAATGTTACACATTTCTATGCAACTCAATGTACATAGTTATATGCAATTGTATTCAATAAAGTTTGTAGTATGAATTTCCATGAATGTCAATAATGGTCCAACTGATGTGAGCAGTGTCCGAATGGTAGGGGAAAAAGAAAAAAACAAACAAAAAACCCCTAGTGTAAGAGTTTCGCCTAAAAGGGTTTCCTCAGCTCACCTAGCTCATAAATAATGGACCTTGTTTTGTTGTTCAAAACTCAGCATGTTACATGAAATGATTAAAAACTGTGTTCAACATTTCTTTAACTGATTGATCACTAAGAGTGATCAAGGAGGGATTAATGTGAAAATGTGTGAACTATTCCTTTAAGCCTAAAACAACTATCTTTCTTTAGAGTGTTCCTTGAGCGCTGCCGGCCAATCAGAGAAAGGAGGGCCGCTGCTGTTAGAGTGATACATAGAGTTGCAGATAAGGGGTCCTTCAGAGATCTCTCCTGTGAACAACTGAAACGTCTGGTTTTAGTTGGGCACTGATTTTGCAGCTTGCGGTGGATGCAACGTACTCTATGTTGTGAAACTTCAGGCTCGTACTTTGTTTTACTTTCATGCATTTGCTATTCAGATATTCATATATTCATGTGGGGAATTTACCCTGTGTAATCAATAAACCATGCTGAGTTTTTATAGCTGACTGTTGCTCCTGTGTAACTCGTCTTTTACTGGACTGTTATTAGGATATAGAACGACGCATCACCTGACATCCTCTGATGCTCACTACAGTGGCAGTGCCCTGATATTCTAACGTGGATCCATATACCTGCTGCTATACAGTATATGCTCATGCACCTTATGTTTAAACCTCATGTATATAATGTACCAGAGGGATATGCCATGTGTAAATATGATTATTTTATTTTTCATTTGTTTTTTTGTTTTTTACCAATTGCTCCTTCAAGAAAGCACTATGGCTTGTTTCCATTGAGGTCCTTTTATTATCATTTTTTTGGGCCTACATTCCCTTAGATCAGTGGTTAATAATAATAATAATAATTTGGGGACCCCCCCCTGGCCCTGGGGGTCCTGCCCCACAGGTTGAGAACCACTGGTTTAGACTATTGACAGGCTGACAGCATCCACCCTCATGAACGGTGAGACCGAACTGTATAAATTGGGCACAGTCAATCAATCAACCAATAAGTCAATCAATCAATCAATCATTCCAGAAAGAGAGAGACAAAGGTCAGCTTTTAAACTTCAAAGTTCGATTGCACGGAAATACTTATTTTAAAATATACAGACAGTAAGCCTATAAGTAGCTGAAAACATGAAAGCAATTTAAGCTAGCAGAGATGTAGTTGTATTTGTATTTGTACCTCCTGGTTGAATCCTTCTTCTTCAGAAACATCCGATCTCGCATCCATTTCACTCGTGTTCTGATTCATCTCTATTAGAGACAGTTTTATTGGTTACAGATTAGTATCTTTGCGTCTTAGAGTCTAATTAATTACCGTTTCAAATAGCCTTTAAAGTTGGTAAGCCTGCCGTGTGTGTGACGGCCATGTTGATCAAGTTTTCAAGAAAAAAGAAAAAAGGACGGTCAGCAGAATTAAAGGGATAGTTCACCCAAATCAAACAAAATGGTATGAAAATTAAGCCATAATCTACTATGATGAACTACAGTAACTGTCCCTTTTCCTTTAATACAGTGTAATAATCTCGCGAGAATATTTTGCACCCCGCGCGCCAATTCGCCTATGCAATTCGCTCTGGCTGTTGGGAGCGAATGTTTTGCGTTACGCCCTATCTCCACCGGGCGGTTAGCTCAAGAAAGACCCAAGAGAGAAATTAGACATTTTATTTGCCCGGGACCCAAACGAGTGATAACAGCCCATCTACAAGCTCACAACGCTTCACATTATTATTGTTTTATTTTTATTTTTTATATATAATTTGTTTGTTTTAAAATGTAAAATTGGTCGGTGATCCACAAATGTGTCCCGACCCTTTTATATATACTCTATGGTCCCGACTAGTATCCCGACCCACAGTTTGGGATCGGGGAAGCGCTTGTTTTGGGACAGGCCCCGCCCGCCACGGCAGAATAACAAACCATCACTGGGTTCTGCATGTAGCTGAGTCTGTTAGTGTTTACACTACACACACACACATGATGGAGGCCACCGCCACCGAAGCGTGAGTCTTCAGTCCTATCATTTCCACATTGTGTGTTTTGTTTCCATTATGTGCATATGAAAGAAAAGAACAGAAAAACTACTATAGCAAGCCATTATTATCCCGTAACTGATCTGCAGGGAAGAGCTGTGAGGCTAGTTAGCATGTAGGCTAACATGCTAAGCGGCTTCATGTTCGTCTTTGTCAGTTTTTAACCATATTGCAAGGTTCGGTGTCGGGGATGTTATTTATGTTGACTCTACACGCATTAAACAGCAGAAACTGTGAGGTCAGTTAAGCCAACAAGGCAAGCTAAACGTTGTGAGTTTGCAGCAATGGCTTGGCTGGGTGCTTCTCGTGAACAGGCAGTGTTTTCTAGTTATATTATTCTATGTTTCCATTTTAAACACTTCCTGTCTGTGTGTAGTTTATAATTTGAACACAAAATTACAACAGCTGCACCAAAAAAATCAGCTTAAACAGAGACATGTTGCTGTGTGTGTACTGTACTGTACTGTCTGAATGGATGTTGTGTACTTGAGGATGTATTGTTTAGTAGTCAATAGGCTATAGTGTACTCCTGTATGTATGAATGAATGAATGAATGTCGTGTCTAATGTATAGTCAGTGTACTGTATGAGTGGATGTTGCATTTAATATATAGTTTGGATAATGTATACTGTACTGTATAAATATATGTTGTGTCTAAAGTATCTGTCTGATGGTGTGGCTAATGCATGCCATGGATCTTCAAGGGGTTCCAGGTCTTGGAGTTGGGGGGCCACCACCAAATCTTTGTGTTGGTGTAGGGAAAACATAATAAATGTATTGTTAAAGTATAGAGGGTTTAAGTGGTTAAATGTCTGAAAATAAACACGAATAGATGACTAAAATGAAAAATAAATAAAACCTATTCAAATCAATCTTTATTTATATAGCACATTTAAAACATTCAAAATTGACCAACGTGCTGTATTAAAAGAAAAGATATCTAGTAAGGCACCTTATCCCTCATGTTTAATATGGGATAAGGTGAAAAACACCACACCATAGAATAGAACAGAAGGATCAGCCGTGCTACATCGACGCCTTGTGAGCTTGTACTTGTAGAACGTCTATTTCTTTTTCCCAAAATAATAAAGAAATGCCTAGTAAGATTAGACATAAGGGATAAGGCGCCGTGCAAGATGGGGCCCAATGTACAGTATATACTGTACAAAATAATAATGATACAAATAGACAACACTGATGATAGGGGCTGCAGTGGCTCAGGGGTAGAGAAAATGTCATTAGAACACAGAGGGTTCCCGAAGGGTTCCCAGTTTAATCCCGGGTTCCCCCAGAGTTAGTGTCAAAGAGTCCTCCTTGAGCAAGACTCTGAACCCCTAGTTGCTCCCGGCCGGTGAGCATGTTGGTGCCTTGCATGGTTTCCACCGCCATCGGTGTATGAATGGGTGAATGTAATGCACAAATCTCTGTAAAGCGCCTTGGATAAAGGCGCTATATAAATGCACCATTTACCATTTATGTTGGTGCTGCCAAACAAGTCTATGAAGCTATCTAAGAAATCTACAAACGAGTTTAATAATCTGCAGCACAATTGTATACAATACGTAGTGTGGGTCCTCGATCCATCTCTCTCTCAGCTGTGTTCTGAAGACCCCTGGTCTAATGTATAAACAGTTGTGCTCGAAATAATTCAACCCCCTCTGACAAATTTGTTCATTAGTGTAACCACTGTTCCTTTGACTTAGAACTTGTCAACTATGCTCAAAACTGTACTTTTTGGTACATTCAGTGTCTTTGCAATTGTTTTATCCACCTGTTTCCGCAAGCATTTACTGGAGCATTATGTGGAGGACACTCCAGACATACAAGCTCACGTCGCGTCGCAGATGCAACCGTTGTGAGCTTGTAGATCACACTCAACAACTTCTGCGCAATGCACGATGGGATGTTGGAAAGTTGTGGATATCCTTTACCTTGTTTTTACATAGCAATAATCTCTTCTCTGAACTTTTCTGACCATTCCTTAAACTGAGCCATGTTTCTAACTGCTCTATAATCACAGTCAACACGTCAACAAACTTCTAGTCAGGCCAAATTAAATCTGATGCAACTATTTAAGCCCTTGATTTGTCGATTGCGGTTGATTACAGATGTTTAAGAGTTGAATAATTGAAAGTGAATTTGGAATAAAGCACAACAAATGTTACTTTTTAGCTATTTTCTTGTATGATTTATTTATTTCATTCAGTTGTCAGTTTGTGAATTTAGCCAATAAACCAGATTTGCAGAGAGGGGGGGTTGAATCATTTTGAGCGCAACCTTACATACCTACTGTGTGACTGGATGTCATGTATACTGTATGAATGGATACTCAACATCAATCTCTCTCTCTCTCTCTCTCTCTCTCTCTCTCTCTCTCAGGATGGAGGTGGAGGGCTGGGACTCGGAGCTGGAGGAGGATCTGGGCGTGTCTCTGGATGAGTTGAGGAAGCTGATCGAGGAGGCGGTGGAGAAGAGCGAGGTGGTGCAGAAGAAGAAGAAACAGCTGGACGAGCTCCGTCACTGGGTGGAGGAGAAGGAGGAGGCGCACGCCAAGGCTGAGCAACTCCTGGACGTCACCCAGAAGTGAGAATAAACGCCTTTCATTCATTCAGTCTTTGATTCATTCAATCAGTCAGTCAATTCATCAATTCACTGTGCAGGGGTTGACACTAAGGTATCAGAAGCACTTGCCCGTCGCTATCGGGCAAGTACAGGCCATGTTCTACTTGCCCACTTGCCCGAAAAGTAATATAAAAAAGTAATACAATGATATTTCAAATTCAATTTAGCATTTTTGTACATTCTGGGGCTGTGCAATAAAAAAATGTCATACCTAAATTGTTTATAGCTACGCATATGACTATGGGTTCACGCTTGTTATTTTACATTTTTGGAGCGGTGAAAGCGCTCCCAATAGACAGGTATGTCCGTGGGTATGTCCGTGGGTGGGTGGCTGGGTGGCTGGGTGGGTGGCTGGCTGGCTGGCTGGCTGGCCGTGTCCGTAGCCTGGCAATACCTTGAGTGGCCACACACAACACACTAGTTAAAGGAGGGGCGCTGTTTTGTGCAGGCCAGGCACACTCACCACTCACTCACAGGCACAGTTTACAGTTTACAGTTTAGGCATTTAGCAACACACACAGGGTATAGCTGCTCAGATTCACCGCTCCACTTCGAACCGAGGTTTGATTTTTAATTGTAGCAACAGTGAAAACAGCATATTATAGGTAAACAGTGCTCTTATTTTACATTCCACAGACCAAAGGACCGAGCAATCTAGCCACGTGCAGGTGTTATCTGTCCCTAACCCTAACATTATCTTGTGTTATGCTTATATACGGTTAAGTCTCAAACGAGAACCTGAAAGCACCTGCCCACAAGCTTTTCTTACCTCCCAGCGGCAGGTGGGCAACCCATAGTGTCAATGCCTGTGTGTCATCCACTCACTCATTCATTTAACAAATCAATCAGATACTCGCAAATGTATTACTTTAGCCATGCATTGTCATCAGTCCTGTCTGTGTCACTATCTGCAAAATAACTTGAGAATGGATGGGCAGATGTTTACAAAATTTGAAGGGAAGACTGATTCACTTTTACAACGTCAGACTTTAGCACTTCTACAAGCTTACAACATGCTGCAACACAATGTGTTATGAGATTATATATTGGCTATTTTCTGCAAGCATACTTCCCACACCCACAATTTCTGATATGAACAATTAGGCCATCACACGTAATAACACATGACACTGATCACCTGATGTATCGCTACTTGGACCTCATGCCATCTGGCCGAAGATACAGAACCTTGGAGTGGGAAAAGGGTTGTATTAGCAGGAGCCTTGTCCCGTCTGGGGACCTCATGTATTGTCTTGGTGTTGTGCCATTTTATATGTTGTTTGTTGTATTGTGCTATATCTAACTATTCATTTACGGAATGTCTGTCCGCATGCTGACATCACTGATACTAAACAGTCAGTGTTGACTATTCTGCTCGACAGGCACCGGTCTGGGTTCTCCAACATTAATTCTGAGACTCCTCAGAGCCATTCAATCCCTCATATAGTGCACTCATATACTATGCACACCCCCAGGTACAGGACTAGTGGTTATATGTTCTTTGTAGTTGTTGTTTCTGAACAGACAAATATCCTTTTGGGGACAATACAACTATCATATTTATTGTTGTGCAAAAAACTGAAGGGGGCCTAATACTGTATATAGAGTTTACTGTAAGTGTTTAGTTACAGATTGTGTCGCTGGTCTCCTCAGGTCCATACAGGAGTGTGAGAATCTGGTGAAGGCCACGTATCGACAGAATGGCCTGGACTACATCGAGAGCTCTGACGAGGAGGGAGTGGGCCTCGCTCCAGTGTCTGACGTCATTGAGATAGACGATGAGGACGACGATGATGACGACGTCATCTGTGGTGAGTAGTGCTTTGTGGAGTCCAGTAGCCAGAGTAACCTGGATCACATAGACCTAGCTAGTAGATACATATCGCATCACGATATAGTATATGGTTGACGATACAATATATGGATGATATTGGTTCATTCATGGCGATACGATACGATTCAATGATTTAAAATCGATATACGTTGTAACTATTCTGCAAACAAATGAAATCTGTGTGAAACGTCTCAATGGTGTAATAGGGAAAAGGCTATTATTGTGGATATAAATAAGTAAATACTGTTATTCTCTAGCAAATACATGGATATTATATTTCAACACATATGGAGTATGGAAAAACCCGCACCTTGACATGAACACAGAGATTACACACATGTATCGATAGACCAAAAGTAGCTATATGGAATGGAAATGTAATAATTAGACCCCTCTGTTTCATTTTCATTTTAAAAATAGCTACTGTAAATACAAGGCACAAATACTTAGTTTCCATACAATCAATTATTTGCATTGCAAAATGATTGGATGCCGATTATCTGCATTGTAAAATGATATGATATTATACAAAGCCAAATGATACGATATTTTGCTTTTGCATATCGATATAGTAGGTCAATGCAAATTAAAATCGATTTTTTGATTCACTTACTATATCGTTACACCCCTACTAGCTAGGCATGGCCTTGGTCTTCTATTATACTGTATATAAAGTTCAAGTTGTCTGTGAGTCTGTTTGTCCGTCTGTGTTCCTGGAGTATTATGCCCAAATATGGATACACCCTCGTCTACCATACTGTGTCACGGACATCCCCGACGTCTGGCAACGGTTTCTGTGGCGTCAGTTCCCAGAGCTTGATGTTACGGTGCAAATCACTCAATGTCTAAAAGGAACTTCCCTTCACCTAAAACAAATCCTTCTAGGATTTCCCAACGGCGATGGGAGCGAGTCAGCTGAAAAACACGGCACATGCTGCTGGCAGACCCTGTCGGTACTAGCTTGGCCATTCTGTGAACCGTAGAATGTTTTTCTGCTCTTTGTTTTGGTTGCTTTGTCAGCTCTTTAACTGGTCCATCTTCCCGTCTGTCTTTCAGTTGTCCCTACTAAAAAATCTACCCCTGCTGTCGAAGACTCCTCAGTGGTGAGAATACAGTTGTCACCTCACACACACATGCATCACAACCAGTACATCAGACATCACACACAGTGGTGGAAAAAGTACAAAAGTACCAAGTAGAAAGTACTCATTGTGCGTAATGTTTTCAAATGTTTTCATCGCGACTCAGCCAATTTGAACAAATATTAACACTAACTGTGTGTGTGTGTGTGTGTGTGTGTGTGTGTGTTTATTTTTGTATGTGTGATGATCAGTCTGCAGCTATTCAGCAGTCATCGGAGCAGCTCCAGAAGTTGGCCCAGTTGACCACCATGAGTCCTCCTGCTTCCGTATCTCTGCTCAGATCCACCACAAACACAGGTTAGAACACACACACACACACACACACACACACACACACACACACACACACACACACACACACACACACTGCTTCCATATCCCTGCTCAGATCCATCACAAACCCAGGTTGGAACACGCACGCACGCATACACACAATGTCATGAAAACAAAGACCTGCTTTGTCCTTGTCTAGCTCCAAGCTGACAGTTATCAATTGTTCTGACATTGATAACTGATAAGTCACTGATGGTTCTGACAGTGAGACCCAACATTAATAACTGTTATTACTCGGCTTGGTTGAATTCTGATTGGTCAATCGCTGAAATCAGCGGTGTGTTATTGAACAGACCGCTCCGCTCTTTAACTCATTTAGTGCCCCTGAAATTAACGGATTATAAAGTCCACGATGCCACCTTCAGGCTGGCATCACCACCGTTATCTTATTTTGAAGGCCAGAAGTCCACAGCGCAATCACTGACGTCATCGGGTCCTGCGCCGGAACCGATCCTTGTCCACGTGGAGTTGTGTAATGGCGGACCGGGAGCTTTTATAACTGTGTAACATAAGCGAGCATCTGCCTCCATCCTAGCTTCTAAAGTGTAGTTTTGAGATAATGGACATTAAAGATGAGATCCCCCGTCCACCTCAATGTTATGGATGGGACTATTTTGTGCTCGTGGAGCCGTGATGATGCGAAATCAGCGACGGATTTCGTCTCCGGACCTCCGGCCATTCTTCTCGGTAATGTATCCGCCGTTACAGTAATATATTACTTTTCACGAGTATATTCGGGATTGGCACTGCGGATACTCTATTACATTTCACGAGTCTTCTCGGGATTGGCACTATATGAGTTAACAGACCGATGCCTAATCAACACCTTCAGATGGTGGCTAGGCGGCCAAATACATATAATTTTGGGGGCCCTTGACAAGAAAAAGTTTTGAGAACCACTGACACTGAAGGGAGAACTGTTAGGATTTAGAAGACATTTGTAGAATCAAACTCATCAAGTTATCGATTGGTAGTAGTCTTGGAGGTGCAAGCGCTAAAAGGCCCAAAAGGTCACTTGTAATGAGCAGACCTACCTGAGATTCCAACGTGTCTCTGTGTGTGTGTGTGTGTGTGTGTGTGTGTGTGTGTGTGTGTGTGTGTGTGTGTGTGTGTGTGTGTGTGTGTGTGTGTGTGTGTGTGTGTGTGTGTGTGTGTGTGTGTGTGTGTGTGTGTGTGTGTGTGTGTGTGTTGCAGCAGCCCCCTCCAGTCCAGCAGTGTTCCAGACCCAGCCTCCAGTCCCCTCCCCCTTGCAGCCCACCAGTGCACCCAGAGAGGATGAGATGACAGTGAACATGTGCCTTCTGGGTAAAAAACGGACCAAGACGTGGCACAGAGGAACGGTGGTCTCCATTCACCCTGCCGGTAGGCTATCAGTCCTCTGGTCTCCATTCACCCTGCCGGTAGGCTATCAGTCCTCTGGTCTCCATTCACCCTGCCGGTAGGCTATCGGTCCTCTCTGGTCTCCATTCACCCTGCCGGTAGGCTATCAGTCCTCTGGTCTCCATTCACCCTGCCGGTAGGCTATCAGTCCCCTCTGGTCCCCATTCACCCTGCCGGTAGGCTATCAGTCCTCTGGTCTCCATTCACCCTGCCGGTAGGCTATCAGTCCCCTCTGGTCCCCATTCACCCTGCCGGTAGGCTATCAGTCCTCTGGTCTCCATTCACCCTGCTGGTAGGCTATCAGTCCCCTCTGGTCCCCATTCACCCTGCTGGTAGGCTATCAGTCCTCTCTGGTCCCCATTCACCCTGCCGGTAGGCTATCAGTCCGCTGGTCCCCATTCACCCTGCTGGTAGGCTATCAGTCCTCTGGTCTCCATTCACCCTGCTGGTAGGCTATCAGTCCTCTGGTCCCCATTCACCCTGCTGGTAGGCTATCAGTCCTCTGGTCTCCATTCACCCTGCCGGTAGGCTATCAGTCCCCTCTGGTCTCCATTCACCCTGCCGGTAGGCTATCAGTCCCCTCTGGTCCCCATTCACCCTGCCGGTAGGCTATCAGTCCCCTCTGGTCTCCATTCACCCTGCTGGTAGGCTATCAATCCGCTGGTCCCCAAGCCCTTTATGCCCCAGACCCAAAAGATACAGAATTAGAAATGTACTTGAGTAAAAGTATGAAAGTTTTGGCATCAGTACTTGAGTAAATGTACTTAGTTACTTTACACTAATGGAGATACATTTGTTTTTTCCCCGGGACCCAAACTTACATAAAGGAGTTCATGAATTAATCACTTATGCCCTTATTTCAAAAAGAGTGAAAATAGCCATTCTACCAGCTCTCACACGTTCTGAGCTTGTAGATCGTCTTATTTTCGAGGGCTTTAATGGTTACTCATTAGTTGAAACTAGCCCTTACCCGTTCAAAGACATGAGCTCCGAAATGATGTGCAGTGTGCACACAGTATATGTATACACACACACACACACACACACACACACACACACACACACACACACACACACACACACACACACACACACACACACGCAGAGCTGGTTAAACATGTTGCCTCATGCTAGATGCAGAATAGATATGCCTCATGCTAGATGCAGAATAGATAGTAGATACACCATAAAAATGCTAATATACAGCATATGATATGTGAAAGTGACAAACGGGCTTCACAGTTATGTCAGGTGTGTTCATATGCTAATGGTGATGCGATTTCAGATCAGTTGCTCCAGCCACTGAGGAGAAACGCTGTGACAGAAAGACACTCAGACAGACATTCGGAAAATTATATGTTTGATGAGTCATACAATTACTCTTCCCCCTGCCTTCCAGGAGGAGGGATATTTAAGTACAAGGTGAAGTTTGACAACAAAGGAAAGAGCCTCCTGTCAGGGAACCACGTTGCCTACGACTACCATCCCACGCTGGAGAGTCTGTACGTGGGCGCCAGGGTCGTGGCCAAGTACAAGGATGTACAGGTGTGGCTGTACGCCGGCGTGGTGGCTGAGATGCCCAACAACAAGAACCGCATGAGGTAAAGTGTATTATGTCTGGGACCTACCGGTACCGGAGCAGTCGTAGCACCGACTTTGGTGCTGCGATGATGACCAAATAAAAAACTATGCGGAAATTAGCATCTTACCAAATGTTATTACTAGGGCTGGGATGCGATTTTAATCTAATTAATTACAGGCTCTGTGATTAATTAATCGCATTTTAATGGCACATCGATATTTGACCTGAGAAGCATTCTTTTCAAGTAAAACACATTTTTTTGTACGAGTGAATCAACAAGTGAGTTTTCTTAACCCTCGTAGGATCCTCGTGTTTTAGTCACACCCAGGGCCTTCGGGTCACTTTGACCCGGCTCATATTAAACCATTCTAAAGTAGTTAGAAATCCCCAAAAATCATATTAAACACAATTTGATTGTCATTACTAACTACTTTACTAACAATTCAATCAATATTTTGTATTATCCCCGCCAGGCCGGGATGGCCAAAGGTGAGGGATTATGTTTTCACTCCTCTGTCTGTGGACAGCTAATCTCAGGCAAATTGGACTAATTAGTGTGAAACTACACACACACACTCCCAGGAGGCCTAGGAAGAACCTCCTCCCCAAATTCTTCACATTGGCCTCTTATAGCGCCACCATCAGGCCGTTGTGTGAACAGCTAATCTCAGGCACCACTTCAGCATCAAACTTGGCATTGGCACACATACGCCCAAGAGGCCTAGAAAAATCTTTCCCATTTGTCTTTTATAGCACTACCATGAGACTGATCTTTGTAAAATATCTTGGTATTACCATATAGACTTTGTCTAAACCTCACACCAATTGGTACATATTATATTATCCCTATTGTCATTTGATCAAGAACTATATGTCAAATATTTCTTGTCCCACTCTGATTTGCACAAAGTGCTACAGGTGCTCGGGTGGCACAATGTCCCTGCCACCACCACAGAGGTTGTGGATTTGAATCAATCATGGGGCATCTATGCAAACACAACTGTTGTTCGAGGGAAGGGAAGCTGGGCGGAGAGGGTGATAATTGTCACTACATGTATTCCTACAGCCAGGCTGGGCGGTAGCTGGTTTTGGGAGGGAGGAGTAGGACGAAGGGCGAAGGCCCTACGTCCTCTCGGTGGGGGCTCCTCACTGTCAGGTGATTCGGTAGGATACAACAGCAGTGACAACATAGGGGAGGAATCAATTGGCATAAGGACTGGATTGGGGAGAAAAAGAGGGTAAACTATAATTGGCTACTCAAAATAAAATAAAATAAATGCTACAAATCACGTCGGAATGCTGAGGAACTTGGAATTTGTAAAGTGGCATAGGGATGAAGTCCCCATTTGGTAGCAAAATGTGCCACTCCCGCAAAAATCGTAAGCATCTTTGGGATCGTGGCCAATCTGAATAGAAAATGTGACACATACTGTAGGTCATGACATTGATCAAATGACAAGAGAAAATCGGTATTGTAAATATCCCCCAAAACTTGTTTTGTTCAATTCTGCCTCATGGTGGCTCTATAACAGGACGATTTGGGGTTGAATATCTTCCTAGGCCTCCCGGGGAAGTACATGTAAAGTTTCACGCTGACTGGTCCAGCGGTGACTGAGATTAGCTGTTCACAGACAGAAGCAACGAAAACATATCCCTCACTTTTGGCCATCCTGGCCTGGCGGAGATAATATTGATTGAATTGTTATCAATGTAGTTTGTAATGGTGAGCAAATGATGTACTCCAAAATCCATATGTCCAATGTTTTTTCAGAAAGAAATGGTCTAAATATTAAGCATTTAGCATACACTTTCAATGGCCGGGTCAAAGTGACCCGAAGACCCTGGGTGTTATATGTTGATACAGGGGGGTGTTGCAAATGCATGACAGGTACCATTTTCATATCACATGTTTAGTACAGTAAATAAGCCAAGCAGAAGAAGTTTCATGGAAAAAATCATATTTTAACATACTTTTTCTTGATGTTGAAAATGTAAAACCGGGTCAAAGTGACCCGAAGACCCTACGAGGGTTTTAATCTAAATTTCGCATCCACTGGGCCAAGCAAAGCGCTCTGATCGGCTACTTCTCCCTTTGCGTTTGTTGTCTCTTCTTTGTTGTTGCATCGCTATGACCGGTATGCCCGAAACTGAAGGTTCTGTGGTGCAAAAACTAGAGCGATTAAAATGGGTTTTAAATTTTTTTTTTTGCATTTTTTTAATCGCGTTAATTTTCTGTAATTAATTAATCGCAATTAATCAGTTAAAGTCCCAGCCTTAGTTATTACACACATATAGTATATACAGTATATTTATATACAGTGTAAAGAAAGCTTTCATATCATACATCCTAGTCCTAGGTGTTATATATATTACCACCATATGGATAACTGGCGAGTGGCGACTTTCACCGGGATGACACAAACACCGTAGCCCAGGGCCGGATCTAGGCATATGATCTAGGCAATGCCCTCCTAAATGCCCTGGCTGCCCCACCAAACATGATGGCATGCAAAAATCTAAAATTTCAAAAATATTAAACTATTTGAAATGGTACAACTAGGTAGATGGATAGATATTAGAGAGAGAGAGATAGATAGGTGTAAGACCTGTTGTTTGTATCGCGTGTTATAGGTATAAGTGTGCCAAAATGCTTAGTTTTCTATGTTTTAGGGGGTTTGTCCCCTCGCCCATGCCGCTTGGGCTGGAGGTGACCCCCCCTATCATTTCTTCCTGCCCCACCTAGTGCTAAAGGCTAGATCCGGCCCTGCCGTAGCCAAAGATATACTGTACAAGGCAGAGTCAAATCTCAAACCTTTCACCGGGAGCTTACAATGTACTAGCCATGGTATCTGCCCTTACAGTACAACACATGTACTAAGGTGACTACAGCCCTTCCCTCTGATTCTCTTCCACCCTCTGGTACTACTTCACCTCAGGAACCACTTGGGTTGCACATCTTTTGCTTGGACACTATTGCAGAGGCTCTTGGCTCAGGTTTAGATAATCAGTCAAGCCTTTGGCGTTTTTCACAAGTACTTCCATATACTGTATATGAAGCATAAGTGATTTTACTGAAGACTAAATGTGTCTGTGTTTCAGGTTCCTGATCTTCTTTGATGATGGTTATGCATCCTATGTGACTCTCCCTGAACTCTACCCAGTCTGCAAACCATGTAAGCACGCACACACACACACACACACACACACACACACACACACACACACACACACACACACACACACACACACACACACACACACACACACACACACGTCACGCTGCCCGCCAATGTTGCCAGACAGCCAATCAAATCAAGCAAAAAAGCAGGATATAGTAGTACTTCAGCACATTCTTCCTGCTTTGATCACATTTGATGGCCAGTGTTGAACTTTGAGAATGAACCTTCTCAATGTGACTGCTGCCTAAATTAACCCTTCGTGCTCTAATGTCGGTTTCTCCACCCCTGAGATTTGCGTTGTTACATGCGGTCGGTCACATATTGTGCAGCTAGATGCGCTGCAGGTCCCTTATCTAATAGAATGTGTTGTTTGTCATTGTCATCTAGGACTGTAAAGTTAAATTGGAATGAACAGCTCAAATGTCTTAACCCATTCAGGCCGGGTACACATTTTAGTGTATGGGAGGGGCTTACAGTACATGTACAGTATGTATCAACATATTTGTTTTTGTTGGCTAATTTCTGATTTGGGCCTAACTATAGGTTAGGCCTAAATGGGTTAAAGTATTCTGCTCTAATGTTATATCTCTCCCTCTGTCTGTGTGTGTGGATCCAGTGAAGAAGACGTGGGAGGACATAGAGGACGCGTCGTGCAGGGACTTCATAGAGGAGTACATCACGGCGTACCCCAGCAGACCCATGGTGCTGCTGAAGGTGGGCCAGATCATCAAGACGGAGTGGGAGGGCACCTGGTGGAGGAGCAAGGTGGAGGAGGTGGACGGCAGCCTGGTCAAGATCCTCTTCCTGGTAGGCCTGTCCACCTTACTATGTTAAAAACCCATTTAGGCCTGAACACATTATGACGCAATATTTTATGCTTTAAATATAAAAAAATAGCAGAAAAAAAAATAGCGGCACCGAGTGCCGCGCTGCGAGCTTGTAGATCTGCTATTTTTGAAAAATCGTGAAAATTAGAATTTTGACCCGATTCTATAAGTGTCTTTTGAATCCTTCTAAGATTTTTGGAAAAAACCTATGTTTCTATGTCAGCAATCTGGCCAGCCATCGTCAAAGAAAAGGTCCTTTTCACTTCACTGGAGCTCAGTTAGTCTGTTCTTGAGAGACTACTATGGCAGTGGTTCTCAAACTTTTTCATGTGAAGGACCCCCAAAATGATATGTATTTGACCACGGACCCCCATCTCAAAATATTTAGTTCCAGGGACCACCCAGAAGCAAAATTTGAGTTACAAACGTTCGCTTTGAATAAAGATTTTCACACATTTTCACAACTTTTTTTCAAAAATAGCAGATCTACAAGCTCGCAGCGCGGCACTCGGTGCCGCGCTGTGAGCTTGTATATCTGCTATTTTTCACTGGTTAAAGCATTCATTAATTCTAGGCCTAAATGGGTTAAAAGTATTTACAGTGCCGATCGCGGGATGACTCGCGAAATATACTGTATAATACAGTAAAGCTGGTCTGGCTACCTACCGTCCGTTGAAATACGCTGGCACGGGTGGACTCGCCGATTCATCATCATCGCGCATCCACGTGCACACAATAGTGATCCCTTAACATTGAAACCAACGGTCTTTCTCATCTTTACTGTCCATTTTCTCAAAAAAAACACTTTTGATGCCAAGGATGGCATTGGATTCTCGCGAAAATAGCACAAGCATGAAGGCATCCATCTTCCATCACTGTTTACGTTTCAGACCAGAGCTACTTCCGGGTGAATCTTGAAGATCGTCAAGTAGGAATTGTTAGGTCGATCTACTTCCGGCCTTCAAAATAAGAGACTGGCCGCGGACGGAGCAAGCGACCGGCACGCTGAACAATTGACCCTTTCATGTCGGTGGCACTAAATCGGTAAAACCCATTAGGCCTGAACGCAAATATTTGTCACTTTACATTTGAACCACTTTAACAATTATTTTATGCTTTAACTGTAAAACAAATGCAGATATACAGGCTTGTAGATCTGTTATTTTTGAAAAATCATGAACGTTTGTGAAAGTCTTTCTCTTTTTATCCGATTCTATAAATGTCTTCCAAATCCTTCTTCTAAATCAGTGGTTCTTGAACTTTTTCATGTCAAGCACCCCCAAAACTACATGTATTTTGCTGCGGACCGGACCCCATCTCAAAATATGTTGTTCCAGGGACCACCCAGAAGCCAAATCTTAGTTACAAATGCTCGCTTTAAAAATACATATATTCAAAGATTTCCACAAACTTATTTTCAGTAGTTTGGGTCCCGAGCAAATGTCTAATTTCTCTTTAGGCTGCCTGATGAAGACCCATATGGGGTCGAAACGTTGCCAATAAAACGTACCTAAGACGGTGTGCGAGCTTATTCCTCTTAATCTAATTTCTCTTTAGGGTCTTGAGCTAAAAAGTTTGGTAACCACTATTCTAAAGACTAAAAATTGTACTCAATGCCTCCCTGCTTGGCATTCGGCATCAAGGTTAGATTAGGTTAAGTCTCTGACTCTGCGTCACACTAGCGTCATGTCCAGGGACTTGTACTTTTATATCAAGCTACCTCATGTTACCAAACAAGAGATATTATGCTCCTTAAGTCTGAATTCGAGAAATGTTGCTTCCAAAGGTTTCTTACTTACCAGATAAGTGGAAACACTTAGCCTGGGGGCCAGCCCGCTACGCTCCGTTCTGTGGATCTGATTTGTCACTTGGCTACTCAGTCTGGACAGCTTCCTATCTCCAAGGGGAGGTGGGACATAGAACACGGCTGGAATCCATCCGTGGCTTCTTATTGGTCTGTGCTGCGGGGCGGGACAAATACACCAGTGTATATTGTGTTGGCTGGCTGATGATGTAGCTACCCTAACCCTACTCTGATTCATTGGAACAACATCCAGTCAGCAACGATGTCGCCTACGTCACAACTGACGTTGGGAAATGCGAGTCGACTGAATCATGTCCAGACTGAGAAGCGACAAAACAGATCCACGGAACGTAGCGCAGCAGGCTGGCACCCAGGCTAGGAAATACTGGACCTCCAGAAGATACAAATGCAAGACTTGAGCTCAGAATGACAGAATCACATTTTTCATTTTGCTACATCAGGCTGCCGGGCATAGAGACTCGCAATGTTCTGATGATAAACTGAGTCACTTTTCCTGTTTGCTGTAGGACGACAAGAGGAGTGAATGGATCTACAGAGGATCCACCAGACTGGAGCCCATGTTCAACCTGAAGATGACCTCCGCCAACACACAGGAGAAGAAACTAGCTGGAGCACACATGAGAACAAGACCGAGCATGGGTAATACACACACACACACACACACACACACACACACACACACACACACACACACACACACACACACACACACACACACACACACACACACACACACACACACACCAGGGTTATTATAGTGAATTGGTTCTCAACCTTTTCAAGCAGCGACCCCCAAAATAATTATATTTTAACTGAGCACTAAGAGTTGAGGCATTACATTTTGTATAACACGGTTCTATTGTGAAAATAGCAGATCTACATGCTCACAATGCCTCCTCGTGTTGCGAGGCGTTGTGAGCATGTAGATCTGCTATTTTCACAATTTCTGCCTCTAACATTTGACAATTTGGCCAATGTTTAATTTGTCATTTTAGAGGTCCTTAAATTGACACTTTAATAATACCCTCTATAGTCTATACACTTAAACCTTATGTTGTTTTGTTTACTGTTGAGTGAGACAACAATGTTGCACATTATCTTCTGGGGACCCCCCCCCCCCCTGGGGGTCCCAACCCACAGGTTGAGAACCACTGTTATAGTGAACTAAAAAACATTGTTTTACTTTATAGAAAAAAAAGTCAGCTTCCCATTGAGCTGCAGGAAAAGGATTGTCTTTATGTCGGTATTGGATTATGGGCATGTAATTCATAGAAATGCTGCCCCTACCACCCTTTTACCCATAGATACAGTTTACCACTCAGCACTTAGATTGATAAGTGAAAGCTACAGCACTCACCACTGTATCCTCTATGAGATAGTAGGTTGGCCTTCCCTTGATGAGATTATTGGTTTCCCCTCCATTATAAGCAGGGATTGTGTGAAGAGAGAAGGTGAGTGGAAATGGCTAAACAACACTTGGTTGTTTCGTAGCTTTGCCAGTTGCAGCCTCAGCCTCGCAGCTCAACTTGGATTGTAGCTTTTAGATTTTATAGCAGCTACAAACGTTGGGCGTGCCAGCTAGGAAGGACTGAGAAGTCTGAACCAAGTAGACCTTATTTGAACCACTTTCAACCTTGTGTGCATATATTGGGCATGCCAATATCGGTGAAATTTCCTAAAGACAATTGCTAAATTAACAGATCTAGAAGCTTGTACTCCTCTAGTTTTGTCTTTCTTTCTTTTTTTTCCAGGAGGAAATTAAATAATAATCCATACAGATCAATGCATCCCTGGTTAATGTATAGATCTTTCTTTTTAATTATTATTTTACATTCACCATTATCACATCTCTTTCTCTCTCTGTGTCTATAGGAGCGTTGAGGAGTAAAGGTCCAGTGGTCCAGTACACCAGTGAGGGTCCTGTAGGAGCATCGCCTACCAAAGCTCCTCCACCACCTCTGCCCACCACTGCCACCGGTGCCCCCAGTGCCATCGGTACCACCAGTGCCATCGGTACCACCAGTGCCATCGGTACCACCAGTGGCACCAGTGCCACCATTGCCTCCCCACTCACCCTGCCGCAACCCCCACGCTTTGAGTGAGTATCACACCTGGTGTTTACACATCACTAGAGCTCTTCTTTGAACACTGGTGTGTAACTGGTGTACCGGTTGTACACTTGTGTACATGTCGGACACACGTATATCCACAGGCATGGGATATCGACGGATTTATCAGGAAGACCGACATTCTTGATATCCATGTAAATTAGAGAACATTTTAGAAGGATGGATAGATGGATGGTTTGATAGGATATAGATAGATAAATGGACCTTTCATTGGGCACAAAATCAATACAATTCAGTGGTCATGGCAGCACCACAGTATGAATGAGACAAAGAATATGATTAGAAAAGTAGTAGGATCAAATGGATTAAAATAGGGTAAATATAAAAGACGGTATATAAAAAAACGTACCATCCAATCCACCTGGCCCACTACCCCTGGTTCTGGTCATAATGTATAAACCACGATTAGATAGACATTGAGGCATAGTTATTGTGTACATTCTATCACCGAAAAAAATGAATTTAAGATGGAACTTTTACAAACAGAAAAGCCATAACCTGTGTCTGTGCGTTTGTGTGTGAGTTACAGCAACAAACACCAGATGGCGAAGAAGAGCACGTCTCCGTTCATCCCTGGGGTGGGAGGAACCCATGCCTCCAAGATGCTGCAGATGAGCACCAGTCCCACCATTATCAGGTGGGGCATTCACCAAATATTACAATATCAAAGTCACTATTCGACGTTGTTCACCGAAGTCGAATATTCGCTTATTTTCATTTTTTATTGTTTTCTCTTTAAACATAATAGTTTATAAAGCTTGGCTAGATAGGAAGTCATAAGAATGAGTTGTCAATGCCCCTGGTGGATGAATGTGTTAATGCTCTATACCAGGGGTTCTCAAACCTTTTTGGGCCATGACCCCCAAAATAAACATATTTGAAGTGGGGACTCCCACCCTGACAAGCACTCTGTTCCGCAGATAAATATTGTGAAAATAGCGTTGCGAGGCTTACTTGCTTACTTAATATTTGACAGTTTGGCCAGTCCTGTCGAATATTCGACTATTCGAATACTTTGAGGTCGAATAATTTGAATACTAAAAAATCACTATTCGTGAATGCCCTATTATCAGGTCATTATTACCGTTCATTTGACTGGGCCATGTAGAGGCTTTTTATTTCACATGTTTTTCAACATATTGTATGTCATGAATGCAACGTCCACTAATATAATTGGAATCTGTGGGGCCTCCATCGAGCACAGCTCCAAAAGTGATTTCTGACCACAGGGTGTGCCACCAACGTGAAACATTGAACCGCATGTAGAAACGCTATATGATTCAGACATCATGTCAAGTCAACCTGCTCTGTACCAGAACTGCATGCTCGTTTTTGCCAACGGGTCTGAGGCCCTAAGCTAGATCAGTGTTGCCAGACGTACGATAATTATTGTATTTGTACGATAATTTGACCCTCTGTACGATGTACGATCAATAATTCCAAAAATGCCCAAATGTACGATAATTTTGGCATATCACCAAAAAGAGCGTGAATTCGCTATTTTCCCTGGCTGCTGATCTGGGATCTGGTTTGGCTTCTCAAAATAAGCCAGGAAATCAGTCAATCTGACCCTAGATCTGTACTTGGAGGCATTAAAAACACCGGTTGCATCTTTCCAGACCAGTTTCAGGCTTTTATTTGTGTAAGCTCCAGGAAGTTGCCTACCTCCACGCAGCATATCTGATGCGTTTTTGTCACGCAGGAGTCTCAAACAATGTCGTTTCTTACACTAAAGACGCATTTTTCGGTGAAATTACGTTTTTACGCAAGTGATTTCTCTTTTTTTGGCTATGTACGATAGTTTCATGTCAAATACGATAATTCTGAGGCTCCGGTACGATAATTCAACATTTCCCATCTGGCGACACTGAGCTAGATGTATAACTCAAATCTTTGATTCTGGTGGTCCCTGGAACAAAACATTTTAGATGGGGGTCCACGGCCAAAATACATATCATTTTGTGGGTCTTTGACATGACAAAGAGAACCACTAAATGCCTATATCAGTGCTTCTCAAACTTTGTCATGTCAAGGACCTCCCAAAATCATATGTATTTGGCCGCAGACCCCCATCTCAAAATATTTTGTTCCGGGGACCCCCAGAAGCAAAGATTTGAGTTAAAAGTTCACTCTGAATTTGTGTCTTGCCTTAAGATAGAATAGATACACGCAGCTCAGACCTGTTGGCAAACGAGAGGTCACACCAGAACCAACAGAACTAAAATGAAACTCTCTCTCTCTCTCTCTCCCCCTCATCCTCTCAGTCGACCTCCCAGTTCTCTGAGTTCCTCGCCCTCCATGTCCCTCAGCTCCGCCTCCACCATGAAGTACATCGTGGTCCCGCCCCCGCCGCCTCCCCCTCCCGCCCCGCTCCCCGTGCCCGCCCCCCTGCCCCCGCCCATGACCATCATGCCCCAGCAGCCGTCGTACCGCGCGCCCACCGACAGGATCTTCTACATGGCCCACATGTGCAACCCGGGCTGCCTGAACCGCGTCCGGCCCGCCCGGCAGGACCTCCACCGGGGCCGCAACCCCCTGCTGAAACCCCTGCTGCACGACTTCAGACGCATGACCGGACGACGCAAGGTCAACCGCAAGGTAGGAGGACACACAGGCTGTTATGGGGCAAAGAATTATTATTTAGTTTGTGTGTAGAGAGAACAAAAGGAGGACCAAGTGCAGACCTCTGGGTGACCCTGTGGTCAGTGAAGTATACTGGGAATAAAGTAAGACTTGCAATGTCTTGCATTCAACTTTACAAAGTTTTAGGCTGTAAATTCTACTAGACTTAAAGGGGTATTTCGGTCAAAAACGACTTTCCTACCTTTCAAATGTTGATTCGGGAAGCTTCTGGGTTGATCCAAGTGTTGTTTGACCCATAGCAGCATTTTGTTCCATTTTCGATTTTCTCCCCTGCACCCCACGGCTCCAAAACGGCACCTTTTGGGTCGTTCCGTAATCCGGTTATTATTCTCGCTCAAAATTCACTTTTCTCGCTCGATCTCAGTCCCTCATACTGTTGTTAGCATATCCGAGCTACACCAGCTCCTGGTCGCCGCCATGTTTGTTTACAAAAAGCTCAACTCTGAACTCAGGCCAACTAGAGAAACACTGGGAAATCCCGTTTTGTATCGCGTGATTCCCCGACGCGCGACGAACAATAAAACACAAAAATGCTCTTAGCCAAAGAAAAAAGATGTAACTATGTCGACAAAGTCTGCAGAGTGATGTATGGTGTAGCCTCTTGTCTGCCTCAACACAGGTAACAGGCTGTGGGGGAGGGAGGTGGAGCTGTGAGAGCAGCAGCAGCAGCTCGTGAACGCGCGTTTCCCAACGGGTTAGGGATTTCCCAGTGTTTCTCTCCTGGGCTGCGAGTTGAGAGTTGAGCTTGAAGTAAACAAACATGGCGGCGACCAGGAGCTGGTGTAGCTCGGATATGCTAACAACAGTATGAGGGACTGAGATCGAGCGAGAAAAGTGAATTTTGAGCGAGAATAATAACCGGATTACGGAACGACCCAAAAGGTGCCGTTTTGGAGCCGTGGGGTGCAGGGGAGAAAATCGAAAATGGAACAAAATGCTGCTATGGGTCAAACAACACTTGGATCAACCCAGAATCTTCCCGAATCAACATTTGAAAGGTAGGAAAGTCGTTTTTGACCGAAATACCCCTTTAAGCCACATTCTCTTTTACATTGTCTGGAATTTGTTTGGAAGCTTTTGGGGTTTTATTTTTTTTGCCTATAATGTCATGCCCATGATGGGTACGCTAGGTTGAAAATGTTTTAAGTTGGCCCCTCAACAAATTATTTCCTCACAGGAGAGAGGAAAACATGCCTTTCAAAAAGACATAAAAACACCCGGGGTGGATTTTATAAGTAAAAGGCCTTTGTTACAGTATATTTGGGATAAAGACATTAAAATAGATTGTGCCTTCTTCAGGATTGTAGTGAACTATTGTGTCTGCTGTGGCCCCCACTTGAAAAAGATATCCTAGAATTGACACCTTTTTTATCGAAACATTTTTCTTAAATGTCTTTAACATTCGGGTTAGGGCAGTGGTGTGATATGGATTTTAGAAGTGGTACCCCTCTAAATTCATGACGTCACGTGCACGTCACGTACGCGCATGTGTGCACGCATGCCTGCCGCTCGGTGCTAGTTGAAATACTGTATTCAACATCACAAATTTTTTTATGTAGCCTAACTATATTTCTTATTATTTAGTTATAGGCCTATTGTTAATTAGTTTCAATTAATGTGTTTCAATTAATGTATTTTTTTTATATAAAATATAAAATAACTACATATTACATAGACTTTACTTTACAATCATAGACACTTTCAGAACTCTCCCACCGCTATGCAAGCAGCTCTGATAAAACAACACACTGCTTCGTTTTTCTTCCACTCTTGTGAAGTAAATTAACAGATGAGATGTTCACAAAAGGAGACGTTTTCGCGAACGGCTGAGCTTCCCCGCGAGTCCGCGACGCAAACGATTGTGGATCACAAGAGTGGGTCTGCAAAGAATGCAAGGTGAACGTGCTGCTGGCTGTGTACAAGATGTAGGTGAGAACTGCCTACCCGAGTATTGTTATGCAAAGCAGCTAGCCAGGTAGGGGACTGAAATGTTCGTGCTGACCGTGCTGACCGCGGTGTCACACAACTTGACGACGTGCTTGCGTGCGTGCACGCGCGGGTAGTGTGTGCGTGCATGTGGGGCGTGCGTACGTGCAGCTTGAAAAAAAGAAGTGTGGGCTCGCCGAGCCCAACCGATCCCACGGCATCTCACCCCTGGGTTAGGGTGTTAGCTTCAACTCTGACGTCTTCCCTCTCCCCAGATGTCGTTCCATGTCATCTACAAGGCCCCGTGCGGCCTGTGTCTGAGGAACATGTCAGAGATCCAGAAGTACCTGTTCCAGACGCGCTGCGACTTCATCTTCCTGGAGATGTTCTGCCTGGATCCCTACGTCCTGGTGGACCGGCCCTTCCACCCGCAGAGACCCTACTACTACATCCCTGACATCACCGCCGGCAACGAGGACATCCCTCTGTCCTGTGTCAACGAGATCGACACCACGCCGCCGCCCAGCGTCGCCTACAGTAAGGCACACATACACACACATGCACACGCACATGCACCTCCGCCCCACATCACCGACATCAGTGCCTCTCAACCTGTGAGTAGGGATGGGATGCACGCGGCCCACCCATCTGAACAGTTAACAGTTAAGGGTTAGGGTTAGGTTTTTATCCCACGATTTTGCAACCCATTTTCACCCAGTGCCAATTGCCTATGTAATCCTGGGCTCTGCTCTCCCTCTGCCGCGCCTGGGGAGACAACGGACTGACCTCATGCTTCCTAGTCCAAGTTGTTTCTTTTCACCTGACAGGGGGGATTTCCCCGGGATGGACGTAGCGCGTGAAGGGAACACGTTATTCCAACCAGTTCCTTTCCCCTCTATCAAGCGCCCCGGCTGGCCAGGGGGAGGCATTATTGAGACCAGGATTACTGCATGTTTTTGTGAGGGTATCAACCCTAGGAGACACGGGGAGAACATGCAAACTCCACACAGAAAGGCCCTATCGCCGATCCCACCTAGGGGGTGGGTGCTGATGATGCGGAGGGAGAAACACGCCCCCAGCACCCACAGCGTCCCCCGGTGGGAATCGAACCTAGGACCTTCTAGCTGTGAGGCGAAGCGCTAACCACTGCGCCACCGTGCCCCCGCTAAGTGCTAAGACTGACGAGTTGTGAGGTTGTAGATCGTCTATTTTTGGTAAACCTTTCCCCCAGACTAGGGATGCTGTGGGACAAATCTTGATACTTCGACGTCCCATAAGCCCCGACTAAGGGTTAGGTTAGGTTTTAGGGTTAGGTTTAGGCATAGTTTTACTAAGGGTTAGGGTTAGGTTTAGGCATAGTTTTACTAAGGGTTAGGGTTAGGTTTAGGCATAGTAGCTTTCACCAGGTTAGCATTCACCAGCGTCGGCAGATTAGCATTTCAATCACCAGCGTCGGACAAATGTCAGGTCGAACTATCGAACGTCCTAATAATCCTACGCTCCCTATGCTGGGGTTCAAGTGGTTAAACGTCAAGTATAAAAAGTTATTCAGTCAGTTCTGATGGAAACAAATAATTCTCTTTTTTTACATGACCAGAGTAAAAAAAGTTTGAAAACTAGTCAGATGCACTCACACACACATACACACACATTGACACATCAGCATTGATCAATGGATTATGCTTGTATAATGACAGCTTCTCTCCTCTTCTTCTTCCTCTTCCTCCTCTTCCTCCAGGTAAGGAGCGTATTCCAGAGAAAGGAGTGTATATAAACACCAGTGCAGACTTCCTGGTTGGATGTGACTGCACTGACGGCTGCATAGACAAGTTAGTGTGCTTCAGTTCACTGTTAACACATCGGATGCCCACGTGATCTCTGACGTCTAATTTGCTGGTGCCCATGGCAACGCGTCATTTTACCTACCGGCGAGAGTACTGGCGAGAAAAGTAATCCGAGTAAATGTAATCCGAGTATGTCCTGTTTATTTCGCGAAAATCTTTTCTTTCAGTCAGGACCGTTTTTTATCATTTCTAAGCCACAGTGTTTGTGTTACGGCAGGTAGAAGAGGCTGCCGTTTTGAGAAAAAAATGAAAAAAGGAAGGGAAATCCGGAGAAAACAGCACTTTTGTGCAGCCGGTAAACAGGAAGTCAACGAGCCACACAGCACGTCCGGGTGACGTAATTGCGCGCTGCATGTTGGGAAATGGAGTTGTTTCATCACCCCGGTAGCCAAGTGCAGTAGCTACAGTATAGTTTACTGTACAACGCATCAAACGCGTCGTTGGGCACTCGTAAAGATCAAAGAGATTGACGCGTAGACACCACGTGGGCACCCGATGTGTTAACGTTAATATGTGGTATTATTTAGTTCTTCTCAAGGGCATAGTATCCGGCTTGCAAGTTAAGGCCATATAGGAAGTTCATGTGAATGGCCGCTAGTTTCGCTGTTACTTCACATTGGAGTATTGTGCTCCAATTGCCAAACTTCACACTAGATTTTTACCTTAATAAACATTGTCATAAATACTTTATGCTTCCAGTCACTAGTTTAAAGTCTTCTTTCAATCACTGTGATATGGGGTTTGTTAAATTATGGTCCCATGTATTTTAAAATTGATGATAAAATATTGTATGCCGTAGGAGGGTCTTGGATTGAGCTTGATTGACAAGCTCCCAACCAATAGCATGTTTTGACCCACCCCCTCTGTCCTGGGGGTTGTGGAACACTGACCCAACCAATAGAATCCGGGTACCCTTTCCATTTTCAGGAGAGGATGTAGAAAGATGGACGCATGCACAGTTGCACACGCTTGCTAAATAGACTTTGTTACCGTCTGTAGTCTAGGGTTCTACTGCAGTGGTTCTCAAAGTGATATGTCAGTGGTCTGTAACTCTGACAGTGTACAAATGGAACCAAATGAACCCTGACGTGTACAAATCCATTTGTACACTGTACAAATGGGAGACCTTTAAATTTGAAAGTTTGAGAAACACTGTTCTACTGTAATGTTTAGTGTGTGTGTGTGTGTGTTTAGGTCCAAGTGTTCCTGTCACCAGTTGACGCTGCAGGCGACTGCATGCACCCCAGGAGCTCAGACCAATCACAACGCAGGATTCCTACACAAACGACTAGACGAGTGTCTTCCTACTGGGTGAGACACGCGCATGCACACACACACACACACACACACACACACGCACACAGTTCCTTTTAGAGTCAAGTTACTACATTACCCAGTAAAGTTTAAACAATACCGGGATGATTTGGCTGCTTGAGCCCTAGCGTCTACTGTCCTGGGGCGAACATTTGGCATAAATAGCAGATCTACAAGCTCACAACGCGTCGCAAAGGGGTGCAATGTGAGATTTGTAGATTGGCTGTTTTTGGCAAAGAGATATGGGGCCCTATCAAGTAATCTCCAAACTAAAAAGCAGTTATAATGTCAAGATATGAGTACTTGAATTGGCCAGACTAGCAACAGAATACAACAGAACTTCAGAAGATACTTCTATGAAATGAAGCATGGATTGGCACACACACATTCAGTGAAGGCAGTTCAGAACTTCAGGGAAACGCCCTAAATTTTGGTGTGTTTCAAAAATCACATATTGGGACATGGTCTGAAAATAAATGTCAGTCTTGGGATTTTTTTGGCTTTAACCCCTGTGTCTACATCGGCACATCGTGAGCTTGTAGATCGTCTTTTTTTTCTCCTTTTTTCGGCTGTTTGAACAGTTTTTATTTTATTTTAATTTTTTAACTTTTTCAATCTCTCTCTCTCTCTGTCTCTCTCTCTCAGGATCTATGAGTGTAATAAGAGGTGTAAGTGCTGCTCCTCCATGTGTACCAACCGCCTGGTGCAGCACGGCCTGCAGGTCAGACTGCAGCTGTTCAAGACCCAGAATAAAGGCTGGGGGATTCGCTGTCTGGATGATGTGGCCAAGGGCTCCTTCGTCTGCATCTACGCAGGTATACACACATTCTACACACACGCACGCACGCACGCACGCACGCACACACACACACACACACACACACACACACACACACACACACACTCAAACAAACATGTGATCAGTTAATCTGTTCGTTGTGATAAACCTCCATGCCCACAACCCCGCCCTTTTACATAGGATTTCTTCCATGTTTTTTGTTTAATGATTAAAGTTGGGTTAAAGTTCTCAGTCCTGGCTGGGGACTGATTACAGTGTTGAGGATTCCATAGGTCTGTTTCTGAGATCAGTGCAGATCTGCAAAACAAAATAATAAATAAAGGGGAGGTGTAGTGATGGCCACGGCATGGATGACAAAGTCGTCAAAACGCTAGTCAAGTGATCTCCAAACAAAAAAGCAGTTATAATTTCAAGATATGAGTTGGCCAAACTAGCAATAGAATACAACAGAACTTCAAAAGATACTTCTATAAAATTAAGCATGGATCGGCACACACACATTCAAAAAAAGAAAAATTAGAACAGCAGTTTCAGAGGTTAATCTGCTGCTCTTTGCCCATGGGTCAACAAGCAGATGTTATCTGCTATCTGCATATGTTATTACGCTTTAGCGATTTGAAAATATCTTGAATAGAATTTTGACTGAGAAAAACTAGGTTTTAGATATCTTGAAATACAATGTCTACTAGTAATGAATTACAATTATGACTAGCAGTAAGAAAGCAGTTTTGACCAGGAGAAACAACAATCTTTAATGTACATTACAGATTGGAAGTTTGTTCAGTTAAATGTTAGATTGGATTGTCATCTCTCTCTCTCTCTCTCTCTCTCTCTCGCTCTCTCTCACTCTCTCCTGGAAATAACGTACTTGATACAGTCATATCACTCTCTACCAAATCTCCTTTGTCAAAAATAGCCGATCTACTCGTCGTGAGCTCGTAGATCTGCTGTTTTTGGCAAAACGCCCCAAAACTGCCCCAAGATAATGGATGTTGGTGAACTTTTGATAATCGCGATAATATAGTAATCGCTGACATGAAACGTTCACATGGTCACCATCCTCATAGGTAAGATCCTGACGGACGACTTCGCCGACAAAGAAGGCCTGGAGATGGGAGACGAGTACTTTGCCAACCTGGACCACATCGAGAGCGTGGAGAACTTCAAGGAGGGCTACGAGAGCGAGGCTCACTGCTCCGACAGCGAGGGCAGCGGGGTGGACATGTCCAGGATGAAGATCCAACCCTCCGGCCTGGTGGCCAACCCAGCCATACGACGACCGTCCGGAGAGAAGAGACACAAGAAGGGCAGAGGTGAGTAGTAGGCCTGTCACGATTGTTACATTCAGGGTTCCCACGGTCATGAAATTAGACAAATATTTTTTCCAGTACTAGGAAAGGGTCCTGGAAGGTCCTGGAAGAAATAGCTATGCATTGTCTTTGGTTATTGAATTTGTTAATATCTCTGAAATGACAAATTAAACATTGGCCAAATTGTCAAATATTAGAGGCAGAAAAAGGCATGCTCACATGCTCACAACGCCTCGCGTTGCGAGGCGTTGTGAGCATGTAGATCGGCTATTTTCACAATAGAACCGTGTTATACAAAATTCCTCAACTCTTAGTGCTCGTCAGGGTGCCGGGGTCCCCAGTTAAAACATGATTATTTCGGGGGTCACGGCCTGAAAAGGTTGAGAACCACTGGCATACACTACCTGTCTTTGGGCATTGCACATAGGAGCTGAATTATTGTTATATAGTCCTGGAAATTGGGTTAAATATTCTGGAAAAGTTTTGGAAAAGTTTTGGAAATTATTTGTTAAATATTTGTGGGAACCCTGGCACTTGCCCGGGCGGGCAACCTGAAAGCAAACTCCCACCTGCCCGAAAGTTTTATTTACCTGCCGGGGGCAGGTGGGCAAGCCTTAGTGTCAATGCCTAGATTATGTTGGGTGATACATTAAATGTTTAAGAGTGTGTAAGATGTGAGATAAGAGATGGCATATGATCTGAGATCTGATGGCTCCTGTCCTGGTGTCCTCTGGCGTGTCCTCTTGTCCTCCAGCCCAGAGCGATTCATCGGACAGCAACGACGAGGACGACAAGGACTCCAAGAGCGACGACGAGAGCGACAGCTCCGACCACACCTTCGTCAAGGACAGCAACATCAACGCCAGCTCCGTGTGGAGGAGTTACACCACCCGCAGACAGGCCCAGGGCAACAAGGATGGTGAGTTACACCACCCGCAGACAGGCTCAGGGCAATAAAGATGGTGAGTTACACCACCCGCAGACAGGCTCAGGGCAATAAAGATGGTGAGTTACACCACCCGCAGACAGGCTCAGGGTAATAAAGATGGTGAGTTACACCACCCGCAGACAGTTACACCACCCGCAGACACTAGTTACACCACCCGCAGACACTAGTTACACCACCCGCAGACACTAGTTACACCACCCGCAGACAGTTACACCACCCGCAGACAGTTACACCACCCGCAGACAGGCTCAGGGCAATAAGGATGGTGAGTTACACCACCCGCAGAGACACTAGTTGAACCACCAGGGTTCCCACGGTCATGAAATTCCTGGAAATATTTTGAAATTAGAAAAATATTTTTCCAGTACTGGAAAACTTTTGGAATTGATCAAGGGTCCTGGAAGGTCCTGGAAAAATAGCTATGCATTGTCTTTGGTTATTGATTGTGTTAATACTTCTGAAATTACAAATTAAACATTGGCCAAATTATCAAATATTAGAGGCAGAAATTGTGAAAATAAAATTCCTCAACTCTTAGTGCTCGTCAGGGTGCCGGGGTCCCCAGTTCAAATATGATTATTTCGTGGGTCACGGCCAGGAAAGGTTGAGAACCACTGTTTTTGGGCATTGCGCAATGCGCATAGGAGTAAGCGACTCCTTATTGAGCTGAATTATTGTTATAACGTCCTGGAAATCGGGTTAAATATTCTGGAAAAGTTTTGGAAAAGTTTTGGAAATTAATGTGTGGGAACGAAAGGTTTCGTACGAAACCATGGTTTTCTTAGTTTAGGAGAAATGCACTCCTCTTGGGTTATCGCGCCTCCTAGCGTGCGATACAGAGCTACACATATGCTCCCGAATGACACAGTCGGAGGGTATGCCAGTCAAACGCCCCGCCCCACCCGTGGGCATAAGGCGCGAGACTGGCATGTGTACTTCCTCTTAACAACACCGTTCCTCTGCACGCAACATGCGCGCGAAGGGGCGTTTGAGGAGTGCATTTCTCCTAAACTAAGAAAACCATGGTTTCGTACGAAACCTTTCGTTTTCTGTCATTTACTCGAAATGCACTCCTCTTGGGTCACATAAACCCCCGGAAGCGCACACCCTCAAAATCCGCCCGCTCCGCCTGACAGGAGACCACACCCCCGGCGTGGCCCCTCCCCCACGGAGCCCCGAGCCCACCGGACTCGAGAGCGGAAGAAAGTAGAAAGACCCTGACAGACCGAAATCCGCCTCATGAACTAATAGGCCGACCAGGTCCGCCTCATAAAACCCTGACAGGCTGGAGCCCGCCTATTCACTAATAGGCCCACTAGCAGCCGTTTTATAAGGAAACAGGGTCTCCCCCTTTTACCGAGAGCAAAGGGACTTGGTCTCAGCTATAAAAAAGGGGGAAAAAATCTTTAACTAGAGGAGGCGGCAACACCCAGGACCGAATGCGCCAATGAAGATGGAGCCACGTCCAAATGGTAAAAAACCACAAAAGTCGACGGAGTCGACCAGTTAGCCGCCGAACAGATCTCTTGGATCGAGACACCCCTGGCTAGAGCCCAGGAGGTCGACATTCCCCTAGTGTCATGAGCCCTTAGGCCCTCAGGAACCGGGACTTTAGCACAAGTGTAGGCCATCTTTATGGCCTGCACAATCCACCTTGAAAGTGAAGCTTTAGCCACCGCTTTCCGTCTAGGACCACTTTTAAAAGTGACAAACAGTTGGTTTGACGCTCTAATAGCCCTCGTCTTCTCACAGTAAATCCTCAAGGATCTTACCGGACAAAGACAATGTAGACGCCTATCCTCCTCCGAAGAAAACGGAGGAGGATGAAAAGCCACCAACTCAGTTGGCTCATGTATAATCACACGGTTCTTTGGGACAAACGCCAAATGGGGTTTTAGCAGAACCTTCTTGCCATCCTCACAGAATCTCATGCACACCGGGTCCACCGATAACGCATGTAGATCACTGACTCTTTTGGCTGTAGACAAAGCCAACAAAAGACTAGTCTTAAAACTCAAAAGCTTTAAGCTCGCCGCCTCCAGAGGCTCAAACGGTGGACGGCACAGCCCGTCCAACACCACACCCAAATCCCACGATGGGAAAAGGGACCTAGTAACCGGTTTAAGCTGGTGCACACCCGCTAAAAACCGAGCCACCAGACGGTGCCTACCCACCGTCTTACCCTCAAAGCCCACATGGCACGCTGACAGCGCCGCCAAGTAACCTTTAATGGTAGAAAAGGCAAGACCACTTTCTAACTTTTCTTGAAGGAAATTCACAACAAGCTGGACCGGAGCCTCAAACGCCACCACCGGTGACGTACGCTCCGCACACCAGTCTTCAAATATCCTCCACCTCTTATCATAAGCCGACCGCGTGGACGAAGCCCTAGCACTTTGAATAGTCTGAACCGCCCCTGGTGTCAGACCCAAAGCGCTCAAAGACTCCCCTTCACGGGCCAAACCTGAAGGTCTAGCTTCGCCGGGTCGGGATGGAAGATCTCCTGCCCTGCCTGCCGTAGCAGATCTCTGATTGGCGGCAGAGGCCACGGGTTGCCGTAAAGGAGGGGAGATATCTCCGACCTCCACACGCCCCACCCCGGAGCCACCAACAATAGTTTGAGGCCGAACCGCCTGACCCTCTCCAAAGTCTGGGGGATCAGTTCCAACGGAGGAAACGCGTACAGCAGTTCCCTCGGCCAGTCGTGAGCCAGAGCATCCAGCCCCAGTGGGGCTGGCCCCGTCGCAGAGAAGAAAAGTGTACACTTCGCGTTCTCTGCTGACGCGAACAAGTCGACTTGAGGCTGACCGAACCTGCTCCAAATCTGTCTCACCACTCCCGGGTGGAGGGACCAATTTGCATAAAGGGGCTCCCCCCTGGACAGCAGATCTGCTCCGCTGTTCAGAAGCCCCGGAATGTGCGACGCCTTGATCGACGCCAAACGTGGTTCCCACCACAGCGTCAGATCCCGCGCCAGCTGATTGAGAGCCGGGGAGGAGAGGCCCCCCTGCTTGTTGATATAGCACATGGTCGTCGTGTTGTCCGTCCTGATCAACACGTGACACCCTTCCACAAAAGGCAAAAAATGTTTCAACGCCAGAAACACTGCCTTTAATTCCAGGAAATTGATGTGCCGCTTCTGTAGAGCGGAGTCCCAAACTCCCCTCACCGAACGGCCCTCGTGCGTTGCGCCCCAACCACTGAGGCTGGCGTCCGTTGTGATCACTTTCCGTGACACCACCACGCCCATACTGACCCCCTGGGACAGAAGAGTCACGTCCACCCACGGTCTCAGTGTGTACACACACCCTGGGGACACCTTGACCTTGCGGCGACCTTGTGTCGAGTGGATTTTGAGTGCCAACATCCACTTTTGAAAAGGCCTCATATACAGCCTGCCCAGCCTGAGTAGCTGGATAGTTGAGGCCATCAGCCCTGACATAATCATGCAGCGCTTGTACGTGACCACTCTGCCCACGCGAAAAGACTTCGCGCAGGCCACGATCTTGACTAATCGCTCCTGTGAGAGTCGAGCCGTCATATTTATTGAGTCCAGCGAGATCCCCAAAAAGGTGGTCTGCTGAGCTGGTGTTAACATACTCTTTTTGAAGTTTATGTTGAACCCCAGAGAGGTTAACTGCGACATCACCACATTGGTGAGACGTGTCACCTCCTCTCTTGAACTTGCGCTTATTAACCAATCGTCCAGGTACGTCGCAAGTCGGATTCCCTGCTGCCGCAGGGGAGCTATAGCCGCTTGTGTCACTTTGACAAACACGCGGGGAGACAGAGAGAGGCCGAACGGGAGAACAGTGTATTCGTACACTTTCCCCTCGAAACCGAACCTCAGGAATTTTCTGTGTGGGGGGTAAATTCCCACATGCTGGTACGCGTCCTTCAAATCGAGGGACGTCCAATAATCGTTGATTCTGATCGAGCGCAATAGCGCTACGTTCGTCAACATTTTGAAACTGTACTTTACCAGAAAATTGTTGAGGGCTTTTAGGTCCAGAATGGGCCTCAGCCCCCCCCCTTTCTTTGGCACCACGAAATAATGAGAATAAAACCCCAGACCGAGCTGATCTGTGGAAATTTCCCTGATCGCTCCTTTCCCCAATAAAGAGTGAATCTCCTCCCTCAGAATCAAAGCGGCCTGCCCCTTTGCATGCGTGAATATCACTCTGTCTGACAAGGGAGGCTGGGTTGAGAATTGTAGCCTGTATCCCTGCCTCACGGTGCGAAGCACCCAGGGACACGGCTTGCATGCTTTCCATTGAGTTAAATGCCTTGACAAAGGATTCTGAATGGGAGCTGACGTCAGACCTAACGGAATGTGATTGACAGGAATGCACGGTATGTGCATCCCCGGACACGACTCTGACGTCACCGGTAACGCGGAAGTCAAAGGGACTCGAGACTGAGTCACGTGACTTACTACTGAGCGTGACACCGTCTTGCTGTGACGCGAGGGCCTTACGTTTAATGCCTTTATCACCGGCGACAACACTTTGTTGCACGGTGGGACAGGAGGCAGAGGAGGAGTGTAAAAAGGAACGCATTCTTGTAAACACGTCCTGTCTAAAACCCTGTTTAATACTGCTGCCGCAGCTCTGGCTGGGACAGCTAAACAAGAAGGACCTCTCTGCCACCTTCTTACCTTGACTGGCGCTTTGGCGCCCTCTCGTGTCGGAAGGGAGGATTGAGGCTGTGGAACAATTAAACCTTTTATATTGGAAATGCCCCTTAAGGGGGTTTCCTTGAAGGCTGTTTGTGTTTGTGATTGTGGTACTGGGCATGCATATTTTATATATGGATGTCCCCACTGGGGATTCTCCATTGTGTGTGCATTGTGAAAGAAGAGACCTTGTTTCGCAGACACATTCTTTACTGGGGAGAAAACATTTGGCACAGTAACAAAATTCACATTTACATTGAATTCCTCCACCCTGGGTGGCAGGATCAAAAGTGCACTGTGCTTGCGCGCTGGAGAGCCGTCCATGACCCTGTCTCCGTGCGCCGAGGGTGAGAAGGCCCTCTTTCTCAAAGTGTCATTTTCTCGACCCTCTCCCACGCCCCCTCACTGCTGCGCTGTATGAAGGGCGAGCTGGTGGGCGCATCTCCTGGTGCTGGGAGCCCTGGTTGCTCTGACTTCTGTTTCTGCTCGTGCCCGAGGAGGAAGACGGAGCTCTAGGAGAACGATGGGGTTTCCCGCCCTGTCGGGGGGGTCCCTGATATCTCTCCCTATTACGGGAAGAGCGTCCTGAGTAACCTGACTGTTCTTTCCCTTTATCAGGTTTACCCAAAACAGCATCCACCACTTCTTTTTGGGCTTTATTGGTGTCGGTGATGACACGGAGGAAGGGTAACGCTCCCTCGAAGAGACTGTTGGGGGCTGTGTCCAGGCCCCTCAGCTCCTCTCGCCTCTCGCTGGCCTTTGATTCGTCGCCTTGGAAGGGGACTTTCTGCAGCCACCTGAACCTCTCCATGCTGACAGCGACATCCATACCTCTGCCAGCCCATTGGATGGCATGGACGTTGCTCACTATTGCCAGCTGTAGCATGGCATCCCATTCAGCATAGGCTTCAGGAGGGAGGCGGTCCTTGTTTTGGAGCAGCATCTCTGCCATGGCTCCATTCATCAGCCCCACCACGTTTAAACTTTTCACAGAGAGCCCTGCAGCTTTATAAACATTTTTTACCATGTTGGAGACCTTGTTCTCGTCCTTGTTCTTGAACTTGGGCACAGGCTCCTGAGTGAAGGGGCATTCCGTGGGTTTAAACTGGGCACAGAAGAACTGATTAGTGGCGACATCCACAGGGGGAAGGCCGCCCACGCCAAACTTGTCCTCATCCGCCAGTGAGGTTGACAGAGCCATCTTCCCGGGCTCTCTGTGTTCTTTCCATGTGGAATGGAGAGCTTCTTTGAGCCCCGGGGTAGCGGGTAGCTTCTGAGAGCGAGGGACTGGTGTCTGTACCTCTCTCTTGCCCGCAAACTTGATCTCCGTTGAGCTCGCAGGGCGAGGCTCCACTGGCATAGTGAGGCCCATCTTGGCCACCGCCAGCTCAACCACTGCCAGCAGGTCCAGTTCTTGTGGGGTGGATTCTGCTGTGGCGCCCACCTTCTCCTTATCCACCGCTGCCTTCTTGGCAGGGGCGATGGGGGGGGCTTGGGGTGAGGTGCGCGGGGTGCCGCCATGACGGGGGCTTAGCATCACAATGTCCTCACTTGTCACAATGTCCTCACTTGTCTCCTCTTGAACCAAACCGTCCTCCTCCTCCTCCTCTTCATCTTCCTCCTCTTCTCCTTCCATGGCATCTTCCTCCTCCTCGGAGGTGCCAAACTCGTCCGAGCCACGAGGCACTTTACGTGGCACGTTCTGTTGGGACGTTAAGAGAGGGGGGAAAGAGGGGGGGGCGGTGACCGCTGGAGTCATCAGGAACGGGTTGGTGGGGTGAGGAGTCCCACTGGTGGCCGCCTCGGCGGCGACCGGAGACAATGGCCCCGCCTGGAGTGGTCCCTGGAGGCTAGCCTGCAGGGCGGCGGAGGCCTGGAGAGGCCCGGTGCTGGTCAAACCAGGACCGGGCGTGAAGGAGAAGCGCGGGGTAGAGCCGAACATGCCGGTCCCACCACTGTGCGCTGTGGTAGAAATAGTGTACATCGGAGAGAAGCTACTGCGGATAGGTTCGCAAACACTAGGAGCCGCCTGGACAAACCTTGCTGCGGTGCTGGAAACAGGCCCGCTTCTTTGTCCTGGCGTGGCGGGGATCCGAGCGCCGTGTTCCATCTGAGCTCCCCGAGCGACGTGGCTTTGTTTGGGCCTTGCAGCGTCCATGTTCATGACCACCAGCAGACGCTGGTGAAGAACGGCCGCGTCCATCGTCGCGCAGAACACGCAGCTGTTTGGGAAGTAGAAACCTTGCCAAGCGTGTTGTAGCTCCAGACAGCCCAGGCAGATGGAATGCGGGTCCTCAGCGGCGATAAAGCGGCTGCACTCCGGATCCCCGCAGCGTCGAGGGAGGGGTGGTGAAAACAGACCCTCGCTAGACATGACGAAGGTAAGCTAAGCTAACCTAGGCTAGCCGCTTGTTATCGTTAGCAGCAAACAGCGAAGAACAAAACAGAGAAGAACAGACCAAGTTGAACGAAACCCGTGGGTGATGGTCCTACTCACCGCTAAGGCTAAAGTTGAATTCGAACTGGTCTTATACTGAGTAACTTGAAGAATTAATTAATTGTCGTAGAGTAACATGTGTAGACGTCCGTATCTCATGCGTGCAGAGGAACGGAAGAGGAAGTACACATGCCAGTCTCGCGCCTTATGCCCACGGGTGGGGCGGGGCGTTTGACTGGCATACCCTCCGACTGTGTCATTCGGGAGCATATGTGTAGCTCTGTATCGCACGCTAGGAGGCGCGATAACCCAAGAGGAGTGCATTTCGAGTAAATGACAGAAAACCCTTATTGGTATTGATGATGCTGGTGACTGTGGTTCCTCCACAGGCAGCCAGGACAGTAAGGAGGGAGCCCTCTCAGCAGGGGGGCCGGAGGACCGGAAGCGCCCTGTGGTGCCAGAGGAGACGGGGAAGAGCAAAGTGGCTTCCTGGCTGACCAGTCACAGTCTGAAGAAGGTGAGGAACAGGAACAAACGCCCCCAAGCATAGACCAATGTTAAAATGCTGCTCTTAAGGCATTTTGTCAATGCTGCTCTCAGAGCAGCTTAAATGATATCCATAGAACAATGTTAAATTGCTGCTCTAGGGGCATTGCTGGGTAGATATGCTATTTTCCCAATAGAACCGTTTTATACAAAATGTAATGTCTCAACTCTTAGTGCTCGTCAGGGTGGGGGGGGGGGGGGGGGTCCCCAGTTAAAATATGATTATTTGGGGGGTCGCAGCCTGAAAAGGTTGAGAACCACTGGCCTTGTTAGTATTATTGTCTCCACCAGCCGAAGGCTGAGGGGAGAGTATGTTTTCCCCTCCGTCCGTCCGTCCGTGCGTCCGTCCGTCCGTGTGTCCGTGTGTCCGTCCGTGTGTGTGTGTGTGTCCTCGCAGTTTGTGTGCAGCTAATCTCAGTCGCCGTTGGCCCGGTCGCTGCCAAAGTGAGCACACACATTCCCTGGATGCCAATCTAGAACCTCTGCCCTAAATTTTTCAAATGGGCTTTTTCTAGCGCCACCTAGTGGCCGATGTTCGCAAGACACATTTCTGTGCACTACTCTTACAGATTTTGTCCAAAAATCCTACAAATCGGTAGGCAGTATCTCGACAGTCATGTGATCGACACGGATCTGTCCGATTTTTCATATTCCATCCTGATTGGCTAAGATTGGCTTCCAAAGTTTGTAGGATTGAGCCGTTTGGAACAAAATGCCTCAAATCCCAAACGCAAAGTGCAATTATCATGAAATCGCGCACACACGTTCCCACTAGGTCGAAGAAGAAATGCCACTTAAAATCTTTGAAAGCAGCCTCATGGTGGCGCTATAACAGGCCGATTTGAGGTTTTACCTATAACTCCATCGATCAGTTTCAAACTTTGTAAGCGCATTCCCTAGAGGCCAAGGAAAAACCCTTTCCCTGCATTTTTCACATCAGCCTTTTATAGCGCCACCAGGAGGCCGACTTAAGTAAAACACTATTTTTCCTATTATTCCTTGAGATTTTATCCAAAAATCATGCAAATCGGTACACAGTATCTCTATAGTCATGTGATCAAGTACGATCCGTCTGATATTTCATATTCCATCCTGATTGGCTAATATTGGCTTCCAAAGTTTGCAGGATTGCTCAGTTTTTGAACAAAATGCCTCAAATCATCAACGCAGCTTGCGATTACCGTGAAATTTGGCACACATATTCCCCACTAGGTCAAGGAACAAATGCTACCCTTTTCACATTGGCCTGTTATAGCGCCACCAGCAGGTAGACTTTAGCAAAACACATTTTTGGAACACAATGCTTCAAATCATGCATGCAGCGTCCGATTGCCATGAAAGATCTAAGGTGAAGAACATAGGCCACCCTTTTTACATTAGCCTATTATACAGTAGCACCACCAGGATGCACGGCCTGGTGGAGACCTGTGCTCGGAAGAGCACTGCTTCTAGTTAGTAGTGTTGTTACTATCAGTACTGTCCCATTTATCTGTTACACCTATACGTTGTAATACCTCTGAAGCCGGGATGGCCTTGCCATGATATTTTTGTTATTATTATTGTCTCCACCAGCCGAAGGCTGAGGGGAGAGTATGTTTTCCCCTCCGTCCGTCCGTCCGTGCGTCCGTCCGTCCGTGTGTCCGTGTGTCCGTCCGTGTGTGTGTGTGTGTCCTCGCAGTTTGTGTGCAGCTAATCTCAGTCGCCGTTGGCCCGGTCGCTGCCAAAGTGAGCACACACATTCCCTGGATGCCAATCTAGAACCTCTGCCCCACATTTTTCAAATCAGCCTCATGGTGGCGCTATAACAGGCCGATTTGTGTGGCCTGGTTGTTACCAGCTAATCTCCGACGCCGTTGGCCCGATCGCTGCCAAACTGAGCACACACACTCCCTGGATGCTAATTCAGAACCTCTGCCCCACATTTTTTAAATCAGCCTCATGGTGGCGCTATAACAGGCCGATTTGTGTGGCCTGGTGGAGACCTGTGCTCGGAAGAGCACTGCTTCTAGTTAATAATTGATCTTCTCTTGTGTGTTCTAGGGGTCTGGAGATGATAAGAGGTATGTATGACTCCGCAGGAAGTCTGTTGTTTTTCATGTTGTATATTGTCTTCAATCTGTTGATATTTCATTGATGCCCCCCATATGAGCATAAAACATGTTTCAGACGTTCACATCATCATTAGTTAAATGAGATTTATCCATTTATTTATGTTCAATAGACTGTTGTAGTTGATGCCAGCTCCCCACAGAAACATGTCTTATTTTGATACATTGTATTTAACAATTTAAACCCTATATACTTAATGTACTGTACAAACATGAATTGATAGCACTTAGATGCACTGGTTAGGTACGTACATGTGGAAAACCCTACACTCAGTATCTCCACTACAATAAAAACATAGTAAAAACCACAACCTAAAGCCTTTTATCACTCAATAAAAACAGGGAGAAATATCAGTGAAAACTCTTGAGGGTTATTGCAGTCAATCTACAAGCTCATCGTGATGCATTATGAGTTTGTAGATCAACCTGCTACTTTTTAATAAAGAAAATACAACCATAATAATCTTGATAATAACTGTACATTTCTTAAAGATTTGCCCAACTTAGGGCATAGAGTTAGAGTTAAAAAGTATGTTGATACAGTATAACTAACACAAAATGCAGTGGGTCTACCTGCTCTTCCATCGATTCGTCCTCTGGTCTGGTGGGACACCTACTGGTCGGCAAGTGGTATTACACAAAAGCCAAAGCTCAATTTATCCCATGCTCAAAACATTGGCAGAATTGGTACTCGTGTTGTCAAACATATCGATTTATCGAAAAGTATTGATTTTGAATATAGTATCGATTTTCAATATGACTTTTCCATAGTATCGATAATATCAATACTCAGTTTTTACCTCATTGGTTTACACCAACGTTACTTTTATGTGTATCCTTCCTACTTTGGCTTATTCCTAGTTATTTTAAAGGCCTATTTGTACTTAGAATGTGAAAACATCAAAGGCAGGCCTTTAAAAAGTGTACTACCATCTACCTCAAGAAGTTCTGTATCTTTCTTTGCACTAAAATCGCTGTGGTTGCATGGTATCGAAAATGGTTCCGAGTATCGTCATTTTTCTAAATATCGTATCGAAGTTAGAAATCCAGTATCGTGATAAGCCTACTTGGTACTCATGCAGGGGGAGCCCGGGTTTGAATGCTCGGTAGGACATAAGTTACTGATTGAAGCTTTAATGTGGTTATTCTGACTAATAAACTGCTTGAACGTGTGTGTGTGTGTGTGTGTGTGTGTGTGTGTGTGTGTGTGTGTGTGTGTGTGCGTGTGCGCGTGCGTGTGCGCGCGTGCGGCAGTGACCTGGTGAAGAAGCAGGAGGTGATGACGCTGTCTGACAGTGATGACGTCCAGACCATCAGCTCTGGATCAGATGACATTCCTAAGCACAGCAAACCCAGCCAGGGTGAGGCAGGGGTCAGAACAGGGCTGGGCGATATGGTGATAAATATCGTTGAGACGATACAATGTCTCCACGATATGCCTTTTCAGAGATATCGTATATATATATATATATATATATATATATCGTGATACAATGAGGGAGCCTTATACAAAAGTCCTGTTGAATTGTTGTTAGTACAGAGATTCATTGCAGAATCCATTTAAACCTGCATTTTGGTCTAAATCAGTACTTCTCAAACTTTACAAATCAAGGTCTCCCCTTAACTCTGACAGTATACACAGTTGTATACTGTCAGAGTTACATAGTTGTAAAGGCCCATTCCCAATGGGCCAGATAACAGATAAAAAAATCTCTTTCTCCAGATATTTTTCCATTCGAAGTGGATTGTAGATACAGATAAAAAAATATCTGCCACAGATAAAAGAAATATCTGTGGCAGATATTTTCTTTATCTGTATCTACTATCTACCATCCACTTTGAATGGAAAAATATCTGGAGAAAGAGATTTTTTTATCTGGTCCATTTAGACCACTGGTCTAAATGGTCTGTTACTCCCTTTTTCTTTTAATCTGCCTTTTCCGCTATTTTTGAAAATGTTTGAAAATATATGAACATTTTTCAACATGGAAACGATTATGACAAAATAATTGCGGTTATGTCAAATAATTGCAATTAGACGATTATGTAATATAATTGTGACAGGCCTAGAGCGCACTGTTCATTTATCTCTCTCTCCCCCCCTCCCCCAACAGTGACCAAGAAGCAGGTGGCGGTGAAGTCGACGCGCGGCATCGCCCTGAAGGGCGGCCACGCCATGATGGTGAAGTCTGGAAACCCCGGACGGAAGTCTGACACGCAGGGTCAGAGCGGAGGAGCCGACGGCGCCAAGAACGACGGCCCCAAAAACACCCGGCAGTTCTTCGACGGGGAAGAGTCGTGTTACATCATCGACGCCAAGCTGGAGGGCAACCTGGGCCGATACCTCAACGTTGGTTCACTTTATGTTTCCTTGCTGTCGTCGGGCAGAAAGCCCTTGTTTTAACACATTTTTAGGCCTGGAATTATTTTATACTTTAGCTATTGAAAAATAGCATCCTGTCTACAAGCTCACAGCGTGGCACTGAGTGCCGCGCTGTGTGAGCTTGTAGATCTTTTTTTTTTTTTTTTTTAAGCGAACATTTGTAACTCAAATTTTTGCTTCTGGGTGGTCCCTGGAACAACATATTTTGAGATGGGGGTCCGCGGCCAAATACATGTAATTTTGGGGGTCCTTGACATGAAAAAGTTTGAGAACCACTGATTTAGAAGAAGGATTTATAAGACATATACGACAAAAATATTCAAAGACTTGCACAAATGTTCACGGTAAAAGAAAACAATAGCAGATCTACAAGCTTGCGCCGTGCTGTGAGATTGTATATCTGCTATTTTGTAATAGTTAAAGCATAATAATAATGGTTAAAGTGGTTCAAATCTAAAGCGACACAGATTTGCGTTCGGGTCTAAATGGGTTAACTTTGTAATTTCGCTAAAGTAGCAGATCCACATCATGCGTTTTGAGCTTGTACTGCTACTTTTCCTGTTGTTGAATTTGAATCCTGAAATGTAACAGTGTTGGACATAATGAGCTTTGCACCCGACAGACAATTTCATATTTACATAGTAGACCTACTTCTACTGAATGTCAGTAAGTTGCTATTTGATCATATTTGGTGAGGTAGATTGTGTTACACGAAATAAGTCAACCGCCATGTTCAACATGTAGTTTCAACTGCGGCCATGCCTCTTCCGGTCAAACCTTCACAATAAACGTCTCTCCATTAGCTCACAGTGTACCATATCACACACCGGTCATAGTTAACAAGAAACAGTTAACATTTTTAACTTAACAGATTGAATATTTGTCATGACTCATGGTCTCTAAAAATCTCCCCTTTCTCCATTTTACACTTTCTCACTTACTCTTCTCTTCTCTTTTTCCTCTTCAACTCCTATCTGTCCATCTGTCTTCTCTCTCATTGCAGCATAGCTGTAGTCCCAACCTGTTTGTCCAGAACGTCTTTGTGGACACTCATGACCTGCGGTTCCCCTGGGTCGCCTTCTTCGCCAGCAAGTGAGTTTATCCTCCACTAACTCCCAGCTGTTCTCACTGCTATTCGTGTCATTGAAATTCCAATAACATGTCATATTATTGAATCATATCGGCGGGTTTAGCCCAGGCAGTACCATCTGTCAATCTGTCCTCAGACTAGTGTGGGACTCTGGCACTTGCAGTAGTACTAGTACTACTATTGCTTCTAGTACTACTGTTACTACTACTATTAGTCATACTATGCATAGGATACAGCTCAAACAGCATCACCTGTTCTTTGGTAATTGCTTGTAAAGACGTTGGTGGTCCTGGCTCGTCCTACGCTTTCCAAAGAGTAGTCCTACGTGCTCCGACGATTTATTCCATTGAAAGTGGCCAGATGCCAAATTTACAGTCCCCCAATTTTCACTGAATCTATGCTGTCGGCGGCGCGACGTTTCCCGGGGTGCCGATCCCGAATTAATTCGGCTTTTTATATAAAATTAATTAAACACTCAGAGGCCTTAACTAACCCAGATTTTCACTAGTTTTGTGTGACAGTCTTGTATGATGATGAAGCAGGGCTTTGCTTTACCAAAAGACGTAGACATTTGAAACTTGGAGATACGAGGTTTCTGCCCGACAGTGACGATATTTTTGTGATTATGTTGCAAGGAAAACGTTGAGATATTAGCCATTTTGGTTAGAACTGACTGAAAATAACTTTGTACTTCAAGTTTAAAATTATACTAAATATTTAAGTGTCCAAATAAATCCCAAATATTATCAAATTATCTCGCGGCACCCCTGGACTTGCCGTCGCGGCACCCCAGGGTGCCCCGTCACCCACTTTGAAAACCCCTGCTTTATTGATGTGTGTGTGTGTGTGTGTGTGTGTGTCCAGGCGTATCCGTGCGGGCACAGAGCTGACGTGGGATTATAACTATGAGGTTGGAAGCGTCGAGGGGAAGGAGCTCCTCTGCTGCTGTGGATCCACTGAATGTAGAGGACGACTCCTGTAACCAAAGACACTGGGAAACTCTCTCTCTCTGTGTTTCTATCTCTCTCCACCTTCTTATCTCTCCTCTGACCATTCATCTGCATTCAGATGCAGATATACCCTCCCTACCTGTCAAAGTTTTGGACACAGCTTCTCACACAATGTGTGTGAGAAGCTGTGTCCAAACTTTTGACTGGTAGGGTAGCCGTGTAAAGCCATTTGCCGAAATGTCGTTGCGTTGCTAATCGAGACCGCAAGCAATGACCCACACATCATGGTAGAGCAATTCTTGGACAGATATCTTTTTTTTTTTTTTAGATTAGTTTTTTGGGGCTTTTATGCCGTTATTAGATAGGACAGTAGACTGACAGGAAATAGGGGGAGAGATGGGGAGCGAAACGCGGCAAATGTCATCCGGATCAGGAATGGAACCGGCGACGCTGCCAGGCATCCATGCCTATGTGGCAATGCCGGTATGCGCCTGGACCAGTAGGCCAGAGGGACAGATATCTGCTGGCTGTAACTGAAGCACGGAGATCAATCCCTTTCTCTCTTGCTCTCAGCATTCTTACTGTAGTCCATTTAAGGCAGGGGTCTTCAACAGGGGGTCCGGGACCCCTAGGGGGTCCTCAGAGTTACCACAGGGGGTCCTCCAAATCTTTGTGTGACTTTTTTTTATCCTTTTTTATATTGACCACTTGAACACCATTTGAACCCTAGCGTCCATATTCTGAGAACTTTAGTCAAAAATAGCAGATCTACAAGCTCACAATGCCTTGCGCTGCGAGGCGTTGTGGGCTTGTAGATCGGCTATTTTCGGCAAAGGGCTTTGGTGTAGAGGGGGAAAAGAGCAGATCAAGTACAGAGTGAAATGTCAAGTTTATTCAGTATTGACGGTTAGAGTGGTTACATATCTGAAAACTCACATGAATCCAAAATACACTGATGATCGTGCTGTCAAACAATGAAACTATATGGAATCTATGAACAGATTGTGGGGGTCCCTGTTTCATCTCTCTCTCAACTAAGACCCGTTGAAGACCCCTGATATAAGGCATTTAAGGTTAGGGAGGAACAACGCACACAGAACTAAAGAACATTCATTGATCTGTTCAGTGTGTGACAGGAAGTTGAGACGTGAGTAATGACCCGGGACCTCGTTCCTACTACGCTGCTTCCAACTGGTCCTTGAATGGCTGGAACACCAGTCCGCTGTTCATGCATTTAACCACTTAATAGGGTCTGTGGCATGGCTGTAGTTGACTTTTCCACAAGGTGACCTGGGTTTCAATGGAAAAAGACATTTAACATTGTTGCAGCAGCTTGAAAGTGGTTAAATGGGAATGTAAGGAAGTTCAGAGATTGTTTTTGAAGGGGGGGGGGGACAAAGACATGTTACTGTTTTTGACTAAATCAAAGCGCTCTGACGTGTTAAAAAATAAACTGTTTGTTTGGGAGCACACATGCCACAGGCTGTTATAGATCATCTATTTTAGGCAAGTGATGCCATCATACATAGGACCGAGTATACGTTTAAGCAGAAATGTTTTGTATTGTTCTCCGAAGGGGTGGGATCGTTAATTAAATGTGCAGATTCACATCTGCTATCATGTGTTTTTGCTTGGGTCGTCCACTTGTGACCAAGAACTAACTGATCACTGTATTTTCTAGACATGTTTATTATTACTGTTAGGTGGAACCGTAACCACCAGAGGTCTGTAATCACCTTCTAGATTCATATAGTGTATTATACACTATATCACTAGAAACTGCTTCCATTATTATTATGTTGTTAAAGTTAATTGTTTTGTTAGTTTGTTATGTTCGAAGTAAGTTGACTAAACTGAACTGTTTAAATGAAAGTGTGACTGAATGCTAAACGGCTTCTCCGACACCCCCTGGTTTGGTCATCAGTTAAAATAAGGTTTTTGGTTTATGAGTATCTCTTGTTCTGTCCCGATTCTCATTTCACAAAAACAAAGGTTTTGTTCACTAAGAGATTATCCCAGCTTGTCTAGGCTTTGATAGACCCTCTGTTAGTAGATTATTACGAAGGACTTTTTTTCAGTTAGTCTAATTTCAAAGGATCTTTGTTGTCTGTTATATTCTGCCTTATTTTGTTTTTATTTGTTAAGTTTGTTCAATTGTGTTATTAATAAAATGTCATATTCCAACATAACCTGTTTTTTGTTAAGTTTTTTTTCCCCCTGAAGCAAACACTCTAACAATGATTACTATCATATATATAACCTTTTCACAATGGGGCTTTTAAGCCGTGACATCATTTTGTAGTCAAACCTCCAAGCAGATTTATTGTCAATATTTGTCCCTCGCTATTTCAACAAATTCGAGACAAAAATAACGACTAAAGTATAATTCTACCACTTTCCTTTCAACAACAAAGAGAAGAAAAATTAGTAAATAGTAAAAATTTTAAAACGATTCACAGGTTTTGGGGGCAGTTGGCCCCAAAAGTTCTCTGCCTACAAAATGATGTCAGACTTAAAGGGATATTCCACTTTCAAAAAAACTTTTAGGTCTAATCAGGCTTGTATGAACACCCTGAACAGTTTTTAATTTGCTTCATTCAGTATTTAGATATTTGATGTAAATGTTACCAGCTCCAACACGCCCAGGCCCTCTCCACATACACACCCATTGTAACTTCAAACTCCATTTTAACCATGATAGATTCATTAAAAACACACATTATTTTTTCTGGTGACTCATAATACCCTCCTAATACGTGAGCAGGCCGTGTTTTTTCAATAACTTTTTTCATTTATTTTCAATAAAATATTATTGTATTTAATGTTTTCCATTTTCCCAAAGAATTATTAAAAATAAAAGAAAAAGGTTATTGAAAAAACACGGTCTGCTCACGTATTAGGAGGGTATTATGAGTCACCAGAAAAAATAATGTGTGTTTTTAATGAATCTATCATCTATCTATAAATGCGAGAAGTCTCTGTCTGTCTGTCTGTGTGTCTGTGTGTCTGTAATCCGCGTATCTCGAGAACCGTTCGTCCCACCGGCTTCAGATTCGGCACGCGCGTTCCCCGCCGCGGCACGGAGTGCAGTGCCCCGGTTTTCCCGAACCGGCGCGAAACGTTCGGAATCTCCTTATGCGGGGTTGATTGTTGACATCAGGCTGTTCCGGAGGAAATCGGCGAAAGCTCTGACTCATTGTGACATCACTTCATAAAAGGCTCTGACATCACGTACGCCACATGAGTCAACAAAAAATCTCTGTGAGTGTGTATGTATTGTATGTAATCCGCGTATCTCGAGAACCGTTCGTCCCACGGGCACGCGCGTTCTCCATATATGGGCGTTCGTCCCACGGGCACGCGCGTTCTCCATACAGACAGATACTCCATATATGGGCATAAAATGGACGCAGATAGACAGATATCTCCATATATGGGCATAAATGGACACAGGCAAACAGATGTTCAAAACGGGTCCTATGACAACAGGTATAATGAGGTTTGCATTAAAGGGGGAACCGGCACTGTGTCTACAACACAGTTGGAGGCACAAACAGATACTCCATATATGGGCATAAAATGGAAGCAGATAGACAGATATCTCCATATATGGGCATAAAATGGACCCGACAGACAGACAGACAGATACAGATATTTCCATATAAAAACAGGTATAATGGGGTTTGCATTAAAGGGCGGGGCATTCATTCCCTATTTACATTGTTCCGAGTTGGCCAGGTCGCCTTCGGGCGGCCCAGCTTCTAGTGGTTAAAATGGAGTTTGAAGTTACAATGGGTGTGTATGTGGAGAGGGCCTGGGCGTGTTGGAGCTGGTAACATTTACATCAAATATCTAAATACTGAATGAAGCAAATTAAAAACTGTTCAGGGTGTTCATACAAGCCTGATTAGACCTAAAAGTTTTTTTGAAAGTGGAATATCCCTTTAACAGCCCCATTACTATCACTTAGACTAATGTAATTGTTGTCCTTACTCTGTAGGTCGTCCTTGGATGTGCCCTCCAGCAGTGTCTCCAGTCATCTCCAATACAAGAACGTTCGCTCCAGAACGCGCTCGCCTCGGGTCGTTTCGCCGGTAGGACGTAGCTCGTAGAAGGAACACATTATTTCCAACCAGGGTTAGTGCATGTTCTTTTGCGAGGGTACCTACGCTAGGGGCTACGGGGAGAACATGCAAACTCCACCCAGAAAGGCCCTTTCGGGCAAACCCCACCAAGGGTATGGGCACTGATGACGCGGAGGAAAGAACACGCCCCCCAGTGAGGCGACAGCACATAGCGACTGCGCCACTCCACCCCCGAGCTTTCCTCACTTTAATGTCTTGCTCTTTGACCGTCACTGGACCCAGGAGAACAGGTATTTGTATGTCATTTCTTCTGTCACTTGTCATTTGGATGGTCCAGGAGGGTGCTATGGTTATAAGTGGTTAACCTCGGTTTTCTTGCTATTTAGCCAAAGTACTTAAAGGCTCTTCTTCCTTTAAGTACATTTTGATGCCAATACTTTTGTACCTTTTTATTTTGAAATTATATATTTAGAATATAGGACTTTTACTTGTAACAGAGTACCGTACTTCTAAAGTACAGTATTGATGCTTTTATTTAAGTAAGACATTTGAATAGTTTTTTCCACCACTGGCAATTTGCAGATCTCAACGATAATGATGTCAAAGATCACAATTCTCAAAGACGTTGGAGGAATGCCATCGAGGACCAGCACTTTTCCTCACTTCGTAGTGATTTCACTCTGATGAACTCCTTGCCCATCATCAATAATGACATTGCGGGTGTTTTCTTCGCTCCGCTCCATCCCTGTCAGGTGTCTACAGGAGATCCATAGAGTGCCTGAACCAAGAGGTCCCATTCCAGACTGGATGGCCAATGATGCCGGGGTTCTGAGGAATCTGTCGTCCCCTTCCTGAATGGACGGTGGGTAGAAAGTCATGTATGGACTAGTCCCGCGTTGCTTTACTACTAATTGTTTTGTTAAAACCCAGGCGTTTGGACTTATCCAGACTTATCTGAAAGATAAGAGTGAATGGCACGAACCCTAGACAACAAACTGGGGAAGTGGCAGTGGTGTTGCACCTTTTGTAAAAGTAAAAGTATTAAAAAAATGTAGAAATACTCTGTTAGAAGTACAAATCCGGAATTCAAAATGTACTTGAGTAAAAGTACAAAAGTAATGGTATCAGAATGTACTTAAAGTAGGGTACCCAAAAGTAAAAAGTAGCCTATGCATTATGCAGAATGTCCCTTTTCAAATGTATAAAGATATTTTGAAAATAGCGGATCTACAAGCTCAGGATCGCAACGCATTCAGAGCTTGTAGATCTGCTATTTTCACATGGCTGAAATGTGTGTATAGGGCTGAAGTGGTTAATGTATGGTTTGTATAATAATCAAAATCTACAAAGAAACTAGTAACTAGAGCTTTCAAATAATTGTAAGTGCAATATTAACCTCAGATCTAGTGGAGTAGCAGTACAAAGTATTGAAAATGTGATATACTTAAGTAGGCCTACAGTACTTGAGTACATGTACTTAGTTACTTTACATCACTCGTCGTAAGTGGTCAAGTAACTAGCACCTATAATCTATTTCGACGAGGGGCTTTCCAAGGCTGGTGTGATCAGCCAGTGCCAGACAGTGAAAACCACCATTGATTGCCTGTCTTATTATAGGCTGCCAATTAGAATAATGCAAGCAGTCAATGAATTAATAAAATCTAACAAGGTATTGAGTCTATAATGTAATATGAATAGTAAAGGGTTAATTCTGATGGGTAAATTGTTTAATGCACATAATGCATGTTTGCTTTTGATCAACTCAGTTGATCACCTCAAACTGATCACCTGGTGGAACCTTGGATTTAAATCCTCTACTAGATTGTGTTGAAGCTCTTAAATGCTGAGGTAAAGAATTCCAGATCTGCTTATTTTAGAAACCTTATTGAGAGCAGTCCAATATTATTCAGCATCTATATTCTGCCATCGGGGTATCTTACATGCACACACATAATATCACTTACCTCTTTCTTGCAGATGGCACTTTATTTTTTGCCACTTGAACCCTAGTGACCCTATTCTGGGGCATATATCCGCCGAAAATAGCAGATCTACAAGCTCAAGCAGCTTGAAGAGATTTGGTTTTGAGGGGAAAAAAGGAGGGGGCCTAGTATGCAGTAGACCCCTGGGGGTCTCCGGTCAATAAAGTAGAGGGTTTAATTGGTTAAACTTGAACCAACTAAAGCCTCGATCAGAGTCTGCGGTGAAGAGCTGTCCACCGCAAATTCCTCAAGTCAGAAAATAAGTGAAGGCCATCATAGTCAGTCACAGTGCAGTCCTATTCACCGTGACTGACTGGTCTAGGTCGACCAATCAGTGAACGGGGTGAAGAGCCTATCTGTCTGATGGTAAAAACAGAGAGATGTGTCGGGACTCGCGGTGGAAAGCTCTTCGCGGCGAGGAATGACGTAACGTTGTAGTTTTATGACTCAAAAAGACTACACCACGGTGGATAGCTCTTCACCGCGGTACCGACTCTGATCGAGGCTTAAGAGCTTTTGGCGGAACCGACTACCTCACAATGATGTCCACAAACTGGACGTCCCAAAACCCCAAAACAGTTGAATGTTAAAAACCAGTGTTGATTTTGACAGCACATTTTGATTTAGTTTTAGTCATAGTGTTTTGAATACATCTTGTTTATAAGTCTTGTTTTAGTTGACTACAGTTGATTTTGTCGACCAAAAAATATTTTGGCAGGCCTTGATGGCGTCGTAATGGTTGATTTTACACATATGGTTGCATGATAATGAAAGCCGATCTACATGCTCACAACGTGTCGCAGCGCGATGTGTTGTGTTCGCAAAGTAAAAGCCCTGCTTCATCATACAAGACTGTCGCACAAAACTAGTGAAAATAGCAGATCTACAAGCACACGAGGCGTTGTGTGCTCGTAGATCAGCTATTTTCACTAGTTTAAATCATTTTAAAAATGATAAATACAAAACGAACGGTTTTGGACATACAAGGTTTCCATCCGACAACAACGATATATAAAGTGGCCGCCACAACAAACACAATTGGTCGTGTTCGCAGACGGGAAGCTGGGTGACGAGGGTCGCATTAATGACAAGTTTGGTGACGGCGCCTGTTCAGCGGGGAGCGGAACCGAGAGGAAATTGCATAACAAAACAAAACTCAGAAATCATACCATCAATTCTAAAGGAAGGATCGAGTGTATCCATGGCACGTGGCTCCCAACAACACATCACAGATCAATTTGCCAATCCTAGTGGCGGGCTGAACCAGCAAATCATACGAGACCGCAACGTGATCAGACGTCGTCGGTTCCAACTCGTCATGAAACCTTAACCCAACTGGCACACTTTTCCCAACATAGCAGAGGTCCTTGGCGTTCCGCCCTGAAACATAAGCGCCACACGGATCATGGCGGGAGATGAATTAAGACCGCCGCAGACATAGCTAATAAGATCCTATGCAGTCTTTAACCTCTCTGGTAAAGACACGTTCAGAGCCTGATGAAATCCAAGTACTCCGTAAAGGTGATATATATATATACAGTATATATGTGTGTGAAGTGAAGATAGCTTACAGAAGAACCACCGGCAGAGGGCAGGAGATAATGTCCTCCCTTCATCTCTCTTCTCTCTCTTTTTCTCTGTTCCCTTCATTATAGCTCTGTCCCTGGAGGTCTTGACCAACAGCTTATTAATAGTATCTGTCTTAATACTTTCTCTCTCTCGCTCTCTCGTCTTCTCTCTGCTACTGTAACCTCTCTCCTTCCATCTCCACTCCTCCCTCCTCTTATTTCTGTCCTCTGTCTGTCTGAGACGTTCTCCTCGTCTCTCTCTGTCTGTCTGTCTCTCAATATCTTTCTCATAACCGTTCTCTCACTCTCTCTCTCTCACTGTCTTTAGTCTTTCCTTGCTTTCTCCTCAACCTCCTCTTACTATTTCTCACTTCTACACATTCCACCTCTCTCCATCACCTACTCTGTCCTTCTGTCCTCCTCTGTGTCTGCCTGTCTTTGTGTGTGCCTGTCTCTATCGCACTTTGTCTCTGTCCGTCTGCCTGTCTCAGCATCTCTCTGTTGTCCGTGTCTGTCTGTCTGTCTGTCTGTCTGTGTCTGTCCCTGTCCATCTCTGTCTGTCTTTCTCTGTTATGGGGAAGACACAGTTGTTTTCACTGTTGAAGAGTTTCCTGGACTGTGTGTGCCTCTGCCTGTCCGTGAGTATCTTCAGATATGTCTAGTAATACCAATACTAACAGTGCTGCTGCTACTACAATCACTATTGCTATTACAACTAAGGGGAGAGCATTTTCATTAATGTTTCATTTTGCGATTGTGCTCATAAGGTTTTGTCAAGTGCTGTGACAACTTATATTTATAACTTATTCTTATGTTGGCACTTGGCAGTAATAATCCATATAATTGATATTGATTAATATGTTAATTGAGATTATACATTGTACATGCAATACAGCATACAGTATGCACAGTCCATGGTGTCATGATAACAGTACATGAAAACACCATATGATGTGTGAAAGATGTCTTTCTGCACATACTGTTAATAACTAACTCTGGCCTCCCTGCTTGGGGCGCTCACAAAAAAAACAACCTCACAACACATTGCAATGCATCGCGGTGTGAGCTTGTAGATCAGATATTTTCATCGTATGAAAACGTATATAACGGCAAGCCCAGTCACGATGTCTAAAGATGATTCATTTATTCATGAAACAAGACTGTGTAAACACTCATGTAAGTTACCAAGTTTACCATAAAGCTACTTTTGTTAAAGGGATATTTCACTTTCAAAAAAACCTTTTGTCATTTTATCAGGCTTTTGGGAACACCCAGGACAGTTTTTGAATTTCTTCATTCAGTATTTAGATATTTGATATTCATTTCCCCCCTACCAAGACCTTCCTATACAGACTCTATTCCATTTTAATAGATTCAATGAAAACAACTGAACTTTTTTTCTGGGGACTCCTGACACCCTCCGAATACGCGAACAGGCCGTGTTTTTTCGATAACATTTTTCATTGATTTCTATAAATTCTTTGGGGGAAATAAAAATGAATGAAAAAAACACGGCCTGCTCATGTATTTGGAGGGTGTTACGAGTCACCAGAAAAAAGGACAGTTGTTTTCATTGAATTTATCATGGTTAAAATGGAATTTGAAGTTATAATGGGTTCGTATAGGAAGGTCCTGGAAGGGGGCAACATGGGGGAAATGAATATCAAATATCTAAATACTGAATGAAGTAATTCAAAAACTGTCCTGGGTGTTCCCAAAAGCCTGATAAGACGATAAAATGACAAAACGTTTTTTTTTTTTTTTTAAGTGAAATATCCCTTTAACTCTTATACTGCTTTGAACGTTCCTGTTCGCCCCAATCCTCCAGGGACGTCTGTGCCAATACGCCCGTTCGTTCGTTTGATGTTTTTTATGGATTATGATAAAAGTCGTCCTTGCGCAACTTTTGAATGCATAATTGGTCGTCTGTGTCATTTTGAGGACAGCCGGAAACCTTTCATAAAAAAAAAAGTAAACAGACTGTCCTGGCTCCGCCTGCCCAGAGCGACTAGCTGCCAGGGGCGTCAATTGGGTATGGCAGGGGTATGCAGCTGCCATACCTTGACAGGGGGAAATAATAAAAATGTACTTTTCATCGTGCCTGTTGCTAAGGTATGGCAACATGACTGGTGTCTTCACCAGACACCAGTCATGTTGCCATACCTTAGCTTGTTCTGAACTGACGCCACTGCTAGCTGCTAGCAGCATTGAGGGACTATATTGTTTTATGCATCGGGCTGTTAGTAGAGAAAGAGAGAGAGAAACGTTGGTAAAAGCGATCATTTTGTCGGAAATCAGTTGTTTTATAGTATTAGTAGTATAGTAATTGTAGTAGGTAGTAGTATTTAGCAGTACTAGAATATTGAGATGTATTAGGCCAACTCAGCCTCAACTTGCTGGTATCATTCCGCCGAAGTGCGACCCAACCCCCCCTGACCGATAGAAATAAACTTTGTTAGAATTAGGATTACACAACCTACCCGTGTTGGTGACCCAGGACCAGCGCCCATGGTGGTGGTGGTCGTGATGATGACGATGATGATGATGATAATGATGATGAAGAAGAGAAAAAGATCACTGTAGCCATTGTTATTGAAGATAAAAAGATTGAAGAACGTAGGACGTCATCCGCTCCCGACCGGATCAAAAGCCCGAA
>NC_137811.1:70827202-70847202 GCF_963921795.1 Nannobrachium achirus | reverse complement strand
GCGATCAATAAGCCGGTAATTTCTGTATTACTATTTAAAGTAACACTACTAGCCCCCATAAGTCACATCTGCCCATGAAAGATTGTGATGAGTGAATGTTTTTCAGTGCATTATTAGTGGTGTATGATGTGTGTGTTGCAGATCAGATCGTCAACACGCTGGGGGAGGGGACCTTTGGCAAGGTGCTCCAGTGTGTCGACCATGGCAGGTAAATGCATTGCGAGGTGTTGATGTGAACTTCTACATCTGCTATTTGGTTTATTACTTTCAACGTGGTAATTAACAAGTCCTTATTAAAATGTCACTTCACTATGATATGGGGTCGGGGACCTCCTCCAAATCATGTGGGGCCCACCTGGGGGTCTGACTTATACACAGACAAATAATAAGGACAACCCACCTCTACCCTCATGTGTCCCTACCAACCCACCTACGCGCGCACACACTCACGCGCACGTCGCACACACACGCACACACACACACACACACACGCACGCACACACACACACACACACACACACACACACACACACACACATACACACACATACACACACACACACTACACACACACACAGGGCAAAGACCGTTCCTTAGGGTTTCAAGTGCCGGGTGACTCAGCAGCAGGGACGTGCAGAAAATGTTAGTAAGGCAGAGGCTGACATTTCTAAAGGGGCCTTTTGGTGAAAATATCAAAATGATACCACACTGAACTAACTAAGCAATATCAAGTCAATACTGGAGATGAGGCGTAACGGCATGGATTTCTACACAGAGAGGGCAATTATTTCAAAATAAGATGCTGCATTCAAGTTAAGGAGAGTTTGGACAAGGCAATTCTCTTGAATGCTGCCGTCAGGTATGGCATGGAAAGAGCGCATTTAGCATTTCTTTCGCCATAGTAAAAACTGCATTCATGGTCTGGAGAGGGCACTTAATTACAGACGGATAAAAGGGCAGGGCCTCAAGCCCCCTTTGATGTCTGTGTTCACATGCCTGCTCAGCAGCTCCTCTCCAGTGCAGTGGCTCATAAATTGAAGTTGATGATTTCAGTTCAGTTTCAGTTTCAGTTTATTTTTATTTATAGTACAAAATCACCCCGAGGGGCCTCTGTGCACTTCACAACAGGGCAATACAACACACAATTTCAAGGAAAATAAAAACAGTCAAATGTGAAAACAACAACAACAAAACATTCAATTTTGAAAACAACAAAAACAGGGCAAAAAGATTATATATAGAATATAGCAACACAATGTTAAAAACCATGGGGTAATAGGATATGGTCATGGCAATGTTCATAGATTATGGCAAACCGTAGTGCAGGCAAAAAAGATGAGTTTTTAACTTAGATTTAAAAATGTCTAGGGAGTCAGCATCCCTGACAGCCTGAGGGAGAGCATTCCAGAGGTGGGGGGCACGGTGTGTAAATGCTCTGCCCCCGACGGTTACTTTATTGGGTATAGTTACTGTGAGTTGACCAGCGTCCTGGGACCGTAGTGGTCTTCCTGGGATGTAAGGTTGTATTAGGTCCGACATATAGGATGGGGATTGTCCGTGTAGGGCTTTGAAGGTCAGGAGCAGGACCTTGAAGTCGGCTCTGGCCTGAATTGGTAACCAGTGAAGTGCTATGAGTGTTGGTGTGATGTGATCGTATTTCCTTTTCCGGGTTAATACTTTGGCTGCAGCGTTTTGGACTAGCCTGAGGCCATTTGTTGCTGTTGATGGTAGTCCAGAGAAAAGTGCGTTACAGTAATCTAATCTAGATGTGATGAATGCGTGGATCAAGGTTTCAGCGTCCGGGAGTGATAATATTGGGCGGATTCTAGCTAAGTTGCGTAGGTGGAAGAAGGCAGATTTTGTGATACTTTTAATGTGGTGTGTAAAGGATAATGATGGGTCGAATATTACTCCAAGGTTTCTAATAGTGGGTTTATGATTTATTGAACAGCCATCCAGATTGAGAGTTAGGTTATTGTACAGGTGTGTGTGTTTGACTGGGCCGACCAGCAGCATTTCTGATTTGGCAGAATTCAGGAGCAGCTGTTGTTCATCCATGTCCTAACTTCATTGAGGCAGTTTTCAAGGTTATGGAGGCTGGATGAGTCGTTTACTGTGATGGGGATGTAGATTTGGGTATCGTCTGCGTAACAGTGATAGTTGATATTGAATTTCCTAAAAATGTCCCCTAGTGGAAGCATATATAAACTGAAAAGTAGTGGGCCAAGAACAGAGCCTTGTGGGACGCCGTAGTTTACATTGGAGTAATCGGATGTGGAATTGTTGAAAAATACACGCTGTGTTCTGTTGGTAAGGTAGGAGCGAAACCAGGCAAGGACGGGACCCTTGATACCAACCAGATATTCTAATCTATGGATGAGGATGGAGTGATCGACCGTATCAAAAGCTGAGCTAAGGTCAAGGAGCAGCAGGAGAGATGTCTTGTCTGTGTCCATTGCCATTAGTAGGTCGTTTGAGACTTTAACCAGTGCTGTTTCTGTGGAGTGATGGGATCTGAAACCGGACTGAAAACTGTCGAAAAGGTTGTTGTTATTGAGATAGGCTGTTAGCTGACTGGAAACAGCTCTTTCCAGCAGTTTTGACATAAATGGGAGGTTTGAAATTGGTCTGTAGCTTGCCAGAATGTGTGGGTCAAGGTTTGGTTTTTTAAGTATGGGTTTGATTATGGCGGTTTTAAAAATTAATGGAACAGTGCCACTATGCAGGGACTGATTGATAATATGGAGAAGTGGAGGACCTATTATTGAGAGCATCTCTTTAACTAGATTGGTGGGAATTGGGTCTAGTAGGCAGGTGGTGGATTTTGAGGTGGAGACCAGTTTAGTGAGTGTATCCCAAGTGATTATATTAAACTGTGATAAATTGGAGCCAGTGTGGGGAGTAGATGATGTGGGGGATGGGGGTAGTGGAGAGCTGGTTGTGGGTGTAGATGTGGCTATGCTCTTCACTTGTTCTCTGATCGACTCAACTTTGTTATTAAAAAAGTTGACGAAGTCGAGGGGGCTGATAGAAGGTGGAGGAGCTGGAGGTGCGGTTTTGGTGAGGTTGGCGATGGTGTCGAATAGGAATTTGGGGTTGTTTTTATTGTTGGCTATCAATGCAGAATAGTATGTGTTTTTTGCTTGTTTTAATGTGGTTTTATACTTGTGTATGGAGTCATCCCAGGCTAGTCTAAAAACCTCGAGCTTGGTTTTTCTCCATTTTTTCTCGAGGTTTCGACATAATTGCTTGAGGGCCCTTGTATTATCGTTAAACCATGGTGTGATTTAAACTCATCGCCGTCCAAGATGTTCGGAGCAACCTTGTACTGTTAACCACTTAAACCCAATCTACTTGGAGACCCCCCCAGGGGTACTAGCCGCCATACTAGCCCCCCCTTGTTTCCCCCGGCCCTCTAGCCTAAGCGCTATAGGTATCTTATCCATGAAGTCGCTAGTATGAAGGCAATGCAAACAACAGAGGCTTGACATGGTGGGCAAATATTTGGAACCGCTCTCCGTCTGACCAAGCGACCGGCTGACACCTGACACCATCGACCTCAAGTAATCACCACCTGAAATGTGACCCAGTCGCGTTATCTTCTTAAAGCACACTTAACACCTTCCACAGGCCTATGATTAGTGTGTGTGTGTGTGTGTGTGTGTGTGTGTGTGTGTGTGTGTGTGTGTGTGTGTGTGTGTGTGTGTGTGTGTGTGTGTGTGTGTGTGTGTGTGTGTGTGTGTGTGTGTGTAATAGTAGTACTACTGTTGGTACTAGTGGTATTGTTGCCATGGACATGCAAATAATAATATTACCAGAAACTCTTAAAGAGCTGGTCCTGAATGACCATTACAGGTCTATAACTCTTAGAGTTTACAAATGGAACCAAATGGACTCGTAGGTAGTGCAGAGTTATGGTGGTCCTTGAAAATAAAAAAGGAGAAACCACTGTACTAGTGGACTCCTAATTAGCCCTATTCACGGCCCGCCCACTCAGCATCCCCCGGGTGCTGAAGTCACACTTTGAAGGGGAAACCCCTGCTAAAAGCCTATAGAGTTAACACAGAAATCGCAAATTTAATGCAATTTCCGAATAGTAAAGTATAAAATACGGCTAGCATGATCAAGAACACAAGATAGTAAAAGTCACAAAGCAATATAATTGACTTTACTGTTTGAAATAATGATTTGCTGGCTTTAAGTCCAGCTATTTCTGTATTAATTTCCCCTTCTAAACTGACGTCAGCACCAGGAAGTTGCTGAGAAAATTTGCTGAGTGGGCGGGCTGTGAATAGGGCTAATATGCCATAGTATATCATAATAGTAAATCAGTGGACGAGAACACATTTGATGACCCCTATACCTCTACTGTGTTGGCTCTATGCTATTAATATAATACCAGTGTCACTGCTTTGCAGAGGACGGCTCCAGACAGCGGTGAAGGTCATCAAGAGCCAGGAGAAGTACAGGGAAGCAGCCAAGCTGGAGATCAAGGTTCTGGAGAAGATCAGAGAGAGCGACCCCCTCAACGAGCAGTCAGTTCTCCTTACAAACATACACAACATACATTTGAGGTCTTTAAGCAGATGACTAAAGCAGGTCATCTAGAAAAGGTTCCGCTATAGAGGGTCAGCAGTTTAGGAAAGATAAGGGAGCACATGTTACGTTTGTACTGTATATGGATGTGTTTTGTAACTGTAATTTGTATTTGTTTTGTGTTTGAGGACCTCAGCCGAAATAGGTCTCACGACTTTCTTGTGTAATCCTCGAATTGCTGTAACTATTTGTATTTTATTTATTTTTTTACTCCTTTTTAAATAAATCAAATCGAATCAAAAAATATTATATGTCGCTGTCGGACAGACAAGCTTGTAGATTTGCTATTTACAAGTACAGTAGTACACCGATCTACAAACCTTGTAGAGAGTCTGTATGTGGGTTTTAATATAAATATTTAACCAATGAAAAGTATTAACAAGAGTAAGTACGTAAGAGTATGTGCTTGTGTGTACATCATACTATATGTCAACATCACAATTTGCCATAACTCTACTTTAAGAAAAGGCCATACCTGAGTCTAATTTTTTTTTTGTTTAAGAATCATTACTCTTCTTTCTATCAGATAAGGTGTCTTGGTACATTAGTTTTGTGATAACTGTGTTTGGTGACATGTCTGCGTCTCTCTGTCAGTCACTGTGTGCAGATGCTGTGCTGGTACAACTACTCTGTCTCTCTGTCAGTCACTGTGTTAAGATGCTGTGCTGGTACAACTACTCTGTCTCTCTGTCAGTCACTGTGTGCAGATGCTGTGCTGGTTCAACTACTCTGTCTCTCTGTCAGTCACTGTGTGCAGATGCTGTGCTGGTACAACTACTCTGTCTCTCTGTCAGTCACTGTGTTAAGATGCTGTGCTGGTACAACTACTCTGTCTCTCTGTCAGTCACTGTGTGCAGATGCTGTGCTGGTTCAACTACTCTGTCTCTCTGTGAGTCACTGTGTTAAGATGCTGTGCTGGTACAACTACTCTGTCTCTCTGTCAGTCACTGTGTGCAGATGCTGTGCTGGTACAACTACTCTGTCTCTCTGTCAGTCACTGTGTGCAGATGCTGTGCTGGTACAACTACTCTGTCTCTCTGTCAGTCACTGTGTGCAGATGCTGTGCTGGTACAACTACTCTGTCTCTCTGTCAGTCACTGTGTGCAGATGCTGTGCTGGTACAACTACTCTGTCTCTCTCTGTCAGTCACTGTGTGCAGATGCTGTGCTGGTACAACTACTCTGTCTCTCTGTCAGTCACTGTGTGCAGATGCTGTGCTGGTACAACTACTCTGTCTCTCTGTCAGTCACTGTGTTAAGATGCTGTGCTGGTTCAACTACTCTGTCTCTCTGTCAGTCACTGTGTGCAGATGCTGTGCTGGTACAACTACTCTGTCTCTCTGTCAGTCACTGTGTGCAGATGCTGTGCTGGTACAACTACTCTGTCTCTCTGTCAGTCACTGTGTTAAGATGCTGTGCTGGTTCAACTACTCTGTCTCTCTGTCAGTCACTGTGTGCAGATGCTGTGCTGGTTCAACTACTCTGTCTCTCTGTCAGTCACTGTGTGCAGATGCTGTGCTGGTACAACTACTGTGTGTCTCTCTGTCAGTCACTGTGTGCAGATGCTGTGCTGGTACAACTACTCTGTCTCTCTGTCAGTCACTGTGTGCAGATGCTGTGCTGGTACAACTACTGTGTGTCTCTCTGTCAGTCACTGTGTGCAGATGCTGTGCTGGTACAACTACTCGGGTCACGTGTGCATCTGCTTTGAGCTGCTGTCTCTCAGCACCTTTGACTTCCTGAAGGCCAACAGCTTTGTGCCGTATCCCCTCCATCACATCAGACACATGGCCTATCAGATCTGTGACGCCGTCAGCTGTGAGTATAACCACATATAATGTAGTATAGCCTAGTATGTACACAGTATACACAGTCCAGGGGTCCCACGGTCATGAAGTTCCTGGAAATATTTTGAAATTAGAAAAATATTTTTTCCGTACTGGAAAAGTTTTTGAATTTATCAAGGGTCCTGGAAAGTCCTGGAAAAAATGGCTATGCATTGTTTGTGGTTATTGATTGTGTTAAGTTAACTCATTTGCTGCCACGACTTTGAGTTTTTCCTGACACGATTTTCTTACCTTTTGACGTCAGTGAGCGAGTGCGTGTCAATCGTGCACGATCCGCATGCACGCCAAGGTCCATTCGTGGCATGCACGCTTTATTTTTGCTACACTGCCTGTCTTTGGGCATTGCACATAGGAGTAAGAGACTAGTTATTGCGCTGAATGATTGTTATATAGTCCTACTGTATGAGTAGTGGTTCTCAACCTATTGTCCGTGGACCACCAGTGTGGGCCTGTTCCAGGTGGTCCCCAGCTAAATGATAGAGAGTTGGTAACCAAATGGACTCTTACAGATCTTTAATTCTTGAGCGTAAAATTAAACCAAATGGACCCGGTTTAATTTTATGATCTCAAAAGTAAAATTATTGTTAATCGTCTGCATTACTTAATTTACAAGATGTCTGCACAATTAGAGAATGAATTGTTATTTTGATCAACATTTGCCTGTTATCTCTCCAATGGTACCAACATCAATACAGCCTGGTATTGTGGACAAAATCGGGTCTGAGAAGCTAAATGTCATCAAATGGTGGTCCGTGGTTCAAATGCCTTATAAATAATGGACCTTGATATGAAAAAGGATGAAAACCACTGATGTAGATCGATTATTTTTGACAAATGTTTGCCCCACAAAAGGGACGCTATAGGTTTCATGTGTCCAGTGGGATAGTTTTACATGCTCTCATTTGTAAGGAACATGCATTTGTGGGATGAGCACAGATGATTATATGGGTTGGGTGAATTTGCCAAATCTTCTCTGCCCCAAACAGCTTTATTCTGCTGTTGCTATTGACTGTTATTTTTGCCGTTTGGTGGCTTGAATGATTGAAGTCTGTCAGTAAACGAGGAAGAACACATAGCCTGGTTTAGTGGTTTATCACCAGATTATGGGAGTAGAGAGAATGGAATGGCCTGCCAACAGTCCTCCTCACCTCAACCCAACTGAACGCTTGTGGGATCAGCTTGAGTGAGCTGTCAGTCCGGGTAGGAGTGACCTACACGACCACAATGGATGACTTGGTGATAAATGCTGGTCCATCCCACTGCCACTGCAGTGAGGGACCATCGGCCCACTGCAGTGCAGGGCCGTGCAGAGAGCACTGAGGGGGCAGGTGCTCAAACCTCACAAAAGGGCACTTTGTGCTCGACAATGTTTGGGGTGGTCTTTGTGGGGGTTCCTCGTGCCATTTAACACCAGAAATGTAGCTAGTACACAATTTAGCATGCTTTCTGGCCGTCTCAAATAAGGTTGTTTGCAGCTACAAGGTTGACGAGGCTCTCTCTCTCTCTCTCTCTCTCTCTCTCTCTCTCTCTCTCTCTCTCTCTCTCTCTTCTCTCTCTCTCTCTCTCTCCCTCTCTCTCTCTCCCTCTCTCTGTCTCTCTCTCTCAGTTCTTCATGATAACAAGTTAACTCACACAGACCTGAAGCCAGAGAACGTGCTGTTTGTCAGCTCGGACTACAACACGGTTTACAACCTTGCACAGGTATTCTATTACATATCATATGGATTTATTTACATATTCACCCAGACCTGAGATTAGTGAGAACAAAAAGCCTTTTTGCGTTTAAAGCTTTCGGGAGAGCAGCTGGTCAAGGGATAGTTCACCCAAAAGATTACTTTCTTTAGGCCTATTCACCCCATACAGACTTGAATTCCTCTCCTCTCCATCAGAAGAGACATGAGAGGCGGGTGAAGGACAGTACGGTTCAGTTGGTGGATTTCGGCAGCGCCACCTTTGACCACGAGCATCACTCTGCTGTCGTCTCCACGCGACACTACCGCGCTCCAGAGGTCATACTGGGTACTGCAGCAGATGAATGAGTTGTTCTGACAGTTATTTGTTGCATTGATATGCTGTACACACTCATGTAAAGTTTTTGTTTTTTTTTACTTACGACTTACAACTCCACTACATTTACAAAATGGTTCCACCACTCATGGTGTGTGTGTGTGTGTGTGTGTGTGTGTGTGTGTGTGTGTGTGTGTGTGTGTGTGTGTGTGTGTGTGTGTGTGTGTGTGTGTGTGTGTGTGTGTGTGTGTGTGCGTGCGTGCGTGCGTGCGTGCGTGCGCGTGCGTGTGTGTGTATAGAGCTGGGGTGGAGTCATCAGTGTGACGTGTGGAGTATAGGCTGTGTTCTGTTTGAATACTACCGGGGATACACACTCTACCAGGTAATGAAACAATCCTTTTCCTGTTAAGTCCTTCATAGCTTTTTGAGCGGCGCTTACCGCTCCTACGTCTAGCTTTGTGTGTATGTATGTCCATCCGTATGTCCCTTAGTCTCTATGTCTGTGCCGCAAAGCCTGGCATTGGCCAAGCTTCATTTAATGAAATTAACTCTTTTTAACGGCACTGCTGTACTACTTTCAAGCTTGTTAACAGAAGTATTCAATCAATCAAAGTCACACAAACATTACAGGTTGGAGTCTCAATAGATTGCTCATTGGTTCTTATAATGTCTGTGAGCTGATTGGTCCGTTTTGTCTGTGTACTTAATCTGGGCACCACACAGCGTCTTCCAAGAATTCAATAAAGATTGATTGATTGATTGATTGGTCAATCAATCGATCCATACTTTCTGCTGTTGATTGGTGCATGTGTTTGTATAACGATTGGTAATGTTGTAATTAATGTCTGTCGATTGGTCCATAGTGTCTGTGTGCTGATGATTGATTCATGCTGTGTGTTGATTGGTCCATACTGTCTGTGTGTTGATTGGTCCATACTGTCTGTGTGTTGATTGGTCCATACCTGTCTGTGTGTTGATTGGTCCATACCTGTCTGTGTGTTGATTGGTCCATACCTGTCTGTGTGTTGATTGGTCCATACCTGTATGTGTGTTGATTGGTCCATATACTGTCTGTGTGTTGATTGGTCCATATACTGTCTGTGTGTTGATTGGTCCATATACTGTCTGTGTGTTGATGTGTTTTAGACTCATGACAACAGGGAACATCTGGGAATGATGGAGAAGATCCATGGACCTCTACCCTACAAGATGTTACACACCAGCAGGTCTCACACACACACAGACACACACGCACACACTCGCGCACGCGCGCGCGCGCGCGCACACACACACAGACACACACACACACACACACACACACACACACACACACACACACACACACACACACACACACACACGCAGACGCACGCGCACGCACGCACGCACACATACACACACACACACACACACACACACACACACACACACACACACACACACATTTGTGGGGACATTTCACATAGTCTACTATCTTTGTGGGGACATTCCATTCATTTTTAACCCTAACCCTTAACCTAACCCCTAAACACCTTGTGGGGAGTCTGGGGACATATTTTCCTCCGATTGTACTATCTTTGTGGGGACATGAGGTCCCCACAAAGTAGCAATTCCCTGTCCACACACACACACACACACACACACACACACACACACACACACACACACACACACACACACACACACGCACACACACACACAGATCCATGGTCCTCTACCTCACAAGATGACCACCTGCAGGTCACACACACGCACGTACGCACAGGCACGTGAACACATAGACATCAAAGGGGGCTTGAGCCTGTGCCCCTTTATCCATCTGTAAAAAGTGCCCTCTCCAGACCATTAATGCAGTTTTCACTGTGGTGAAAGAAATACAAAATGCCCCTCTTTCCATGCCATACCTGAAGCATTCAAGAGAATTACCTTGTCCAAACTCTCCTAAACTTGAATGCAGCGTCTTATGTTGAAAGAATTGCCCTCTCTGTGTAGAAATCCATGCCGTTACGCCACATCTCCAGTATTGACTTGATTATGCTTAGTTCAGTGTGGTATCAAGCACCGAAAATAGCCACCCTCCAAGCTCGCAACGCGTTGCGAGCTTGGAGGTCTGCTATTTTAAATATTTTCATCAAAAGGCCCGTTTAATATTCTCTGCACGTCCCTGCACACACACACGCGCGCATGGAAGCTCAGTAGAAGCAAAGGGAAGCAGACATTGATGTGACCTCTGTGCTTGTGTCCGTCCATCCAGGAAGCTGGGCTACGTCCGTCATGGACATCCAGACTGGAGGGACAACCGTAAACCTGGACGCAACGGCAAGGACAAATGCAAACCGCTGAGGGTGAGTTCACATCAACCATGAAGGTCTATTAAAGGGATATTTCACTTTAAACAAAAAACTTTTGGTCATGTTGTCGTCTAATCAGGCTTTTGAGAACGGACACCCAGGACTGTTTTTGAATTGCTTGATTCAATATTTAGATATTTGATATTAATTTGTCCCCTTCCTATACAAACCCATTGTAACTTCAAATTCCATTTTAACCATGATAGATTCAATGAAAACACCCGTAATTTTTTCTGGTGACTCTTGACGCCCTCCAAATACGTGAGCTGGCTGTGTTTTCTCGATAGTTTTTAATTTATTTGTAATTGTTTTTTATTGTATTTAATTATTTGTATTTTTTTTTTTTTTTTCATTTCCCCCCAAAAAAATATATAAAAAAATAGATTGAAACATGGCCTGCTAACGTATTTGGAAGGTGTCAGGAGTCACCAGAAAAAAGGACAGGTGTTTTTGATGAATCTATCATGGTTAAAATGAATATTAATATCTAAATTCTGATTGGTGTTCACAAAAGCCTGATTAGACGACAAAATGACCAAAAGTCTTTTTGAAAGTGAAATATCCCTGTAACTCTGACAGTGTACAAATGGAAACAAATGGACCCTAATGGGTCTATTTGGTTCCATTTGGTGTATTTGTATACTGTTAAAGTTACAGACTCAATAGAGACCCCTCTAAAGGAACCCACAGAATCCCTAGAATGTACTTTTAGAACCACTGTCTACTGTCTAGTCTAGTCCAACTCTTTTCCAAGGTTAGATGTACACAGTTATGCCACCAGAGGGAGCTCCACAGACATTGTTAACTTGTCCTCCATCCATAAAGAGCTCATTGAAATAGTATGAATGTATTTAATATTGATTATAAATAGACATAAAGACATGGCACAGTTTATACACACATATTGGAGATATGGTCTGAAGCTTTTTGGTGTTTCATCCTTTGGACAGATATATGTACAATTTTATACGTCGTCACTGTCAGGCAGAAACCTTGTATCTCCAAGTTTCAAATATGTACGTTGTGTAAACGTCATAAGATTGTCGCACAAAACTAGTGAAAATAGCAGATCTACAGTACAAGCACACAACGCCCTGCACCACGAGGCGTTGTGTGCTTGTAGATAATGAGATGAGAACAGGTGCGCTTCCTCTGATTGCTGCCACTGATTTGGGCAGGGGGTGCTTATCTCTAGGTACAACTGAACTCAAGGATCCACAAAAGTGGAAAAAGCAGCACACCAGAATGAGAATGCAAGACAGGCTCGCCTCAGATTGTGTTGTGTGCTTGTAGATCGGCTATTTTCATTATTTTAAATCATTTTTAAAATGATGAATAACGGTTTTGGACATACAAGGTTTCCACCCGAAAACAACTATTTGTATTCTTGTCCGTCCAAATATCAGTCAATGTGTTTTTTCTCTTGGTCAGAGCTACATGCTGGGCAGCGGATCAGAACATCTCCAGTTCTTTGATCTGCTGGAGTCCATGCTGCAGTACGAGTCCTCCAAGCGCATCTCTCTCTCTGCCGCTCTCCAGCATCCCTTCTTCCTCTGATCTTCTGGAGGCCTCTCTCCACGGCCCTCAAGCATCCCTTCTTCCTTCCCCTCCTCCGCCCCCCGCCAGCCAATCAGGAGTGGAGGAGCAGCCGTGACGTCAAATGACGCCCGCGACCCCACGGACGACCTTTTGATAATTACCTTGATTGCAAAAAAAAACAATCTCTGCTATTCCACATGAGACTGAGCTAGTGTCCAGAGAATGGTCTGGACGCGTGCACGCACGCGCACACACACACACACACACACACACACACACACACACACACACACACACACACACACACACACACACACGGTCGGTATGCAGTGCTTGTCTTACAGAACAAGGGTAATATTATTGCTGCCTTGAGAGTCTGATTTGATGGAGTACAGCTGAGAAGAGAGCATGGTTACAAGGCCGCGCGTATGTGCGTGTGAGCGCACACGTCTGTCTGTCTGTGTGTGAGAGAGTCAGCAGTACAAGCAGTGTTGGACTGTCGATACCAGCAAGACTCCCTAAATCGGGAGATAAGCAACCATCAGGTCGCATAAACAAACTTTAGAAGGCAATGGTAGCCAATCAGGAGGGAATATGGGAAATGGGACAGATCCATGTTGATGACATGAGAGATACTGTGTACCGCTTTGTGTGATTTTAGGGCAAAATCTGTAGGAGCAGTGTCCAAAAATGTGTTTTGCAAGAATATGCGTCATGGTGGCGCTAGAAGAGGGCCATGTGAGAAATGAGGGGTGGGGGTTGTGGTTTGGCAGCCAAGGAGTGTGTGTGCCAAGTTTGGCATGGATAGGGGCAACGGTGGCGGAGATATGAGTAGGGCAAAAGTGTGACATGACGTGACTGACTGACAGACAGACAGACAGACAGACAGCCAGTGGAGGTTTTGATAGTAACTGCGACCTGACGGCCGCAATAAATGAATGCTAATTGATCGTCCAAACAATGCTTTATCGGCGTAAAAAAATGCATTGTAATCAGAGAGCAAGCTGTGTGTGTGTGTGTGCGTGTGTGTGTGTGTGTGTGTGTGTGTGTGTGTGTGTGTGTGTGTGTGTGTGTGTGTGTGTGTGTGTGTGTGTGTGTGTGTGTGTGTGTGTGCGTGCGTGTGTGTGTGTGTGTGTGTGTGCGTGTGCACGTGTGGTCACATGTTGTCATGTTGTCTGAGCTGAGCTGTAGTCCTGAGTCATGCTAATTAAGTTAAGTCCTCCAATGTTGTAAAGACCACAGGCTGGTCTTAAAGGTGGGTGTGTGTGTGCGTGCGCACGCACGCCTGTGTGTGTTTGTGTGTGTGTGTGTGTGTGTGTGTGTGTGTTGGGGGTCATTGTCCGTCCTTCACGTGCTACAAACTGATCCAGCTGGAATCCCTTAAGTGGTGAGATAACGCACATACACCCACACACACACACACACACACACAAAGCACCACATGTTGTAAACAGACTGATTAAAGCACACGTCATGAAATACGTTATTTATTATAAACCCTTACGGTATGTGAGATTCATTCTGTTTTGTGTGATGACTGTTTTCTACTGTATAGATGATTCACATCCAATAAAAGCTTGTTGAAGTACTTACTGTATCTGTGGCGTGACCCGTGCTCAGCCCACGGTGCACATACTCTGTGTGTGTGTGTGTGTGTGTGTGTGTGTGTGTGTGTGTGTGTGTGTGTGTGTGTGTGTGTGTGTGCGCGCACACTCTGAAGGGAAACTCTCACGCACCGTGCTGAGCTGAACCTGCCTGGCTGCAGCCTGGCCGGCTCACTAGCTGTATTTTGTGTTCACCGTTCACCGGCTTCAAAACGGCTCTGTAGGAAGTAACCGATGGGTGATGATGTCACAGCTCCCTTTATCCATTCTTGTTTCTTTTTTTTTTTTTTACAGTCTACGGGCAGTGTTTCTCAAACCATTACATGTCAAGGTCTCCCCTTAACTGATGGTGTACAAATGGAACCAAATGGACCCGTTCAGGTCAGAGTTACAGACTTGTATGGGTCAATTTAGACCCCCCTAAATGAACCCACAGAGTCCCTGGAATCCACTTTGAGAACCACTGGTCTATGGAGCCGGTGTGCTTTGTTTTTTTTTTTCCCTCACCCCAATCGGCAAAGTAAAAAACATTGCCGTTGTGTACGTTTCTGCAAACCACCGATAAGTTAACCCATTTAGGCCTAGAATTGTTGAATGCTTTAACCAGTGAAAAATAGCAAATATACAAGCTCACAGCGTGGCACCGAGTGCCACGCTGTGAGCTTGTAGATCTGCTATTTTTGAAAAATCGTGAAAATTTGAATTTGGAATATTTTTTTTTAATTGTGAATTTTTTGGCAAATCTTTGAATATATGTATTTTCAAAGCGAACGTTTGTAACTCAAAGTTTGCTTCTGGGTGGTCCCTGGAACTAAATATGTTGAATGGGGGTCCGTGGCCAAATAAATACACATCATTTTGGGGGTCCTTCACATAAAAAAAGTTTGAGAACAACTGACATAGTAGTGTCTCAAGAACAGACTAACTGAGCTCCAGTTAAGTGAAAAGGACCTTTTCTTTGACGATGGCTGGCCAGATTGCTGACATAGAAACATAGGTTTTTCAAAAAAACTTTAGAAGGATTCAAAAGACACTTATAGAATCGGGTAAAAATTCTAATTTTCACGATTTTTCAAAAATAGCAGATCTACAAGCTCGCAGCGCGGCACTCGGTGCCGCGCTGTGAGCTTGTAGATCTGCTTAAGGCGTGCAGGCACGCCGTGCGAAGCCCGCATGCCGTTGACTCTGCACCATTCAAGTTGCTGACGAGCACAGAATAGGAAATGTGTTCTTAGTTGTTATGATGCAATTCCAAAACACACTTTTCTTTGAAAATCTAGCATTGATTTGCACGGTCTTCATTTGGAAACATTGATATGCAATGTTCTTGGGCTTAAAAACGTACTGTGCCAACAACGTTATCTCTGGCAACCAGGTTGTTCCCCCCCCCCCCCCCCCTCAAGATACGAAGGCATTTGAATGCAAGGAGCGAATGGCATAAAAAAGATCTCATCTTTTATTTAATCCACGGCTCACAAAACAGCTGCCTCTCTGTTTGTCGTTCTCTCACATTAAAGGAGTAGTTCACCTCCAAAATGACTTTTGTTCTACTGATTACACACACCATGGAGATTTGAGTTAAATATTCTATTTGTCACATTCCTAAGACAAAATAATTTATTATAGTAAATTTCCCCCGGAATCAATGGGGGTACATTTATTCTAAACAAAATATTGTCTTAGGAATGTGACAAATGGAATATTTAACTCAAGTCTCCATGGTGTGAGTAATCAATAGATCAAAAGTCATTTTGGGGGTGAACTACTCCTTTAAGGTTGAATCCCTTCTCATCTAGCAGGTGTGTGCATGCTCTTCCCGTGGTCGTCCGGCTTGTTTAAAAAGCAGATCTACAAGCTGGTCATGAGGTTCTAAGAACTGCCCTACAACATTGATGACCAGGTGTGTTTCCCAAAGTGGTGCCGTGGCACCCTAGGGTGCTGTGGTGCCAGTCCAGGGGTGCCTCAGAATAATCTGATAATATTTGGAATTCATTAATATCACTTTACTGTGCTTAGTAGAACAGACCTGATTCCCATCTATGGCCAACTCCAAAAAAAGCTCACAACGTGTCATGTTGTCATGCATTGTGCGCTTGTAGATCAGCTATTTTTGGTGAACATTCCCCTCAGAATAAGGATGCAGGGGTTGGCTAAACGTCAAATATAAGTGTTCAAATATGATTATTTTGGGGGTCACAGCCTGAAAAGTAAAAAAAATCGAACCTCTGTTCGAAGTGGAGCTGTGTGTGTGTGTGTGTGTGTGTGTGTGTGTGTGTGTGTGTGTGTGTGTGTGTGTGTGTGCAACAGCGCCCCTCCCTTAACATGTGTGGCCAGAAAAGGTTACTGCAGGCTACATACCCGGAGACAGACAGACAGACAGACAAACAGACAAACAGACAGACAGACAGACCCACACACACGGCCACGTATAGGGAGCTCCACACAGCTCCAAAAACAACAACCCTGCTCTAGTCCAGTGCTCTAGTCCAGTGCCACATTTCTGACCCAAAAGTTATAGGCTGAAGCCATATAGCTTATTATGCCTGCCCTTTTACAAACAGAGATAAGATGAAAAATGTCAAATGGAGTGTAGTGTGATAAAAGCGGCCATGCAGCACCCGGAGTCCCGGATGGTTAGAACTGACCCGGGAGGGATCTGTAGTGTATTAGTCTCGCGTGGCCAGACTGTTGCCTCCGCGATTTGGCCAAATGCTCCCGGCATACAGTCTGGCAAACCGGAATAGAAATGATGAGTGCGAGATAAAGCAGATGTGGCGCAACCGCTCCCTTGGTGCAGTAGCAATAACAAGTCTTACTGGAAGCGTTATGTCTCCTTTCTTTATTTTTTGGGGCATTATTTCATCTTTCTCTGGTGTTGTTGGTGTTACTTCCATGTTGTTTTCAAACGTTTTCTTAAACTATACACTCATAACAAGAATAGGCCGCTCGAATGACTTTGTTTGAGCTATTGTGTTTCTGTTATGTTTCCAATGGGACTACAGTTCAGTGCAGCAGCGGCTACTTCTGATACTCGCCGTTCGGGAGCTGCCGTTCCAGACTCTATATAGCATTCGGAGATTGTAGTTGTCTGGCTACGCGAGACTAGTAGTGTACTGACCATGGTCAGCTGGCACTGAGGCAGTGGGGGCGTGGCTTATCTTGTTTGCCAGGAAGGGGCGTGGCCTGTCTTGGTCTTGATCTCATTAAGGCGTCAGTTTATCCTCAGCTGTCAAACAGGAAAGATCCTAGAAGGAGAGATCTGTGTCATCCATCATCTCTACTCTCTACATATCTATCCATCCATCCATCCCCAATCAATTAATCATTCGATCCAACTTTTGACTGGTAGGGTATATCTTTCCTATGGTTTCCATTTCCTCCAGGCTGTATCCAGTATCCAGTGTGAAAGTAAGCCATTTACCATGAGAGGGAGTGGGTTGTTGGCTGATTTACCATGCTGTTTCAGAGTTTTGGCACGAGGCGAAGCCTCGAATGGTAAATTTTTCTTCTACCACTTCTACCATATAAATGAAAGAAAACACAGTTGTAACTTGCAGGATCTTGGAAATGTTACAACTGCAATACAACAGTGGGCGGGGTCCATGAGCCAACTCAAGGCTGTTGACTGATTTACCACTGTTTTAAGCCAATCAGAATCCAGTATCTGAACATGTGACCACAAAAAGTGGTAGAATCAACATTAGAATGTTAAGTACTCAACCTCACTATCCTGAAAAGGCTGCTCACTTCATGAGTCTGTATGCAGCTTGTAGATGTGCCATTTTTGCTATTTTTAGCTGGTCAGCAGGACCAGCTCTTTAAACAGATTACATTGTCCTGAGACATTCAGGGGACCTATTTGCCGATTGGCTGTCCATGTCACATGGTCACCGAGCTCATGATCCATTGGCCAGGCTCTCCAGATCTGTACTGCTGTAATGACATATTTTGTCCAGCAGGGAGCACCATTCCTTCACACTGAGGCGGTGCCTGTGGCCAGCCTGCTTGTGATAAATGAAACAGAAGAAAAGAGAGGTCTATACTTGAGTAAAAGTACAAAAGTATTGGCATCAAAGTACAAAATGTTTGTATGATTGCTTGTAGATCGGCTATCATTCTTTGATTTTCACAAGTCATTGTTGACATCATCATCCATTTAAGCTTTATAATTAGCTTCATACTAACATTAACATTATTTTTCTTCTTTCAATTCTAAACGTAGAGATTAGGTTATGAAAGGAAGGTGATTAGGTGATGAAAACTAGCAAAACTATAGCAGCCATTCACTTTAATCAACGCGATGCATCCAATGTAATTGTGATGAGGATGTCAAACAAACGTTAATCACGTCGTATTTAATTATACTTCATCTGTTACAGATGATTGTCCAAATAAACCGTACGTTATTTAAACTGTGAGCCATTTATAGACAATATGCAGTGTTGCCCTGGGCATCGTTGTAGGCTGTAGTAGGTGATGTGTCACACCATCTGCATACCATCTGCATTAACATATGAACTGAACGAGTATGCAAGTTGTCAATGATTTAACTCTATGACCATGATATGGGCTTTGGTGTGAAGTCATGAAAATATCGTACCCTACACAATTTACAAAAGCAACACAAAGTACATTCATTGATGAGCTGCTTCTTCCTGTCATCTGATCAGTGTCCACACAGTAGATTAATTCGAGTTGCATTTTAATATCAAATGAAACAGAGCAAAAACGATGTGCTGAATGAACCAATGCGAGTCTTTGAGAATTACAGTTAGTATCTTCACAAATAATGAGCACATTTCTAGAGACACGGTAACACATTCATTGTACTAAATGACAAGAAAGCATATATTTAGAACGATATGTAGCAGTGAAATACCACAAGATTTTGGAAAATGCCTACAATCAATACACTTATTTGAACACCTTGGTTACATTAAGTTCTGCATAATGCGTACTTTCTGCTTTTGGTACATTTCAATACAAATACTTTTTATACTTGTACTCAAGTAAATTTTGAATACAAGTCTTCCACTTGTATGATACTTAAGTAAAGAATGCGAGTACTTTTCCCACTACTGCCTAATAAGCATGCTAGTTTTAGTAAAATCAGACATCACAGATAGATTTATAGAGTAATAGGCTATATGGCAACTGTAAACTTAGCAGGAGTCCTCCAGGCTATGGGGGAAAGTAGCTGTTGGAAAAAGTACTCAAATGTTTTACACTTGTTTTTTTAAAAGTATCTTAAAAGTATCAATACTGCACTGTAGATGTACTCAGTTATAAGTAAAAGTCACACACACACACACACACACACACACACACACACACACACACACACACACACACACACACACACACACACACACATACACACACGGGGGGGGGGGGGGGAGTGACAAAATTCATAGATCTAGAACACAGACTTCATAGATATAGAACACAGAATATGTACAGTACAGTACAGTGAGGTACAGTATACAGTACAGTAAAGTACAGTAAGGTAATACGCAGTTATTACTGTTGTTTGAGCACGCCCGAGTTTTTTCAAAACTTTTTTTTTCCAAAAAACATTTTTTTCCAAAACTTTTTTTTTTCAAAAAACATTTTTTTTTTTTTTTTTCAAAAAACATTTTTTTTTCATCTGACCAGCTTATATATTGACTGTGTCAATTCTTGTTTAATTGAATCCCGAATTATTTTTAGCTATTTTTGAATTGGAATCCTGAAAAGTATTTTTTTAATTTATTTTCAAGTGCATCTATATGTTCTTATGTTAACTTTATGAACTTAAATACAAATATATTGGACATAAAAAAAGTCATTAAGCTACTAATATAGACTGAAGTAATTAAAGCGAGTTGTGCTTGCATGGTTGGAAATGGAATTGTAACAGCTGAAATCAGTCATATATATCAGTATTCCAATATGAACCTGCGGGCCGCATTAAGTGAAGGTGGGGGCTGCATGTGGCTCCCGGGCCGCCAGTTGCCCGATTATGACTTAAACCCTATATACACTTCATTGATCGGGGTCCCCCAAGGATCTATACTT
>NC_137811.1:70809702-70822202 GCF_963921795.1 Nannobrachium achirus | reverse complement strand
CTCTCTCTCTCTCTCCCTCATCAGAACCAGAAGGACACAGAACACTTGCGGTCAGTGGGGGGGAAGGTGACCCTGCCCAGAGAGCTGTCTAAGCTGGTGCGGGGACCCCCCAGATCCCTGCAGTGTAAAGACCGGGGCTTCAACCTGCTGAGTGCCTTCCAGAGCCTCAGCTTCAGCAATAAGACCTCCACCCCCAGCCCCACCCCCACCCCCACCCGCAAAGCCATGTGACTCAAACACTCACTCTACCGTTCATGTACTGTATACTTCCTCTTGGGGCGGGCACACGCGCACACACACACACACACTAGGGATGGGACGATGATCGTTATCATTTATCGTGATGAAAAAACGTGGAGATTTAAATCAATCGACCAATTCACCTTCTATTTGCCGAGCTGCATATCTGGTACTATTTTAAACCCTCTATAATTGGTAAAATGGACCTGGAAATAAAGTACTTGATACATTCTTTTTTTTTTTTACTTACTTTACGCCCCATGATAATGGGTCTTGGGGATATTTTGATTATCGCGATAATATCGTGAATCATTTCTTTGGTCACAATAATCGTGGCATGACATTTTCATATCGTCCTATCCCTAACACACACACACACACACACACACACACACACACACACACACACACACACACACACACACCAACTCCCGAACGGCCGGTTCATTCCCGGCCGGTCCAGGCTGGGCGGCCAACAAAGTAAATCGTCACTGTCGGACAGAAACCTCGTATCTCCACGTTTCAAATGTATACATTTTTTCGCAAAGCCCTGCTTCATCATACAAGGCCGTCGCACAAAAGTAGTGAAAACAGCAGATCTACAAGCACACAACGCGTTGTGTGCTTGTAGATCGGCTGTTTTCAATTGTTTAAATCATTTTTAAAATGATAAATACAAAACAAACGGTTTTGGACATACAAGGTTTCCACCCGACAACGACGAAATATAACTCATGTAACTGGCACACTGGCTTGTCACTTGTCATGATCTGAAATGGCAAATCTTTGAGTAGCAGCAGCGCTATGGAGAGAGATCTCTCTCTATAGCACGCAATGAGGGCCTCTACAACTCTTTTTCCCGGGCTGAATCAGGGGCCCAGCACGTCCCTGCTCTCACACACACCACTTTGTGCCCTACTTTGGGCCATGTGTCATATGATGTACTGTAAGGGCTCACCGACAAGCAATCATGACTCTGTTTCTGAGTTTGATGTTTTATGTCAATGTTCTTATTATTTTAAAACCTGTATTTGTGCAATGAAGAGACGACACTCTAAAAGAGTGTGTCGAAGCTGTACTGTAGTACTATTAGTACATACTGTACATACTGTACAACTAGACTACATCATTATTGTTTTGAGATTATTCATGTTGTTTATACTGATGTAATGCATGATGTCAGGCTGACTGACTGAGACATTTTATATAATAAAAAAAACGGTTTTATCACATGACTCCAGAGTACGACTTGTGTGAGTTTTGGACAAAATCTGGTGTGTGTGTGAATGAATGAATGAATGAATGAATGAAATGTTTATTTCCGTGTCATGCCACAATTTGGCCCATCCCATATGGGCTTATATGACACATTGAACAGCAAAATGAACTTAAATCAGTAGTCCTTCCGGCGTTTACACTACGCCCATGTTATACATTAACAAATTCATAACCATGAGAACAATACATCAGAAACAAAATTATCTTACATAAAACACTGCTATTTTACATGTATATGGCCCTCCTTCTCATTGACCAAGCTTTCTCCAGAAATGTAGCAAAAGAAAAAATATCATATTGAAACAGTCGTCTCAGCTTCTCTGAGTCATCACACCACACAAATTCATAATTTGGATCAGTCTTAATAAAAAGTCTCTGCCTAATAGAGTTGTAGAATGGGCAATAGAAAACAAAATGCATTTCATTTTCAATTTCATTAAGCTCACACAAACCACATAACCTATCCTCCTCGGCTGTGCCTATGTATCTACCCGTCTCGATATGAAGACCAAGTATACCAGCCCTAATTTGAGCACATAAGGATCGTTTCTTTTTTGAAAGGTTATACAGTACATAGTTTTCTGGACCATAGACCTGTTTTATCTCACAATATGTGCGGAGCTTTGGTTTACACCATATATCTAATGCCCATTTGTCTTTTACGTTTTGAAAAATAATTTATTTTATTACCATACTCTGTATGTTTTCTTTATTATAATAATGGTCTTCATACCCAGCTCTCAACAGAATATCATACATGTCCATAGCCCATGCACCCTTAATCGAGATGTCCCACTCAAAAATCTTCCTTACAATTCTATTAGAATTAAGACCAAGTATTCTATTCCACAGACGTACCATGTGCATACTCCACCGTACCTCATTGGGTTCCCACCCCATATCCCCCATGATAGCCAGGGTTGGTGTAAATTTGTGTACGCCCAAAAAGTACCGCATTGCTCTATTATGTACAGCCTCACTTTTAGGATATTGCTTAAATCCCCACACTCCTGCTACATAATCTAACACTGGACAAACACAAGCCTGGTATAGTTTGGAGTAAGTAGAGAAACCAAGATCCCTCAGTGTCTTTGTTTTAGCTATAACACCCCCTAGTGCTCTACTTGCTGATTCTGTCAATAAAGTTGTTCCTTTTATAAAATTCATATGTTCATCCAAATAGAAGCCTAGATATTTATAGTACTTTGTATAATTCAGCTTTGATTCCCCAAATTGGAATTTAAAATCACTTGTGCGCATAGCTGGGTTTTTAAAATGAATAATTTCTGATTTCTTTTCATTTATCAAAAGTCTCCATTTTTTACACCAGTTACTTGCACATTGTGTGTGTGTGTGTGTGTGTGTGTGTGTGTGTGTGTGTGTGTGTGTGTGTGTGTGTGTGTGTGTGTGTGTGTGTGTGTGTGTGTGTGTGTGTGTGTGTGTGTGTGTGCACATTTAAAGGCAGAAATTAACTTAGGGAGTTGTTGATCAGAGATATCCATCATTATTAATTATTATTATTATTATTTTGGGCTTTTATGCCTTCAGACTGACAGGAAATGGGGGGAGACATGGGGAATGACATGTGGCAAATGCCGTCCGGATCGGGAATCGAACCGTCGCCGCCGCCAGGCATCCATGCCTATGTGGCAATACCTACCCGGTATATACTGTAAGTGGTAAGCGCCTGGACCAGTAGGCCAGTGGGCGCCCCTATTAATGTATTATTAATGTATTATGTATTATTTATTACATGGCCTATGGTTCAAGAGTTACAGGTCAAAATGTAAAGCGGCCTTTTCCACCATGAGGTGGGTGTCTTAGACTTGGCCTACTGGGAGAATGCGTGCAAAGTTAACGACTATAACGCTCCAGCGGTTTACGAGATTAGCTGCACACAGACGCACACACAACACAACGCATGCACGCTCGGGGCGAAAAACATCATCTTGCCAAATTTCTGCTATGTTTCAGCTGCTGTCACACGCAGGGAGCCTGTCTGTGAGTACTTTAGGTGTTCTTTAGCTATGTCTGCTACGTTTGATTCCTTGTAGGTCTAATAGAATTTGTGGCCTCACAGAAAGCATGTGTGTGCGTGTTTGCACATGCACGCTGGACAGTGTTGGTTGTCTTTTTCTTGAACTCTGACCCTGCGTCCATAACTCATCACTATCAGCCCGCTGTGAGCCTGGAGGACGCAGAGAGGCATCCAACAGGCTGTAGGGAACCCGGAGGGGAGACGGACGGAGACACAGTCTGTCCCGCGTACGCTCAGGACCATGTGGAGCAGGTCCCTGTGTCCTCTGAGGGGGACGGGGAGGAGGACGTGGTCTCTGCGGACGCTGCGTGGCCTGGCGGAGACGGGGGGCAACGCAAGGGACGACCAGAGGATAACGGGAGCGACGGCGCAGGTCGCGGAGAAGTCTGAGGAGGAGGCAAAGAAGAGCAGAGAAGGTGAAGGTAAAGGAGGCGCACGTGTGAGGAGGTTCGAGGAGATCCCCCACACGGGGAGGAGCGGATGGATCAACCTGCTGAGGTTCTGGAGAGAGGGCCGCTTCCGCACGCTGCACAAGCACATGGAGAGGACCTTCAAGTCGCTGGGGCCCATCTACAGGTGCTGTATGATATCGGCCGCGTGATCTTGTAGATCTGCTATTTCTGGCAATGAGTTTTTAGAGGGGGAAAAAGAAGGAGGCCAAGTATAGACCCCTGAGGGACCCCGCTCAACGAAGTGGTTAAGTGGTTAAATTGAATACTACACTTTTTTATCAGCTATTTTTATCAGCTATCCCTAAGTTCCTGGGACACCTGATGAAAAATGTTTTTGCTTTCTCTGAGGGCAAAACCATGTCTAAAGTGAACTTTATTTCTCAAACTGCAGCGTAATACAAGGCTGTGATTCAACACTCTCTATTCACTATCTAGAGTCATGACATCATCACAAACTAAAGGAATATTTCCAGTTAGATAACGGCGTTATCTAACCGGAAATATTCTTTTAGTTTCATAACGCTGCCGGCAGTGTGGCATTGGAGCAGTATTATTCATTAACCTTATTAATTCTGAAAGAACACGACTCTCTAATATGTCATTTTGTTAAATATCAATACTCTTAGTCTTAAAAGTCCTTAAATTGACACTTTAGAAAAAATTTACAGATATATAATTCTGTATACACTTATACTGTATGTGTGTTGGTCTGTTTACTGTTGAGTGAGAACCGTTGGGGATTCCCTCTTTATGAGCGATAGGGACAACACGGTATGTTAGGGCTTGTCCTTGACTGTGTGTGTGCGTGTGTGTGGGTGTGTTCCTGTGTGTGTGTGGGTGTGTTCCTGTGTGTGTGCGTGCGTGCGTGCGTGCGTGCGTGCGTGCGTGCGTGCGTGCGTGCGTGCGTGCGTGCGTGTGCATAGAGAGTACCTGGGCACCCAGAGCAGCCTGAACATCATGCTTCCGGCTGACATCAGTGAGTTGTTCCGTTCAGAGGGCTTCCACCCCCGCAGGATGACCCTTCAACCCTGGGCCACGCACCGAGAGACACGCCAGCACAGCAAGGGGGTCTTCCTCAAGTCAGTACTCTGTGTGTGTGTGTGTGTGTGTGTGTGTGTGTGTGTGTGTGTGTGTGTGTGTGTGTGTGTGTGTGTGTGTGTGTGTGTGTGTGTGTGTGTGAGGACTGCACACATAGACATAGATAGATAGATAGATAGATAGATAGATAGATAGATACCTTTATTATCCCAAGGGGGAAATTCAGTTGTCCAGTTGTAGCACACAGTATACAGTTATTTACAAAGTTACAGAGAAGTAAGAAAATGGTCAAATGGTTCTTGTCCAAACTCTCCTGAACATGAATGCAGCATCTTCTGTTGAAAGAATTGCCCTCTCTGTGTAGAAATCAAGCACTGAAAATAGCCTACCTCCAAGCTCAAAACGTGTCGCAGCGCGACGCGTTGTGAGCTTGGAGGTCTGCTATTCTCGACATTTTCACCAAAATGTCCTGGTTAGAGATTTCAGCCCGTGCCTCTCTAACATTCTCTGCACGTCCCTGGAGTGTGTGATAACCCAGACATCTTTACATCTTTGACAGCTTATACACCAGCTGTTGTTGTGGTTGATGAAGAGTCCAGGGAAGTGTCTGTATTTGCATTACAGATGGCATGCAGCCTAGAGGAAGCCTTTATGACCAAGCTCATTAAATACCAACCACTCCTACATACCATCTCAGACCTAAGTTATAGTTGCAGGCGTTTTGTTTTCATATTTGCCAGCCTAGGAGATATACAGTACCCACAAACTGGCTGGGCTATTTTTTAAATAAATAAAATATTTAAGGTGTTTTGAATTTTAGATTCTAGTTATAGAGAGCCAATATATATATATATATATTAATAGATATAATGCTTATTAGCCAGGGATCCTTTTAAGAAGGAGTGTTTCTTCACTATCGTTTTAGTGATTTTAACGATTTTGATTTGCATGCATGCCCCCAGGTTGGAGGCATGCATGCGAGTGGCTAAATAATATGTATTTTTAGACACAATAAGCCCATTCCCAAGATGCACCTCAATCTTTCATGCAGATGTGACTTATGGGGGCTGGTGTAAATAGTAACAAAGAAAGCAGTAAATGAAAACATTTTGACACTCATCTTTTCTTTTCTCTAATTACAATCTAAAATATGAACCCTTGTTGTAAAAAAAAAAAACGTCTCAAATGCTCTCTCCTCCCTGTAGGAACGGAGAGGAGTGGCGGTCGGACCGCCTCCAGCTGAACAAGGAGGTGATGATGTCCTCGGCGGTTCGGCGCTTCGTCCCCCTGCTGGACGAGGTGTGTCAGGACCTCTGCCTGCTGCTGAGGAGCAGGGTGAAGACGGAAGGCAGGGGGGGCAGGATGACCTTTGACCCCAGCCCTGACCTGTTCCGCTTTGCACTGGAGGGTCAGACATCACCGTTCATTCACACAAACACCAGCAGAATGATTGGTTGTTTGGTGCGTGTGTGACTGTGTGACTGTGTCTGTGTGTGACTGGGTCTGTGTGTCTGTGTGAATGTGACTGTGCGTGTGTGTGAGAGACTGTGAGTGTGTGCACGCGCATGCATGTGTGCTTGTGTGCATGCAGGTGGGTGGGTCTGTGTGTGTGTGTGTGTGTGTGTGTGTGTGTGTGTGTGTGTGTGTGTGTGTGTGTGTGTGTGTGTGTGTGTGTAATTGTAACCTTGACATCAAAACAACTGTCTTGTCTTGTCTTGTCTTGTCTTGTCTTGTCTTGTCTTGTCTGTCTGTCTGTCTCTATCTGTCTGTCTGCCTTCCTGCCTGCCTGCCTGTCTGTCCGTCTGCTTGTCTGTCTGTCACTCCTAAATCTCAGTGCAGTTATTTCAGCTGTTTCTATAAATATCTCTTCTGCTCCTTTCATCTTTTCAAGTGTCGATGTGTTAATCCTCTTTCAGACCAACTCCGTGAAATGCGTGTGAACGCACGCATCCCTTTTATTTCATTTCCAATGGGAGCATGATACGTGACAGTCTGTCTAGTGTGAGACGGCAAAGTTCAGGCCGGTTGTCCCGTATCTGACGGACCGACAAGGAAAGATCTAATTTGAATAAAGTCCATCTCAACCAACTTCATGCAAATCTTGTCCCTCTGTGAGATATGTGAAGCCAATGACAGCAGCACTGCTGTGAGTATACTGTAGGTGTGTCTGTGGGAAGTGACAGGGAAGTGATCCAAACAGCGTGACAAACAAACAACTTGTCAAACAACAACAGCACTGCCCAAGACTGCGAACAGAAAAGCCTGGTTACGACTTGAGGCTGAGACAGCATAGAACGGTGCTGTTTCCGCTGGGAGAATTTCCCCGGATGTTATTATTTTTTCACAGTGTGGCTGTGGTGTATTCCCCGCTGGCGAAAAAAAATGTTCTACTTCTCCGACCCTTCGGTTGCGCTCGTAATAAACAACATCCAAACAAAAACATGGATTCTGACAAAGTTACACCTATTAAGAGCAAGTTAAGAGCTACAACTGTTTAAGTTTGTTTCACTGGCGGATGTAAACAGACCTGCACTGCGTGAAGTAACTTCCCTTAACCACAGCACTTCAACCACTTCAGTTATGCAGCCATCCATCCATCCATCCATCTTCAACCGCTTATCCGGAATCGGGTGGCGGGAGTAACAGTTCCAACTGAGACTTCCAGATTTCCTTATCTCGAGCAACTCCCTCCACTCCCTCAGGGAGCATACAGAGGCGTTCCCAAGCCAGAGTTTCCCTCCATCTGGTCTTTGGTCTGCCACAGGGTCTCCTCCCAGTGGGACGTGCATCGGGGACCTTCCTAGGAAGGCGCTCGCGGGTGGCATCCGTACGCATTATTCCGCCCCCTCCCCCCACAACGGCAGATAACCACGCCTACATTTTAGAAATCTTTTAATATTCTCAAGTCTGATAAAACAAATAAAGAGGTGGGGTTTCTGACCCCTTTAAACTCCTTCACCTGGAGTAAAGCCTCATTCCCTACTGCACCGTGGATATTGTGGCCAGGGTGGCCCAAGACACACGTGCTGGAGCAGTGGTGGACAGAATTGTGTTCTATCTACTGCGTGTCCACAGACCTGGTATGGAATGGATGCACCTTTAGACTGATGCACATCTGTTTGTGTGTGTGTGCGTGTGTGTGTGCGTGTGTGCGTGTGTGCGTGTGTGTGTGTGTGTGTGTGTGTGTGTGCGTGTGTGCGTGTGTGTGTGTGTGTGTGTGTGTGTGTGTGTGTGTGTGTGCGTGCGTGTGTGCGTGTGTGCGTGCGTGCGTGTGCGCGTGTGTGTGTGTGTGTGTGTTAGGGCTGTCACAATTATTACATAATCGTCTAATCGTGATTATTTGACATAATCGTGATTATTTTTCATAATCGTCATAATCGTTTCCATGTCAAAGATAGTGGAAATAGCACAACGCAACGCGTTGTGCTACGCGTTGTGCTACTCACTCGTTGTGCTAATGCGACGCGTTGTGAGCTTGTAGATCGGCTATTTCCACTATCAATGTTCTTTTTGAAGTGTAAAGTTGTCAAATATGTCAGTAATTTCTTTGTATATTTAGGTTATGTGTCATATCTACCATGTGTAACTTCAAAGCCTAAAAGCCAAACAGAAATGTAATTGTCAACGACAAAAACGCAATTAAATCGTTAATCGCAATTATTTGAGAGAAAATTCATCATCATGTAAAATGTCATATCGTGACAGCCCTATGTGTGTGTGTGTGTCCCCAGCCAGCTGTCATGTTCTGTACGGGGAGCGTATGGGCCTGCTGTCCTCCTCCCCGTCCCAGGAGTCCCAGAGGTTCATCTGGGCCGTGGAGCGCATGCTGTCCACCACCCCCCCGCTGCTCTACCTGCCCGCCCGCCTGCTGCACCACCTCCGTGTCCCCCTGTGGACGCAGCACGCCACTGCATGGGACCACATCTTCACCCACGGTCAGAGTTTCACATTTTTTATGCTTTTTCGTAGTAAAGTAAAGCCCTGCTTCATCATACAAGACTGTCTGTCGCACAATAACGCCAACACATGCTTGTAGATCTGCTATTTTCATTATTGTAAAATGATAAATACAAAACGAACGGTTTTGGACGAGGTTTCCACCCAACGATGACAACATTATTGATTATTATTGATAGATTATTATTGGTTTAAATTATGTATTCATTGATTCATCAATCAATAAATGATTGATTTATCAGACAAACAAACAACAAGTCGATCAAGACCTTTATTGATGCAGCAGACCGGAGACCTGCTACAAATCCTATCCTTTATTAAAATTGGCTTAAAGGAGTAGTTCACCCCAAAATGAAAATGTTTCTATTGATTTTGGGGGTGAACTACTCCTTTAAGGCAGTGTTTCTCAAATGGTGGTACGTGTACCCCTAGGGCAGTACTGCAGGGGGTACTCAGAAAATACCCTCAAAAAGGAAAACTAGCATAAATCATTTTTGTTCATAGTTAAAGAATTAACTGCAATTGAATTAGGAGGGGAAAACATTTACTGTTATGTTTAATGAAGACACGTGGAGAAACTTGATATGAGCCTGAGTTGTTATTTAACCCAAATTACATATGGTACCAGGCAAATGGGATGTGTTTTAGTTGTTTGGAAGTTATTGACATGAAAACTTGACTGAAATGTTATGACCACAGTGTTGAAAACGAGAAAAGGGGGCACCGTTTGAAACTTTTACCACTAGCATCATATACCACTATGTATTTATATTTTAATTGCATTTTATAAGCAAAATGTTGTTGTTGGGTAAAGGGGTACTTGGATTCAGAAATCATGGAAAGGGGGTACTCAAGCCAAAAAAGATTGAGAAACACTGCTTTAAGGGAAGACGGACCGGCTTAGCCATGAACAAAGCATTGGCCACCGCTAATGAAATAATGTTTTTACTCAAATAAAAAATACAGTAAAATAATAATAACAACGGCTCTCCTCCTGCCATGTCCTCTCCTCCCCTCCCCTCCTCCTCTCAGCTGAGGCGAGGATCAAGCGTGCTCTGCGTGGACACGAGCGCACGTCCCGGAGGTCAGGGGACGCAGAGGGACGGGGAGGACATGTGAGGACGGGCTCGGGGGACGCAGAGGGACGCTACACGGGCGTCCTGCGCCAGCTGATGGAGAAAGGACAGCTGTCCCTGGACCTGATCAGAGCCAACATCACTGAACTCATGGCTGGAAGCGTTGACACCGTACGTGTGTGTGTGTGTGCGTGTGTGTGTGTGTGAGTGAGAGAGAGAAAGAGAGAGAGAATATAGGGTGTGCCAAATGTAGAGCAGCCATTTCTTGGGTAAACACAGCCTTACACAGGTGTTCTGATTAGACTATAGCATTAGTTCTATGCAATCAAACAATTGAAACACCTGTGTTTTGACCCAAGAAATGGCCGCTAAGGACTACAATCAATGACGTAGCCGCTGGCACACACTATACAGCAGGGGTCAGAACACAAGTGCCATGTTTTTATTTTCTAGATAGTCGTTATGACACGTCAACATTCATATTAATAACTCCCCATCAACATTCTGGCATATTTTGATTGGCAGATTGTTATAACAATCATTAGACTCAATAACCACCAACCTACTGTATCTCTAAGTTAAGAATTTTAATGAATGTAGAATCATGTGCAGGATGTATTTGCTGCAAATTGGGTGACTTAATGTAATTGACCACGTTTAAAACAATATTTGATTTTAAAATATAAATCCTCACACTTCTGCCAGGGTGCCAGTGTGTGTGTGCTCTGCCCTGCCATAACTTGTGACACCCAATGTGCGTTAGCCCACTCAACTTGTGACATCCGTTTGACCAGCTCAGTGGCCTTGTGGTTAGAGTGTCCGCCCTGCGACTGGGAGGTCGGGGGTTCAATTCCCCGGCCGGGTCATACCAAAGACTATAAAAATGGGACCCAATGCCTCCCTGCTTGGCACTCAGCATCAAGGGTTGGATTGGGGGGGTTGATCACCACCACCAATGGGGATCCTGTCTGTCTGTCTGTCTGTCTGTCTGTCTGTCTGTCTGTCTGTCTGTCTGTCTGTCTGTCTGTCTGTCTGACTGACCAGCTCAGTGGCCTTGTGGTTAGAGTGTCCGCCCTGAGACTGGGAGGTCGGGGGTTCAATTCCCCGGCCGGGTCATACCAAAGACTATAAAAATGGGACCCAATGCCTCCCTGCTTGGCACTCAGCATCAAGGGTTGGATTGGGGGGGTTGATCACCACCAATGGGGGTCCAGGGACTGCAGATGGAAATTAGCCCACAGCGGGCTAAATCTGGCTCATTTACATTGAAGTGAAAACTGACATGTCCATTAATGAGCAAGGTCCCTGTCAAATAAACAGATCTTAACTCTTAACTTGTGACACCCAAAATTTGGATGCCACAAGTTTTCTTTGTTTAAATCAAGGTATTTTACTCCCATGGTGCTCTGGTGTGATTTTTAGGGTCGGATGTCATAAGTGACATTTTCTTAGATTTGTGTGTGTGTGTGTGTGTGGGTTTGTGCTCGTGGACTCCCCTTGGAGGCTGGACCATGCTACTTTTAAAAATGTGGATTTTCCATCATTTAAACAGATTTTCGTCAAATCTGATAGTTAATAATGACACCTGATTTTTTTTGGAGCTGTACGAGCCCTGGAAAGGGTTTTAAAAATGTGGATTTTCCATCATTTAAACAGATTTTTGTCAAATCTGATAGTTGCTAATGACACCTGATTTTTGATTGGAGCTGTACGAGCCCTGGAAAGGGTGGTTGCCGAAAGTGAGTATACAGCCTCGCATGCAATTTATCGGATGTCGGATGTCACAAGTCATCTCAAGGCAGTGTGATCACCCTCCCCTGTGCCAATGTTGGCACCCGTGCCTAAGGTTGCCTACCCCTGATATACAGTATATTAAAGGCTCCCCTCCCCTCCACAGACAGCGGTCCCTCTACAGTTGGCTCTGTATGAGTTGGGTCAGTATTAAAGGCTCCCCTCCCCTCCCCTCCACAGACAGCGGTCCCTCTACAGTTGGCTCTGTATGAGTTGGGTCAGTATTAAAGGCTCCCCTCCCCTCCCCTCCACAGACAGCGGTCCCTCTACAGTTGGCTCTGTATGAGTTGGGTCAGTATTAAAGGCTCCCCTCCCCTCCCCTCCACAGACAGCGGTCCCTCTACAGTTGGCTCTGTATGAGTTGGGTCAGTATTAAAGGCTCCCCTCCCCTCCCCTCCACAGACAGCGGTCCCTCTACAGTTGGCTCTGTATGAGTTGGGTCAGTATTAAAGGCTCCCCTCCCCTCCCCTCCACAGACAGCGGTCCCTCTACAGTTGGCTCTGTATGAGTTGGGTCAGTATTAAAGGCTCCCCTCCCCTCCCCTCCACAGACAGCGGTCCCTCTACAGTTGGCTCTGTATGAGTTGGGTCAGTATTAAAGGCTCCCCTCCCCTCCCCTCCACAGACAGCG
>NC_137811.1:70767769-70805269 GCF_963921795.1 Nannobrachium achirus | reverse complement strand
TTCACCGCTCCAAAAAATTCATCCACCAGGGGCATTGACAACTCATTCTTATGACTTCCTATCTAGCCACGCTTTATAAACTATATAATTTTTAAAGAGAAAACCAAAAAAAAAAAAAAAAAAAAAAAAAATATATATATATATATATAATATATATATATATATATATATCATATATATATATATATATATATATATATATTAGACTTCGGTGAACAACGTCGAATAGTGACTTTGATATTCAAATATTCAAATATTTGGTGAATACCCTGTTATACACAGTGGGGGAACTGCAGTGCACAGACTGCACACCACTGAGTGACTATAAGACATCCATCCAATCAGCTTCTTGAAGGTGAGCTAATGATTTTCTCCTTCTTCTCTGAAAGCTTTTTAATTTCATGGACCTACATTTCAGGCTTCATAAGATTTAAATCTCTTCAAAGAGAGTGTATAATGGGAAAATGTATTTTACTGTCATGTTTAATGATAAAAACATTGACAAGCTGTGTAAACCTGCTGATCTGTGCGTGTTAAACCAAATACAATTATACTTGACTCACACAACTGTTATTTGAACATACAGTATACCACTGGAATTACTGAAATGTTATGGCCACAATATAAAATAGAGATATTGCAATTACAGTAGAAATGTTGTACTTGTAACTTGTATGTTGAGATAAGTAATTCATCAAAGTGTCTTATCATTGCGAACGGGGTTGAGTATAATACAAATATTTGTTAGATACAATAGGCCTCCATGTGGGTTATCAGACTGGTGATAGGTCATCATACTTTCTCTTTCATAAATTCTTTGTTTTTAATTAATTTATTTCAGGGGTAGTCTTTATGATGACTAATCGCCTACGCTGGTTCTTTTATTGGGTTTGAATGATTTGTCCTTTGGTGCCTTTCGATGTGGTAAATTTAGGTTGTCTATGTTTAATCCATGGCTGTTTGCCCTGATGGTACAGGTTTTTAATAAAACTATATTATAATGTGGTTCTTGCAGCTGGGAAGAGGAGTCCCACTTAATCACATTGTGCCATGTTTTTGCCCTTATACACCCTCTGACACTCAAGCCATGTTATTCTCTGTAAATGCTTAAATACATGTATATAGGTCAGGGTTCCCGCAGGGGCTACTGTCTGGCCCCCACCAACCCAGTAATAATGGTGGTATAAGAGCAGCAACAACACTAGTATATCATCATTGTCAGGTGGAAACCTCGTATCTCGTATTGTACATTCTTTCACAAAGTAAAGCCCTGCTTCATACAAGGCCGTCGCGGTGCGAGGCGTTGTGTGCTTGTAGATCGTCTGTTTTCACTAGTTTAAATCATTTTTAAAATGATAAACGCAAAACGAACGGTTTTGGACATACAAGATTTTCACCCGACAACGACGATATCTAACTGTCGCTGGAGTAGCGGGAACGCCACCGTCGCCCCCTGCAATGTTGTGGCCCTCGGCTTGGTACCCTAGACATAATTCGGCCCTTGGAGAAAACTAATTGGGGAACCCTGATATAGGTTCTATTTCTGGCCCACATTTAACTTCCTTTTGTCTGTCCTTCTCCCCAGAACCGGAAGTCATTCTAGCATGAACAATCCCTATCCCTTATATGTCAACAACATCACAACCCCTGAGGACGAGGAGATGGTGAGCCATGAATGGTAAATGGTGCATCTATATAGCGCCTTTATCCAATGTGCTTTACATAGATTGTGAATTACATTCACCCATTCACACACACATTCATACACCGATGGCAGAGGAAACCATGCAAGGCACCAACCTGCTCACCGGGAGCAACTATGGGTTCAGAGTCTTGCTCAAGGATTCTTCGACACTAACTTTGGGGGAGACCGGGATCAAACTGGGAACCCTCTGTCTTCTAATGACGGTTTCTCTACCCCTGAGTCACTGCCGCCCGACTTCGTCGCAGACTTGGGTGCCTTCATCCTCAGCTGGGTCTTCCCCCTGGGGGTCCCTGAGAATCTCTTTGTCATCACCACCGTCCACATCCTCAACCTGGCATGGGCTGATGCCTTCTCACCGTCCTCTTCATCGTTTTCTTGGCCAAGCGGTCGTGGGTCTTTGGCCATGTGCCATGTGTAAAGTCCTGTTCTACTGTTGCAACGCCAACAGGTACCAAGGTTATTATTATGGATAAAAAAAACTAACTGCAACGGTATTGTGTTCACAAAACAATTTATAATAGAAAATCGTGCCGTGCTCCGAGCTTGTAGATCAGTTATTTTTTTTTTTTATCGTGAAAATGTTTGCAAATCTTTGAATATATATTTTTCAAAGTGAACATTTTTAACTCAAATCTTTGCTTCTGGGGGGTCCCTGACCCTGATACATTTTGAGATGGGGTTGGCGGCCAAATACATACAATTCTAGGGGTCCTTGACATGAAAAAGTTTGAAAGAAACCACTGATTTAGAAGACATTCATAGAATCGGGTGAATATACACATTTTATAGATTAAAAATAAAATAAAAAAAGTGACATGGATATTCGTTCCAGATCTAAATGGGTTAAACAATTAATGGGTTCAGACCTACTATACTGTACACTGAAAGCTCACAACGTGCCGCAAAGTGACATGTTGTGGGCAGACTGAACAGTGCTGATTTTGACAGCAAATTTTGTTTAGTTGCATGCTGAAAATAATCTACAAGCTTGTGCACGCAGATCTGCTATTTTCAGAGCGCAACCAAACCTAAAATGACTAATGTCTTTTAGTTCAACAACTGGATCTGGATATTTTAAAAGGATTTTTGTACATTTGAAAACGTGTGAAATGGGACCTTCTCCTGCATAATGAGTAGCCTACCTTTACTTTTTGATGCCAATACATTTTGAACACCCAACTTCTACTTGTAACAGACTATTTCTACAATAGCATATTGATACTTTTACTTTTACTTAAAAAAAATTGTGAGTACTTCTTCCATCACTACAAAACCAGGCTGGCTTGAGTCCCCAATCAATCACCCTCTCCCTCCAGTGGGGCCTTGGAAAATAGAATTTTGATATTATGATTTCGTTCTCCCCCCTCATTTTCCTCTCCTTGGCGGCCTTTGGTGGCCCCCATTTTGAAAACCTGCCAGAGACATGCTGGGCCCTGACATGCTGGGCCCCTGATTCAGCCCGGGAAAATGAGCTGGAGAGGCCCTCATTGCGCGCTATAGAGAGAGATCTCTCTCTATATCGCTGCTGCAAATCAAAGATTTGTGACAAAGTGACAAGCCAGTGGGCCAATTACATGAGTTATATTTCGTCGTTGTCGGGTGGCAAACTTGTATGTCCAAAACAGTTTGTTTTGTATTTATCATTTTAAAAATGATTTAAACGAGTGAAAACAGCCGATCTACAAGCACACAACGCCTCGCACCGCGAGGCGTTGTGTGCTTGTAGATCTGCTGTTTTCACTACTTTTATGCGACGGCCTTGTATGATGAAGCAGGGCTTTGCTTTGCGAAAGAATTTACAAAAATGAAACTTGGAGATATACAAGGTTTCTGCCCGACAGTGACGATTTGCTTTGTTGGCCGCCCAGCCCCCAAAATGGAACAAAGGCCGACATTTTTAATTTTTTTCCTAATGGCCGACCTGGACCGGCCGGGAATGAACCGGCCGTTCGAGAGTTGTCCCTCTTTTCCCAATGACCAGCACGTCCCTGATTTAAGCTATACTCTGTGCTGACCTACTTGACCTACTTCTGTACCACCACAGACACACTTTTACCTACTCTACTCACTGCCCTTTTATGCCTGTGGGCATGTAGTAGCCTGGCTCCAGCCAATAGACCCGCCCACTCTCTGAGTGAACTACTTCTCTTGGTCTGGATGTGTCATATGACGCGTCTCTTGATACAGAGGAGGGGTGCATCTAACTTTTGAAAATCAACAGAAACAGTGGAGGGAGGGGTGGCTCACCAGAGTTCTTGATTGCCTCCTTTGAACTTCAAAAGAGCTACAGCTACAAGTGTCGATACCTCGTTAGTGATTCTCTCTCATCAATGAAACATCAAAGACAATGACCTGTTTGGTGCATGTCACAGAGGGGAGGGGGAGGAGGGAATGTTTTGTGTGCAAAAGTCAAACACAACCCCTCCCACCAGATCTCTTGTGATTGGGAATTTCAAATTTTAAATCCCCTCCCCTTTTCAATCAAATAGAATGGAGGCAACTTCAGACTCAAGCTGCAGCTGAGTCTGAAATCAGGCTAGGCATGTAGGGCAGCAGCAAAGGATTTCGAGAAAATGTTGTCACGTTTCTCTCCCCCTCTCTCCTAGGGCCACTCACTCTGTCCTGCTTCGGCAGATCCAGTCAGATTATTCACAAGTGGCTTATCTGGAGTGAGAAGGTGTTCATCAGGGGTGTCGCACCAAATTCTTAGGATTCTCTAGGATTATTAGTTATTACGCATTATTTTGTGCTTTAACTATTGAAAAATAGCAGATACTCGTGCCGCGCTGCGAGCTTGTAGATCTGCTATTTTTGAAAAATCTTGAAAATTTGAGCACGTTTTTAAAAAATCAAACCTCGGTTCGAATTGAAGCGGTGGACAGATAAAACTTCTATTCTGAATGTATTTGGAGAGCTGGTATGACAGTTGGTATAATAGGTTTAAAAAATAAAATAGATTAAAACACATACATTAAAATAAGAATTTGTAATTAAATAAATACATAAATAAATATAAAGTGTTTAAATAAGACAGATAAACCCTGAAGGCCAAATTATCATGTGAAGCTTGACCAATCCTCAAAGTATCCATTCATCTGACCGGGAGGGACACCGCACACATATTCTAGATGTACAGGACATATAAAGCCTATTCATTCTGAACTGAAATGACCAATATGGACATGGGACACACATTTTGCTTTTTGAAAAAGCCTATTCATTCTGGACTGATATTTTACACGTACGGGACAGGAAAAACCTGTTCATTCTGGCCTGGAGTGACCATATATGGACATAAGGTAACGGACATTCTGTTTTTGAAAAACCCTGTTCATTCTGGACTGAGATCACCATATATGGTAATTAAACGGACATTCTGTTTTTGAAAAAGCCTGTTCATTCTGGACTGAAATGACCATATATGGGCGTGATACACACAAAGCCATTCATTGGAAGCGGTTTCCACCGCTTCAAAAAAAAAACCTATGTTTCTATGTCAGTGGTGCTAGAAACTTGAAATAGAACGATTTTTGTCTTTATTATAGTTATTGTATAGATAGATTGTTGTGAACGGCCCTATTTACTCTGTAAATGCACCCCCTCAATACGATGTAAAATCACATCTGTTACTAGCTTCACTCTAAATACCTGTATACACACCTGGCTTATCCCAGGGGGAAACTTCATTTTCTGCTTAACCCAGCTGAGAGCTGCCTGAGTCCCCACAGAGGAGAGCGGAAGGGGGAGCAATTAGGGATTAGGTGTCTTGCTCAGGGACACTTCCACACATTACTGGCCTGGTCCGGAATCATACCTGCAACCACAGATATGAAAAGCTAGATACCTCGTCCACCCGCTGCAGTTGATTGGAGCCCGTCCAACTTGGTGGGCACAAAAGAGGAAGTGTCGAGGGCAGGCTGCCACTCAAAAACACTACTGGCCAATCACAGCGTGTCTTTTCCGGGACTTTTCCATTCAAACCTGCCTCTGATTTGCCTACCGACCTTGTTGTCTGTTACGCACACAGAAGAATTCCAAGCCTGTCAATCAAAAATGCCCACCAAGGCGAGACGGGTACCAGAGAGCCGGAAGAGGCGTCTACCTTTTTATGTCTGTGCCTGCAACAACCAGGGGCTCTGGTTCCTCACGCAGGCTCACTAACCACTCAGCCCCTGCCATAGCTGGAAAGTCATATCCACTGTTGTGGTTTTAGCTACACTTTTACTACAAGTGCAAGTTATTTTAGAGCTAGAGCCAACCTTTCAAGATCTTAAGCACACACAATTTAGGATTTTCTTGCCATAATAAACATCATAATGTTATTCTAGGATTCAAATTCTAGTTATGATTTCATTGCTTTGTTGTTTAATTGAATATTCTGTACATTACAAGCAAGTGTAGATCAAAATGAGGAAATTAATAAAACAGAGGTAATATTAAATAATAAAACAGCGTATTAGTACCACAGCCACAGTGGGTGGCCTTTCGTACTTTAATTCCGCTAATGTGGTCTTGTCTGTGTCTGTAGAAGTGCTATAATAGCAGTTTGGAGAGAACTTACCAATTATTGTCTTCAGAGGATGTTGGATTAACCATATGAACCTTAGCCTGCCTGTTGAGCAGCTTGCAGATCATACATTAAGCATTAGGATGATAGGATGATGCCCACTCTACCCCTCAGGGTACAGAACCCATTTAAAAAGAGTTCTAGTCTATGAATCCAGGGGCCTCACAAGGGGGGGGGGACTGAGTTACTAGGGCCCAAGATAGAGGGGCCCTAGTAACTTTAGCTATTGGAAAAATAGCAGATTTACAAGCTTACGAGCTTACGAGTTTGTAGATTTGCTATTTTTGAAAAGTCGTGAAAATGTGTGCAAATCTTTGAATATGTATTTTTTAAGCAAACATTTATTTGTAACTCAAATTTTGGGGTCCCTGGAACTAAATATTTTGAGATGGGGTCCGTGGCCAAATACATATCATTTTGGGGGTCCTTTGACATGAAAAAGTTTGAGCACTGCGTGCTGTGAGCTTGTATATCTGCTAATTTTCAATAGTTAACATTCATGGGGGGCCCAGAGTGAATCCTTGTACCCAGGGCCCAGAATTTGGTATGACTCCAATGTATGAATCATTTCCCCCTTTGACTTTCCACTCGTGACACAATCTGATTACACATCCCCCACCCTAAGACTGAGGGTACAGTACCACTCCCCTAACAGTAATAAAACCCAATCTCACTGATAACACTATCTCCCACCGTCACTGTGCAGAGCCGAACCCTGCAACAAGAGCCTCTGTGACCGACCGCACCAGAGCAATCTATTCTATGCCCTGCAACATCTATTTTGTGACCGCACCAGAGCAATCTACGCCGGCTCTTTTCAAAGTTGGGGGCCACTAGTGGGTGCCAGCAAAATGAAACCACAATCAACTTTACATCGTTGCTACCAGGCAGAAACCTCCTATCTCCTTATTTTAACTTTAACTGTGTTTTTTCCCCGTAAATTACTACCCTGGCCTACTTGATCATACTACAACGTCACACAAAAGTAGCACATAGGCCTATGCAAACTCAAAACGCGAAGCGACGAGCTTTGAGCTTGTAGATGTGCTACCTTTGCTATTTTTTTTATTTGTATCCTGAAAAGTAACAGCTTTGGACAGAGACAATATGTTATTAAATTAAAATTAAAAAAAATAGTGAAAATAATCTACAAGTTCACAGTGTGACAGGATGTGACTTGTTGTGAGCTTGTAGATTGGCTATTCAAGCTGTGTATGATGAAGCACATAGGGCTTAAGTGGTTAAATTCGGGTACATCCTATGGACCTATGCTACCTCACCTAAGGTGTGACATGCATGAAAGCCCATGCTGTTACCACTATTTTCCACCAGATGGCAGCAAAACCTCCCGGCTGTCCCATTCCTCCTACAGACTAATTATTCCTGTCATCTGTTCCTTGTTCCTTCCTTCTTCTCTTCTGCCCTCATTCCTACAGGTTGGTTGCTTTCTTCTCTCATTATGTCATATAATACACTACTTGCTGCATCATATTAGAGTGCTTTATTACTGTATCTTGTGGTGTTTCTGATCAGCTAATTGTTCTGTTCTGTGAAACATTTCATTTCTCTCTCTGACTCCACAATACTTACAAACTATGCTACTTGATTTGTGTATTTATTTGAGAGACAGCAATCACAGCATGTATCACTGAACAGTGACATTCACTACAGTAGTTACAGTTAGCATTAGGAAGCAGTGTAAACGTATAGGAGTTGGCAAGAATGCTAATTTGCATCCTCAGATCCCTGACATACAATGTTAAAACAACAGTACAGAATACATGCAGTTAGAACAACAATACAATATGAGCTCAGAACAGTGGGAAGTACAGGCTGCATAATGGCAACACATCTGAAACAGCTCACTTAATGATTATGTGAAAAACTATTGAACTGTTCTTCAAGCTGTAGCCTTCTCTCTCTCTCTCTCTCTCTCTCTCTCTCTCTCTCTCTCTCTCTCTCTCTCTCTCTCTCTCTCTCTGTCTGTGTAGATCTGTTTGCAACCTGATTGATTTTCAAGACCCACCATTATCGTACTTATTATTTAATATGAGCATACTTCCATTTCAGTGTGATGGGCTGAGCTCAGTGGGTTGTACACAACAACTACTTGTATAGGCTACTGCGTGTGCGTACGTGTGCGTACGTGCGCACGGTTGTTATTGTATGATCATCTTATAAGATGCTCATCTGTATCAACCTCATGTCAGGTGGTTAGTACTTGTGTTACGCCAGTGTGTGCATGTACGTGTGTGCATGTACGTGTACGTGTACGTGTGCGTGTGGGTGTGCGTATGCGTGTGTAGGCTCCTTGCATTGTAAGGGCCAAAAGTATAGTAGAACATTGTGATGGCAATTGTGCTGCTCATCACGAGACAAATGAAATGATTGTTTTATGGTTAAAGTAATTTTTAGCATTAGACTTAATTAAGAAAATATTCAGGGTGGTGTTATCTGTTATGTTTAGGATTAGAGGTTCAGTTTAGGGAGTCTCATGTCTAATTCACACAGTACATAGTAGCCTATAGCCACTCATAATAGACTATAAGCTCACAGCGTGGTTGTAGGACGGCCTCTGTGCACTACATTGGTGCCCAATGAAGTCTAACTCTGTCTTTCTGTTTGGGCTTAAAAATGACAAAAAAAGAAAGGTAGAAATGCCAAATTGCCATCCTAAAATTGTTATGTCCTTACAAGAATAGTAATACCAACGTGTGTGTGTGTGTGTGTGTGTGTGTGTGTGTGTGTGTGTGTGTATGTGTGTATGTGTGTGTGTGTGTGTGTGTGTGTGTGTGTGTGTGTGTGTGAGAGAGAGAGAGAGAGAGAGAGAGAGAGAGAGAGTCATAGGGCAGGGTGTGGGTTGCTGGGTAAATTCCCTGCAGCCTGGGAACAAAGGTCAGTTTATCCATTAGTTAGTGTGCGTGCGTGTGTGCGTGCATGCGTGCGTGCTTGCACACATATTTGATTGTGTGTGTGCACATTGCATGTGCTGCCTGTTGGTGTCTTTGTGAATAAGCGTGCCCGTGTGCCTACTGCCTTAGCCTGAGCGTGTGTGTGGTTGTGTGTGTGCCTACAGAGTACACACATTATGTAAGTGAGTTGTGAACTTGTGTGTGTGTGTGTGTGTGTGTGCGTGCGTGTGTGTGTGTGCGTGTGTGTGTGTGTGTGTGTGTGTGTGTGTGTGTGTGTGTGTGTGTGTGTGTGTGTGTGTGTGCACAGGTGTGTATGCGTGCGTGCGTGTGTGTGCGTGCGTGCATGTGTCTATGATGCTGAAGTCCACATTGGTTCAATGATCTACAGATAGTGAAAGTACTGCAACTCATTCACACTGAACTGCATTCCAGGATTAGGTCTCAAAATCAGGGCACAGCATTGGGCGTGTTTTACTACTGCATGGTGCCACTAAAAACTACTCCCATTAAAGGTGTATTCAGTGATAATGAAAGTGGCCGGGGGCCATCTTGTCCCATACTGGCCTTACAGCGTGGAAATGTTTAGTTTTTTATAGTTTTTTTACACCATTATAATGTTTTGATCATTAGACCCAATCATTGAATATCGGTAGGCCTACGTCTCCAGCTTCAGGATATGTATGATACTGATTTACTACGAGACTGTGGCATTTTATGATTTCAGTAGTTTACAATCTAGGCATTTAGCAGACGTTCTTAATTCAGAGCGACTGTGGTTCTCAAAACTTTTATTTTGACCATCATAACTAAACATCATAACATAACTACGGCCATACTCTACCCTGATTGGTCGAGGACTGGCTGGCCACCTCTGAAAACCGAATCTAGCTATGCTCGTAACACGGGCCATGGTGGAAGTCCTTATAATATGGTCAGCACACATTCTAGTGAGGAGAATGAATGGAAAATGTACAAATTATATTTTTATTTGAATGAAATACAATCACTGAATATACCTTTAATTTTCCCCATAGACTTTTACATGACATTATTTATCAATTATCAATTATTTTAAGCCTAGAATAAAGCCATTCAGGAATCATGATCATGAAACATTTGATTCTGTGAAAATATCTACTGTAAACAAAGGGTATTTATTAAACAAAATTAAATATTCACAAACCACAGAATCAAAGGTTTTATGGTCATGATTCACCAGAATAGTGGATGGCTTGATTCTAGGCTTAAAACAATTGATAATTGAAAAATAATGTAATGTAAAAGTTAATGGGGGAAATTATGGGGAAAAATTAAGGGATTTTTTTTGGGCACAAAAAAAAACACGCTGGAAGACAAAATCCATTCCTCTGCTTTTGAAGTCCTCCCGTCGGGTCGTTCATCGGTCAGTATGGGTGATAATTATGTTTTATTTCTGCCTCTGGTCAGACTGAATTACATAAGTTTTCCTTTGGGGAAAATGTATCAGTGTCTGTGTCCAGGGGCGTCACAAGGGGTAGGAAAGTGGGACTGAGTCACTAGGGCCCAAGGTGGTGGAGGGGCCTTCATTATGTTATACTTTAGCTATTGAAAAATAGCAGATATACAAGCTCACAGCGCGGCACCGAGTGCCGCGCTGCGAGCTTGTAGATCTGCTATTTTTGAAAAGTCGTGAAAATGTGGGCAAATCTTTGAATATATGTATTTTTTTAAGCGAACATTTGTAACTCAAATTTTGCTTCTGGGGGGGTCCCTGGAACGAAATATTTTGAGATGTGGGTCCGTGGCCAAATACATATCATTTTGGGGGTACTTCACATGAAAAGGTTTGAGCTCCACTGACATCGAAACATAGATTTTTCTAAAAACCTTAGAAGGATTTGAAATATTCAAAGATTTTCATGATTTATCAAAAATAGCAGATCTACAAGCTCGCTGTGAGCTTGTATATCTGCTATTTTTCAATAGTTAAAGCACAGGGGCCCCACAGTGAATCCTTGTACCCGGGGCCCAGAATTTGGTGCGACACCCCTGTCTGTGTCTGATATGTGTGATAAATAGGTGGTCAAATGTCACTGTGACTCAACCTCTTGGGCGTGATATGTCAGGAATGCACCTGAGGACATTTTATGACATTTGGCACACATATGCACTCTGACTCATGAATGAACTGATTAGAAGTGTACGTGGTTCAAAGGTCAAGGTCACAGTGACCTCTCAAAGCTGTCTTCATTCACTACTTTACAGTAGGCACGTGCACACATATTGTAGACATCAAAGGGGACTTGAGCCTGTGCCCTTTTATCCGTCTGTAAAAAAGTGCCCTCTTCACACCGTGAATGCAAGTACGGTAGTGAAAATAGCCGACATTCTATTTTAGATATTTTCGATATTTTCACCAAAAGGCCCTTGGGAGTGTGTCGCTATTTCTACAAGTCATCTTTTTGACAACCAAACCTAACCCTAACCTCCGTTGTCGAGATTATGTGCGTTCGAAAAAGCGCGATTTCCCCAAGGCCTTTTTAGATATTTCAGCCCCTGCCTCTCTAACATTCTCTACACGTCCCTGAGTATAAGTCTGGACAGACAGATGTAAACGGTCTGTCCAAATCATACTGTACGTGCTATTTCTAGTTTTTATCATTTTGCACTGTAACACCTATTCATGCCAAAATTGGGACCCAGGTTGAAACTTAAAGGTGATACACCATGCATTTAAAAAGTAGTTATGTCATATTGTTTATGTCCCAAAGACGTTTTTCAAAAGGTTTGAGGCTAAATTACCACTCCTAAATAGAGAGCCTCTCTCATTTTTGAATGGCTCTCAGAGCATTTTCAGCTGCAGTACCACCTTTGGCCTGAACTGCGCCACCCCCCCCCCCCCCCCCCCCCCAAATCTTTTTGAAAAAAAAAGTTTTTTGAAAGATTTTTTATTTATTTTTTATTTTTTAATTATTATTATTTTTTTTGTGATGACGTCACAATCGGCAGATGACGTCACAATCGGCAGCAAATCTGGACAGCCTGTTTTGAGAACCCGTGGGATACTTTTAACCTTCGCCTTCTCAAAACCAGAGAAAGACACAACGCCGGTCAGAAATGGGACTTTGTGAGGATAGAAGGTGCTAGTGGGACCCCAAAAAAAGGTTTTAAAATAGGAAAAGTGAAATTTCATGGTGTATCACCTTTAAAGGAGAGTTTTGGCCCAGAAGGCTATCTTACCTTTAAAAGTACATATTTGCTCCCCCAAATGATGGTCCAGCTGTTATGTTTTATTTTTTCCTCGCGTTAACTTCCGGGTTCGCGTTCACTTGCATGCAACAACGGAAGTAGCGCGAGAGATGAGATTTCAACGGGAGTTCAAAGTTGCACTGTTAATGTTAGCTCTCGGATAGTATACTGACAGTATTTGTGGCAGACATCATGTATAGCAAAAATGTTACTTTCGAGTGAGTGAAATAAGCGGATTAACAATTTGACCACTCGCTCTATTCTGAAGCCCTGGTCGGGTAGGACAGATAGACCCAAAATGTAAATAACATAAATAAAAAATAACAGCTGGACAATCATTTGGGGGAACAAATACATACTTTTAGAGGTAAGATAGCCTTCTGGGCCGAAACTCTCCTTTGAGTGAATACTTTAATGAATACCTCAGCAGATTTCAACGGGTCACTAGTTTGGATTTAACTTTGACTGATCAGAGGTGGTGGTGGAAACATTAACCGTGGTGGAACAAAGTTGAGTTTTAGAACATAAAAAAATGGTTGACACATTTTAGATGACGCATGTCACTTTTTTATTAAATTAACTCTTATCAAGAGCTTCGGAATACAAATAACTACTGTAGATCTTTCAACCCTTTTAATTTTCAACAACCTCTTGTTTGATATCCGTTAGACCACAGACACCCATGTGATGTGTTTATCTCTGGGACCCAGTGTTAATTTAACACTCAGAGAGTTAAGTGTTCATTTGGTCTCTGATTTGGTTCCTATAAGAAGCAGTCATTTAGCCAGAGACCCCGCTAGAGTCCGGTCAACGACCCCTGGTGGGTCCCCGGACCTCACATTGAGAACCAGTGAACTAGAGCAGTGTTTCTCAACCCCTGTGCCTGGGGACCTTTGGTGTGCCCCTGAGAAGGGTCAAGTGTGCCCCTTGAAACAGCTTGAAAGCCAGTATTGTATTTATCATTTTAAAAATGATTTTAACTAGTGAAAACAGTGCGAGGCGTTGTGTGCTTATAGATCAGCTGTTTTCACTACTGTTGTGCGACAGCCTTGTATGATGAAGCAGGTTGTTACTTAGCGAAGAAACGTACACATTTGTAACTTGGAGATACAAGGTTTCTTCCCGACAGTGACGATATTTACACCCCCGTAGTATGTTGGTGTGCCCATGGATTCTTGGGACATGAAAAATGTGCCCATGGATTCTTGGGACATGAAAAATGTGCCCATGGATTCTTGGGACATGAAAAATGTGCCCATGCTGAAAAAAGGTTGAGAAACACTGAACTAGAACACCGTTTCCCAACCTTTTCTCTGCAAGGGCACACTTTTCATAGCCAAAAGAATCCCAGGGCACACCTACGGTGTGTGTGGCTATTTTCAAAACAGCAAAATGTCTAATCTATATAAAAAATGTCTTTCTTATACCGGTATATTATTTTACAATTTGGCCAATGTTTTACCAGTTTTTATACAGTAGTTTGTTAATTACTTTTGATGCAGTAATGATCTTTTTTCTTTCTTGAAGTATTAAAAAGGTTTTAAAAGTCCTTAAATTGTGACTTCAGTGTCAAAATTTCAAAGGGAACACCAAAGCATATCTCAAAGGGCACAACAAAGGTCCGCGGCTTGGGAAACACTACACAATGCAATCCAAAAATCGAATAATTTCCTTCAATACATTTTTGAAAACTTTAAGAAGTAGTGAAATTCATTCTGCGTTGCGAGCTTGTAGATCTGCTAATTTCACTAGTTTGGGTTAGGGTTAGGGACCCCTTTTTGGCTCTGGAGCTGAAAGCTTTGGGAACCAGTGAACTAGAGGGCAGGCTTCAGTTCCTAGAACAACAGGGTCCACACTCTCTCTCTCTCTCTCTCTCTCTCTCTCTCTCTCTCTCTCTCTCTCTCTCTCTCTCTCTCTCTCTCTCTCTCTCTCTCTCATTGATCCATTCATGCTTCCACGTGCACACGCCACACATAGACATGAAAGGAGACTTGAGCCCCTGCCCTTTTAACAGTCTGTAAAAAAAAGTGCCCTCTCCAGACCAAAAGAAAGAAAAGAAACGCAAATGCCCTCTTTCCATGCCATACCTGAAGAGAATTGCCTTGTCCAAACTGTTCTGAACTTGAACGCAGCGTCTTATGTTGAAATAATTGCCCTCGCTGTGTAGAAATCCATGCCGTACGAGACATCTCCAGTATTCACTTGATTATGCTTGTTTTAGTGAGGTACCGAGTACCGAAAATAGCCAACCTCCAAGCTCACGACGCGTCGCACGGTCTGCTATTTTCGTTATTTCCACCAAAAGGCCCTTTTAGAAATGTCAGCCCCTGCCTCTCTAACATTCTCTGCACGTCCCTGTCTGAGAGGGTGGAGAGATGTGACATTACTGTGACAACAGGATGACACCAGGCTGGTCTCAACACCAGTGTAGAGGATATAGTTGAATGTAGTTGCATCCACCAATTGCTTAAAAATTGCCTAAAAACAGCACGACAGGACAGTACACACTCACAATGTGTAAGTAGACTCGGTTATATATTAACTTGAATCAGCCGTTTAGTACTGTAAATAATTGGTGTTGTGTATGTAGATTTATGTCTCATTGTATGGATTATTGACCTTTCACCATGATGACAGTTTTAGAGACTTTCAACTATAGAGCAAAATCTAAAAACTAAAATCTAACAACAACCTCATAAAAAAAAACTGGGATCTCATCTTTGCTGTCAAAATCCTGTATGTATAGATTTCTAATCTATTGTGTGTGTTTGTGTGCGCTATGACTATTGGGCCTACTGTGTATTATAATTGGTGTAATAATGTGTGTTCTTTTCATATGGATATGTGAAAGAAAGGCTATTTTTACACCATCAGGGTTGGGACAGACTGCTCTCGTTTGGTGAAAATATAGCTAGGAGTTGCAATCACTAGCAATCTTTCAAAGGTCTTCCTAATACAATCTCATCTCCAGCTTCAGACAGTTCATACATCTAAAACATGAAACGTAATTTCTAGTGCTGTCCGAGTTAACTAAATTAATCGCAATTAACTCACCGTTATGTTAATCGCGATTAATTATTTTAATCACAATTAATCGCATATTTACAAACATTGGCTTCTACCACTTTTTCGAGTCACGTGTTCAAATACTGGATTCTGATTGGCTAAATTCCGGAGGTTATGAGAGGACAACTGCCGCAAAGTTGTGTGTCCGAGATCAATGCGCCTCAGTGTACATCCGGGGACTTCAGGAGGTAGTCCCCCAACCAACAAATGAAGGTCGCAGCGGTCCTATGTTTACTAACGTGCGTACTATCGTCGCCGATTTATTTGGATCCAATGCAATCCGCCAACTTTAAAGCCCCTTTTCTCTGAACCTATGCCTTTCTGGAAGCGAACAGCCTCTATTTACGGCCGGAACGGTGCTTTTAACTGATGTTAGCTTAGCTGTAAGCTAGACGCATGGATTAGTATGGAGTTGGCGCCATCTGTTGGTGAGTAGAAGATGTTGTTGGTGGAACTATCTGCTGTCTCGCGGAAGTTTTATAGGCAATAATGATTGTAACTTAAGATCCTTGCAAGTTACAACTATGTGTTTTCTTTCATGTATACGGGAAAAAGTGGTAGAAAAGCTATTTACCACTCGGGGTCGGAAATTATGCTCTCATAATGTCCTGAGTGAGTGTGTTATCGGACTCGGCTGCGCCTCGTCCGATAACACCCTCACTGCGGACATTATGAGAGCATAATGTCCTCTCACTCGGGGTAAATTGCTTACTTCAATATCGGCTATAAGGTCCATCCCTGTTGATGTAACAAAAAATACAATGTATAATTAAAGCATAAAGGTGGAAACAGCAGTAATCATTTAGCAGATCCTTATACCCATCAGCTGCAGTCTGTTTAATGCAATACCATTATGATTTATTCAGGTTTTTAATTGATTTCGAATAAAAGATTAACATACTTTCGCATAAACCCAGCAAATATTTCCACTCCCAAGTTAATAGGGCCACGAAAGACTTGAAAGATATCCCTCTAAGTTACATTGTGACCTGATAAAAGCTGATGACTTATTTGCGATTAATCGCGCGATTAACTACATAAATCATGCGATTAATCGCGATTAAAATATTTAATCATTGGACACCACTAGTAATTTCATAGTTTTTAACCGTTTTCATATGAACTTAACAAGGACTTTGACATCAAACACTTCGAATGATTTATGATGCTTATACTGTAGTTGGGGGCAGGAATCCATGCCTCTGCTTTTGATATGTCCCCCTCTGGTCATTTAATGTTATGCCTACGTCTGGTCAGACTGAATTAAATACATGCATTTGCTTTTGGGAAACACTTATGTTGTGAAGGGCTGAGCTAGCTTCAGATGGAGCTTATCTGCATCACAGAATTAAACTTAAACATGGTTATGTAATACAAACCAATAGTTTGTATTTATTACTCTGATTTATAACTATCAGCGCCATACAGTAAAGTGACTGAATGATATACATAGTTTTTTCTTTGTTAAGTACACACTGCTCTGCCTTGGTTAAAGTGAACAGTGCTGTCTGAGACTGCTGGGGCCTGGGCCCTCATTTGGTCTGAAAACTCACCTCTTCAGACGCCACTTCTCCCCCTAGAACTCCTCTCCTTGTACTGTATGACTTTGTGTTACCTTTTGATAGATGCTAGACTAGTTCAGACCAAAGTTGGTTCACGTGTTCATCTGTTCTTGTTATTTAGATGTGTTTTGCTTGACCACAAATGCTAAGAATGTTATTTACTGTAGACATGAGGCTGTTTAGACAGATGTTTACCTGGTATCCTAGATTCTTGGAAGCACTACATCCAGGCCTGGAATTTCATCATTTTAGTGGCCTTTGGTGTTGTAACTTTTTTGAGGGCACAAAGGCCAAATGCCAGGGCAGGAAGCCATCAAATAAAACAATATTTTAGTCTATTGAAATAATTTGTTGAATTTAAGAGTTAAGGATGATAACCTAATCTGTCAAATAGATACATGATGGTATTTACAATTACAATCTGATCCATGCTCAGCCCTGCACCAATCAAAGTCACTGGATTGGTTTAAAGATGGGGACTCAGGGGAGTTAAGATTTCAGAATCTCAACAAAAGACCCTGGTGTCTACATGACAAGAAAGAGACACCGGTGTCTACTGTCTACACATTGAAAGAGACAGAGGAGAATTCGGTACAGTCAGCTGGGGCATTAAGGCCACTGTGGCCTCAGGTCATGCCGTTGGTTTGAGGGGCACAAGGCCAAACTGAGGGGCAACGGCGGCCATGGCCTTCATGGCCTCCATGAAATTCCTGCCCTGACTACATCATTATGTTCCCCCCTTGTCACTGTGGATAAGAGGTTCTGCTAAATTACTGAATTGTAATTGTCTTTTATAATTGCAGTTGAACACATCTCTTTCTGCTTGCGTCGTCTTGTTGCTGTACCTGCTGTTGGCTGAAACGACAGCATCCCTCCTTGACTAGGAGTGACATACTTATCTTATTAAGGACTACTGTATATGGAATTTGTCCCATTTCTGGTTGTGCACCAGCTCTGATAACGATAATGCCTTCTGACTGAAGCCTGTTACTGAAGGGTCTGTACAGACTTTATTGATTTTTCACAGAATACGGTCGCATGTCAGGGTGGGCTCCTCCTGTTTGACTTGCTATTTTTAGTCTTGCTTTGCGATTCCAGTTGGAGTGATGATCAGTAATATAACCTGCAGTTTATTGACCTGCTCATACTATCCCCGTGCACAGTCAGTCCCTGTATAGATGCACTGTAAAACATCAGTCCAATGTCACTGTAACTTATAGGCCTAGTAGAGAAATGTAATTCATTAAGCTTTGATTTTAGATTTGATCTCAACCAGGCTTGAAGGCCAGGAGGCAGAGATTATGTTGTCTGTGTGTGTGTGTGTGTGTCTGTGTGTGCGCAGCTAATCTCAGAAACATTTGACTGATGGTGTCTAGGGCCGGTTCTTGGCATAAGCAACATAAGCGGTCGCTTAGGGCCACAACCACTAAGGGTCCACATCACAGGGAGAATATATATTATATTATGTCATGTATCCCCTATCAAAAAAAACGTTATTATTATTTTAATATGCAATAAAACAAAGACACAACAGAATAATTTGATAATATGCCACATGCAGTTGAATGCAAGTTGCAAATTTCATGCAATCCACCTGTGGCCCACAGGCCCCTTCAAAGTCTTTCCTTATTACGTTGTGTCTGTGTGGGGGCACCCGCTGGCCTACTGGTCCAGGCACATACCACATAGGCATGGATGCCTGGCGGCGTCACCGGTTCGATTCCCGATTCGGATGACCTTTGCTGCGTGTCACTCCCCATCTCTCCCCCCATTTCCTGTCAGTCTACTGTCCTATCAATAAAGGCGTGATTCCTAAACCCACCAGGCTTGAGCTAAGACCCACCTCGCGGAAACACGAGAACTTCCAGGAGTGGCTGAAATCCTTGCCGGACACATGGAGGGTGGATAAAGTCAGAACTAGTAAAGGCATGAAGAACAATCTTGTACAGCCTGCATTTGCACAATGCACAGCTATTCATTTAATTGTCACTACAGTGCTCAAAATAAACTGCGCTTAAAAAATTACTTTGTACGGTGCTTAAAAAAGGGAAAACTTTGTAACTTTGCTAAAGAGAAAAACGTACTTAGAAAGCTATTAATTTGTCACTACTGTGCTCAAAATAAAAACTCTTACTGATTATCAGTTAAATTGTTATAGTTTGGATATGGCTTTCTTTGGGCATATTATGCTGCGTGTATTATTGTAATGGATCGGTAGGTAGTAGGTAGGCCTATTGTATTGCTTTAAGAGCACTATAATGCACTTTCATACTTACAGTAAGATTATTGAGAGAGGCGCTTCCGTGAGGCGGGTCTTATAGCTCAAGCCTGGTGGGTTTAGGAATCACGCTCAATAAAGGCATAAAAGCCCCCAAAAAACTAATCTTTAAGATGTGTCTGCATGTGTGCCGATGCTGTGCTGCAGTGGTTATGACTTTGTGTGTGTTGTGACCTGCCAGTCACACCACTGCTCCAATCACTGTCGGTAATAAATCAATGTGCTGATTTCATCAGCAAAAAATAAACGCCCACATTTTTGCACACGCTCCGCGCTCATCATCACTGGGGGGCCACCTAAGATAATCTTGCATAGGGCCACCTGAGTCCTAGAACCAGCACTAATGGTGTCGTTATAATGAATGAATGAACTAATGTCTTTATTGCAGACTCATGGTCCATAAAATAATAAATAAACAATAAACATGAATAAAAAGCAGTCCAAATGAACATGTTACACAGTCATTTGTGACTGTTATTATAAAGACAAGCTCTTAAGGCTTAATCCAATGCCTCCTAAGGCTAGAGGAATATCTAGTGCAGCTCTTCACAGGGTTACTTATACTGGCAAAGATGCTCTATGGCTATGCAATCTATGCATTCAGTTACAGAGAACTGCTTGAAAAGTATTAACTCTTGCAGCTACAAACATTTTGCTCACACTGCACCATGGCATCATTATATCTTTTTTTGTAGCTTGACCACAAGAGGGCAGTGTAGAGTGGTGTACAGTAAACTCTAGTCTAGTCTAAACAGAGTGATCTTAACTGCTTCTGAGCACCAGTGTTGAATTAGTCTTGGGGCGTGCGCCCCGCCGCCCCATATCTTTTCTGAGCAGTGGTCACGCCTCTCACACAAACGGACATGCATTGATGCCAAAAAAAAAACAAGTTCACACCTCAACAACGCTTTAGTGTCACAACAGTGTGTTTTAACAAGCCTATATGAATATCAATAGACCTGTATAGTAGGTGTTGAGCGACGTGCAAGAGTGTCTGCCTGTACATAAAGTACAAACTGCGGCACTGTCTGTGAATATCATCATCATCCGTCATTTGCTTTGTAATAAGCAAATGACCAGGCCGCTGTACATGTTGGCCTATAACTCTTGAACTGTAGGCCATAGGGTTATACGATACATACGTATGTACATATGTATGTATGTATGTCGGTATCTTCCCAGTGGTGAGCGCACCTCATGGCGCGCTCTGCTGGCGCACACGTTGGCACCTCGACAGAATGCACTTCTAGTTCTAGTACTGTATGACCCAGTGTAAATAATTGTGACCGTAGGCCTAGGTCGCATTTACTACCAAAACCTCCACAGGCTGTCTGTCAGTCAGTGAGTGAGTCAGTGAGTCACACTTTTGCCCTGCTCATATCTCCACAACCGTTGCCCCCATCCATGCCACATTTTGCACACACACTCCTTACCTGCCAAACTACAACCTCCAAGGACCCCCGGAGCTCCAGGGACCCCCAGGTCCCTGGGGGACCCCCAGGTGTAAAAAAATGTCCCTCCGTGAGTGACACATCACACGTCACACTTTTCCCCTGCTCATATCTCCACAACCGTTGCCCCCATCCATGCCACATTTTGCACACACACTCCTTACCTGCCAAACTACAACCTCCAAGGACCCCCGGAGCTACAGGGACCCCCAGCTCCCTGGGGGACCCCCAGATGTAAAAAAAAAACCAAATATGCAAAAATGACCAAATGACCACCCCAACGGGGCTGCTCACGGGGAATTCCCGGGGACCACCGACTCCTGGTGCTCCAGAACGGATGCAAAAGTGGTGGTGCCCCCAGTGGAGGACCCCCTACACTGCAGCTCACATAAAATGCCGTAACTCCGGCTAGGAGCGACCGGGAGAGCCGGGGCCGGTACCTATTCGTCCGCCTCGGCGCCGCGCAGACCCCACCCCTCATTTCTCACATGGCCCTCTTCTAGCGCCACCATCAGGCCGATTCTTGCAAAGCCACCTACGGTCGCTTATCTCCCGATTAGGGAGTCTTACTGGTGTTATCAGTAGTACTGCGTAGGACTCAACATAAACAGTGTGCAATACTGTAACTGACCCAGTGTCCAGTAGGTGTGGTACGTGTTCCTGGTATAGTGCAGTACTAGGGACACACCCAGGTCTTTCAGTTCTTCCCTATCTCTCTCTCTCTCTCTCTCTCTCTCTCTCTCTCTCTCTCTCTCTCTCTCTCTCTCTCTCTCTCTCTGTCTGTCTCTCGGGTCCAGGGGCGTCACAAGGGGTAGGAAAGTGGGACTGAGTTACCAGGGCCCAAGGTGGAGGGGCCCTAGTAACTTTAGCTATTGAAAAATAGCAGATATACAAGCTCACAGCTTGCGAGCTTGTAGATCTGCTATTTTTGAAAAGTCGTGAAAATATGTGCAAATCTTTGAATACATGTATTTTTTAAGCGAACATTTGTAACTCAAATTTTGCTTCTTGGGGGGGGGGGGGTCCCTGGAACTAAATATTTTGAGATGGGGGTCCGTAGCCAAATTTATATAATTTTGGGGGTCCTTCACATGAAAAAGTTTGAGCATCACTGACATAGAAACATGGGTTTCTTGCACACATTTTCACAATTTCACAATTTCACAAAAATAGCAGATCTACAAGCTTGCCTGTGAGCTTGTATATCTGCTATTTTTCAATAGTTAACATTCATGGGGGGCCCGCAGTGAATCCTTGTACCCAGGGCCCAGGATTTGGTGTGACGCCCCTGCTCGGGTCACTGAGGTGGAGTGCTGAGTCTGCTGACTGACAGGTTGCATCCCCGTAGCCGCCTCTCACCCATTACTTATTTATAGCCTGACCTGTTGTAGCAGGTACTGTACTGTACATTGTCTCTGTCGTGGAAACCCGACGGTTGTCCAAAACTGTTATTTTTCGAGATTGAATTTCAAAAAACAGCAAAAGCATCAAAAGTATCAAAAGTAGAAGATCTGCAAGCTCAAAACACGACGCTTAATTTTCTTAACAAATCTACTGATGCTTTTGTGCGACACTTTAGATGTGATCAAGAAGGGCGTTAATTTACAGCAGGGTTCCACAATTAGTTTTCCCCAAGGGCCGAATTATGTCTAGGGTACCAAGCCGAGGGCCACAACATTGAATTAGGTCTAGGGTACCAAGCCGAGGGCCACAACATTGAATTATGTCTAGGGTACCAAGCCGAGGGCCACAACATTGAATTATGTCTAGGGTACCAAGCCGAGGGCCACTGCATTTAATTATGTCTAGGGTACCAAGCCGAGGGCCACAACATTGAATTATGTCTAGGGTACCAAGCCGAGGGCCACAACATTGAATCATGTCTAGGGTACGGTGCGAGGCGTTGTGTGCTTGTAGATCTGCTGTTTTCACTACTTTTGTGCGACGGCCTTGTATGATTTGCAAAAGAACGTACAAATTTGGAGATACAAGATTTCCACCCGACAACGACGATATACTAGTGTTGTTGCTGCTCTTATACCACCATTACTATACTGGGGTTGGTGGGGGCCAGACAGTAGCCCCCCACGGGCCGCAAATGGCCCGTGGGCCGCCTATTGGGGAACCCTGATTTACATTCTGGTCATTAGTTGCACCAGCAGAGCGCGCAAGTACTGCATTCGGCTGCTTTGTAGGTAGGTAGGTAGGGTAGGTAGGTAGCTGTTTGTGTTTAAAGAGGTGGTGCCATAGTTTTGTACTTTTTCTGTTTTTCATGTGTCTAGGAGGTTGAAAGTACATCATTGGACCCCCTGGTGTGGTTTTTATGAGCAATTATGTATTCTCTTGGTATTTGTTTGTTTTCTCTTGGATGCTGCCTCCTTGTGGTCAAAAGTGTCAGTTAAAAAACACTTTTACTTTTACATCACAGAATCAATTCCTCCCCTAATTACCATTCACCCAACACTGTGGTGTGGCTAACTTCAGCTGGGTCACCACCCACCATGACATCCATGCATACTTAATGAACTGGGGGTGTGGCCACATAAAAACCCAATTTTAACTCTTTCTGTATACTTTTTTTGGAAAAGATCTTCCTCCTAGTATAATCATAATACCTGATAATCATGTTTTAGAGGGGGGGAAAATCATGGCACCGCCTCTTTAAGCCCGTAGCCCAATCAGGGACCAGCATCTCTGCCAATGAGGGACCAGCATTCCTGGTGATGCCAGTGGTGAGCGCACCTCATGGCAGGCTCTGCTGGCGCACAAATAGGACATACATGGCCTACTTGTGCACAAGGCGCAAGTTGGCACCTCGACAGAGTGCAGTTCTAGTTCATTTGTATGGCCAGTGGGGGATCCTTCGCTGCTGTCGGGAGGAAAACCTCATATTATGTCCTGTTACTTTGCAGGATTTAGATTCCAAAAGTAGCAAAATGATCAGATATACAAGGATCTGCTAGATCTTTGCTACTTTCAGAGGTGGAAAAAGTACTAAGGGTGCCCTCACACCAAAATACCTATGAGAGTGGAATCCGCATTCTGCCAATGCATTTCAATGAGAATGGAGCGTTTTTTGCCAGTAGAGGATTTCTGCAAAAAACGCTCCATTCTCATTGAAATGCATTGGCAGATTCCACCCAAGGTATTTTGGTGTGAGGGCACCCTAACATGTCTTACTGTACTTGAGTAAAAGTATAATTACTACAATATAGAAATACTCAGTTACAAGTAAAAGTCCGGAATTCAATGTGTATTTGAGTAAAAGTATGAAAGTATTGGCATCATAATGTACTTAAAGTACCAAAAGTAAAAGTACAAATTGTTTGAAAATAGCAAATCTACAAGCTCTCAAGCTTGTAGATCGGCTATTTTCAATGTATGTTTTTATAATATAATCAATCATTTATATCTGCAAAGTAACTAGTAATTAAAGTTTTCAAATAAATGTAGTGGAGTAAAAGTACAATATTTCCATCCGACATGTAGTGGAATAGAAGTAAAAGTATTGGAAATTGGAAATATTCAAGTAAAGTACAAATAACTCTAAATTGTACTTAAGTACAGTACTTAAGTAAATGTAGGCCTACTTAGTTACTTTACATCACTGGCTACTTTTGTGTGACACTGTGTATGACGAGGGCATTTGTTTACCAAGATTATTCAAACATCTTTAGATGACAAAAATAGCAACCATTGCCATAGCCTACAAGCTTTACAGTAAACATTTTGTGTGTGTTTTGGGAGGGGCACATTTCTGCTTGCATCTACAGTAGCTTGAAGAACATGTGCAACACGTGTGCCCTTGTGTGTACAAACATGTGATTGTTTTTGTACCGTGTCTTTATGAATATGTATGTCCATGTAGTCGTTCTATCTATAGTGTCAAGTTTGTGCTTCTGTGTGCACACATTTTTATGTGTGTGTGTGTGCGTGCGTGCGTGCGTGCGTGCGTGCCATATGTTTGCGTGGTTGTCACAGTGTATCAGTATGATTCATGTGCAGCCGTGTGGATAATCTAGGTCAAAGACATCCAAAAGGGAAAGGTGTGATATATCTGACAGGTACTGAAATCCACAGGACACACACACACACACACACACACACACACACACACACACACACACACACACACACACACACACACGCACACACACACGCACGCACGCACGCACACGCACACGCACACACACTCAGCCCTATTTTCGTCCATGTCCCTGAACTTCGTTGCCTTTTTTACTATTTTGAAAAACATTTTAAAATAGTTTAACTGATCTACATTGACACGTTGTGATCTTGTAGATCGGTATTTTAAAAATACTTTTCAAAAACGAAACAAACATCACGAGGATGCAACTGGGACGTATCGTCAGTGATGTAGCCTGAGGTCGACGGGTGTTTCGGGTCTATCAACATCATACACCCGCTCCCAACAGGTGACCCAGCCAGTGGCATCAGTTCAGCAAAAGCTAGGGTATGGCAAAGATGGGAGTCATGGAAAAGAGGCATTACATTTTGGATAACACGGTTCTATTGTGAAAATAGCAGATCTACATGCTCACAACGCCTCGCGCTGCGGGGCGTTGTGAGCATGTAGATCGGCTATTTTCACAATGTTTGAAAAAAAAAGAAACTATATTTTTTCAGTTTTTTACACAGGTTTCTATGGTTTCTTGGGCTGGATATGGCAGCCTGGAATGGTTGTTCAAGTGCAGCTAAACTTAGCATGTTAGTAAACGTGCCACAATTAACAATAATGCATTGCACCTGTGCAGCTGACCTGCGGAACCTGGGAATATACCATCTTGTCAAAATGGAGAGAATAAAAGTGTGGAGAATATAATTATAACACCTTGTTAAAGTGACCATCTTATATTTACAATTGGCTTAAGGCCGCAGCCCACTTTGGCACAGAACACAGGACACAGGGCAGCCCACAGTCAACGGACACAGGGCAGTCCACAGTCAACGGACTTTGAGACACGCCCACACTCGAGCATAGGCACAGGGCACAGGGCAGTCCACAGTCAACGGACTTCACAGAGAGAGACGCACACTTTGGGGGGGGGGGGGGGGGGAATGCACAGAGAGAGACGCACACATCACCAATACGTTTTATTTCTTATTTTTTTCAAAACTTTTTTTTATCCTAATTTTTTTATCTCAAATTTTTTTTTCTCCTTTTTTTTTTTTTTTAACTGTGCGTCTCTCTCTTTTTTTTTTTTACTTACTTACGTCCCAGTAGCTATCCACGATCAGTCCTATTAGGGGAAGATAGGGCCACTCAATCCGCTGCTCCGGAACTACTCTGCTGGGACTGGGCGGTAATCCAATCTGGCGCGTGGCCATATAGTATGGTGTATGCCAAAGTCCAATTAAACAAGACCGGTTGAATATAAAGTCCAGTTTGATAACCCTGTCCTCATCCTGTTTATACAGCCATAGGACCATATTTGATGCACACACACACAAACACACACACGCGCGCGCACACACACTAGCTTGTTTACTAGCTTCAGCCACTCAGCAAAGGACATCCACAAGGCATTCATGGACAGTCTACCTTGGTGGTCAGCAAGGTGGAATAGGCAATCCAGAAGTGAGTTACTTTGCACGCACGCACGCAGGCACACACATGCTTTATATCAGATGAGGATGTGGCTCAATATTAATTTATATTTTTGCTTTCATTGCTTCAATCTCAATATTCTAACTTTTTGTGTGTTATTGTAAATCAATGCCCTACAACTAGCCTCGTAAACCACCAACTTCCGGAAATCCAGAAGGATCCCAGAATGCGTTTTCCGGGAGGTTGGTGGTTTACGATGCTACCCTACAACGTGATCATAAAACTATGGGGCTTTTAAGCCGTGACATCATTTTGTAGGCAGAGGAGAACTCTGCCCCCAGAGCATTTTCTGTCCCTCGCTATTTCAACAGATCCGAGACAAAAATAACGACTAAAGTATAATTCTAACACTTTCTTTTCAACAACAAAGAGAAGAAAAATGTGTAAATAGTAAAAAGATTCACGGAAACTGGGGGCAGAAATTCTCCTCTGCCTACAAAATGATGTCATACTTAGAGCTTTACACAAAAGTATCAAAATTAAAAGATATACAAGCTCGAAACACGGTGTGAAGTGACGCGTGTGGAGCTTGTAGATCTGGAACTTTTGCTGTATTTGAATTTTAATCAGTTTTGGACACCTGACATAATCGCTGTCTCCACCCGACAGCGATTATAAAAAAACCTTATGAAGGCAACAGGGAGGAAAATCCTTTCTGACGAAAGCTATGTGTATTCAGTCTCCATATAATGAACCCATTCTAGCAGGAATCGTCATGAAACGAGGCAACAAAAGAATTGTGGAAATGATCAATCATCAGTTGATGTTCTAAACATTATGATGATATGAGTGCTTTCTTATTCCATGCATGGATTGAAACGTGCTTTTGCTGCTTGTGAGGAAAGCAGAGGTGTTTGCTGTGCTGCGTGTGAACATACAGCAGGTCGTTGATCTTTGGCGAGAAATCCGATCCGTTTCTCAGATGTGATCTTGTATACTGACTGAGTGTCCACACTGTTTATTTGCAAGTTGTCAGATCCCATTTGTGTATTCAGCCATCGTCGACGTTACGTATCGCAGCTGGTTGCTGTGGTAACAACATGCGAACAGGCCTAGTGCTTAATTTATACGAGATTGTTGCTCACCCGAATGTGTCACACAATGTGTCAGGATACGACGCATTGTGAGCATTGTAGATCTGCTGTTTTCGGTGAGCGACACCGTCATACGGCAAAGTATTAATCATCGGTCTTCAGTGTCCCGAGTGTCCAGACTGAAACACGTCTTTAGAAATCAGATTTGAATTGCATTTCAAACTGCTTAGTTAGGATTTGGTTGAAATCTGATTAGCAAAACATCAGACTTGATAAACCAGTCTAATTCCAATCTGAATCAGCAACAAATCTGATTTAGGCTGCCAGTCTGAACATAGCTTAGTCTATGTCAGTGGTTCTCAACCTGTGGGTCGGGACCCCCAGAGGGGTCCTCAAATTATTCTGGCGGGTCCCCAGCTAATGTTAACATTGTTTTCTCACTCAACAGTAAACAGACCAATATACAGTATAAGTGTATACAGGATATCTGTACTTTCTAAAGTGACAATTTAAAGACTTTAAAGACCTTTTTAGTACCTCTGGTCAAACATTGGTAAGATTCTCAAATATTAGAGGCAGAAATTGTGAAAATAGCAGATCTACATGCTCGAGCATGTAGATCTGCTATTTTCACAATGGAATAGATCGAGTCAAACTAAATGTAATGCCAACTCCTACAATTCCAAGTGCTTGTGCAGGGTGGAGGGGTCCCCAGTTAAATATGATTGTTTTGGGGGTCGCGGCCTGAAAAGGTTGAGAACCACTGGTCTATGAGACAGAACTAACAGCTTGCAGCAATAGGCTATAACTCAGGATCACACATAAAAAGGAGAGAGGTTTTGGAGGACTTTGTCCATTGGAGTCTTTCTCGGGTTGTTAGGCCAGCCGAGCAGACTCTGTAGTGTAGTGTAGGCTCCTTAAGCTTAATTTATGGCGGTGAAAATAGCTGATCAACGAGCTCTCAAGGTTTGCGAGCTTGTAAAGTAGATGTGCTCTTTTGGCCAAGAGGCACTGTCATACAGTTATACGAGCAAGTATAAGGGTACAGTCCCACGTCTGCATCCGAAGGCGTCACACATGTCAATTATCCACGTTGTTTTGCGGGTTGTTTGTGGCCAGTGCCGGTTTTCTGGTGTGTAGTTTGATGTTCGCTCATTGAAAGAAAACTACAAGTAAATGGTAAATGACAAGATTTATATATTTGATGGACACACACACAAACATACACGCGCACACACACTAGCTTGTTTACTAGCTTCAGCCACTCAGCAAAGGACTTCCACAAGGCACTCATGGACGGTCTACCTTCCTGGTCAGTAAAGTGGAAAAGGCAATCCAGAAGTGAGTTACTTTACATGCATGCATGCTCACTCACTATTGCTTTATCAGATTTATAATATTGTTGCTATCGTTGCTTCAATCTCCAATTCTTAACTTTTTTTTTTTTTTTTCGTGAATCAGTGCCCCACAACTATAGCCTCGTAAACCACTAACTTCCAGAAATCCAGAAGGATCCCAGAATGTGTGAGGGTGTCTTTCAGGGCGGTTTTAAAGGATGTTTGGGATTTGCTCTCCTTTAAGGCCTTCGGTAAGGCATCTCATATTTTGGTGGTATACCCGGAGAACGAGTTTGACCCTTTGTTTGAGTTGACTCTGGGTTGTTGTTCTGTGCAGCGCTGCCTCTGGTAATTGTCGACGGTGTTCGCCCTTTGTTCCGCCGGTCAGTTGTTCCGAGTAGCGTCGGCAAGTTAGTTACTCACCCCCGTCGGCAGGTTAGCTAATCACCCGCGTCAGGGTTACTGAGGTTAGGGTTAGGTTTAGGTTTAGGTTTAGGCATAGTTTTTCTGAGGTTAGGGTTAAGGTTAGGTTTATTTCGTCGGCATACCGGCCAGTCCAGCCTGTCGGCATATTGACACAGACCCTGTGGACATCTGTCCTTGATGTTTTTAAAGTATTTTGTACACAGGTATCTTGTAGGGCATTCACGAATAGTGATTTTTAGTATTCAAATTATTCGACCTCAAAGTATTTGAATAGTCGAATATTCGACAGGACTGGTCAAACTGTCAAATATTAAGTAAGCAAGAGGCGAACATTGTGAAAATAGCAGATCTACATGCTTGTGAGCATTATTTATCTGCGGAACCGAGTCACATTAAATGTAATACCTACAATTCCAAGTGCTTGTCAGGGTGGGGGTCCCCAGTTCAAATATGTTTATTTTGGGGGTCACGGCCTAAAAAGGTTTGAGAACCCCTGGTATAGAGCATTAACAAATTCATCCACCAGGGGCATTGACAACTCATTCTTATGAATTCCTATCTAGCCAAGCTTTATAAACTATATATATAAGAGAAAACAATAAAAAAATACGAATACGAAATTCGACTTCGGTGAACAACGTCGAATAGTGACTTTGATATTCGAATATTCGAATATTTGTTGAATGCCCTAGTATCTTGTACACCAGGCCCATGGCAAGATGTCGGTCATATTTCTTATTTGTTATTATTTCCATAACAGCTCGCCTGCGGAGGTACTCGGAGGCCATGTCCCTGCCAGACTCCTTCATCCAGAAACAGCAGCTCGACGCCAGCATGGCCGACACCTTCCTGGAGCACCTGTGTCTGCTGGACATCAACCAGGAGCCAATCACAGCCCGCAACACCAGCATCGTCTGCACCATTGGTGGGGAGCCGCAGCCAATCAGCTGCATGCATCACACCTCTACATCAGATTCAGTTTGCAGCAACGCTTCAGTGGAACATTCACAGTAGTGTGATGTGATTTGAGTTACAAATGTTACCTTTAAAAAAAATATATATATATATATATTCAAAGATTTACTTAAAAGAAATCGTGATTTTTCAAAAATAGCAGAAGCTCGCAGCTGTGAGCTTGTATATCTGATATGTTTCATAGTTAAAGCATAAAATAATGGTTTTAAAGTCTAGAGTGACACGTATGTGTTCCAGGTAGTGTGTATAGAGGCAGAACATATTTTTTTATTTAATGTTTATTTAACCAGTAAAATACATATTGAGACTAGATTCTCTTTTACGAGTGTGAACTGGCCAAGAGAAGAGGCAATAAATGTTACTCAGCTCTGCCAAGAACAACCAATACAGGACAACAATGACAGACATATAACATCCATAAAAACATTACCCACTACCTAGGAAGCTCAAGGAAATGAAAGAAACAAATCTATATAAAACTAACCAATATAAAACTAAGAGCAACAACATTTGCACATCAAAGCAGAAACAATGTCGGGGAAGTGTGACCATGGCAATCCCTTTAAAACTCACCATCAGAGGGATCACACAAGCCAATTTGAGACTGGCCCATGGGTCGTTCCACCACCAGGGCCCAAAATACACAAGGCGACGGCGTCACATGTGTTTCAATTTAGATTTTGCTGCAGAGCCAATTAAAAAGGTTTGGGGAAATCATCTGATTCATGAAACAGACATGCCACCAACTGGGGTGTCAGTTATGCACACACAGCCTACTGTATACTATAGCAGGGGTTCCCAAACTTTTTTGTCTCAGGGCACCCCATAAATATTTGTTTTAATCCGAGGCACCCCTACATTATAATTATCACTCCCAGCACCTTATATTTATAGCATATCGTCGTTGTCAGGGTGGAAACCTTGTACGTCCAAAGCCGTTCGTTATGTATTTATCATCTATAAAATATACTAAAGTAGTGAAAACAGCAGATCTACAAGCTTGTAGTGTGCTTGTAGTGTGCTTGTGTGTGCTACTGTGCTTGTAGTGTGCTTGTGTGCTTGTAGATCGGCTGTTTTCACTAGTTTTGTGCGAAAGTCTTGTATGATGAAGCAGCAGGGCTTTGCTTTACCAAAAGACGTACACATTTGAAACTTGGAGATACAGGGTTTCTGCCCGACAGTGACGGTATTTTAGTGATTATGTTGCGAGGAAAACGTTGAGATAACAGCCATTTTGGTTAGAACTGACTGAAAATAACGTTGTACTTCAAGTTTAAAATATACTAAATATTTTTTCAAGTGTCCAAATAAATTTCAAATATTATCAAATTATCTCACGGCACCCCAGAGTGCCCCGTCACCCACTTTGAAAACCCCTGAGTTATGCACACACAGCCTATAGTATATACTATAGTAGGTTACTGTACATTAACATTACAGGGATTCATTTGATACACTTTTCATGATCAAACATTCAGCTTTAAAACAAGACCTGGTCTAATGACTGACCAATTCTAACACCCCTCTCTCTCTCTCTCTCTCTCTCTCTCTCTCTCTCTCTCTCTCTCTCTCTCTCTCTCTCTCTCTCCCAGGTCCTGCATCTCGCTCCATTCCAAAGTTACAAGAGATGGTGAAAGCAGGAATGAACATCGCTCGTCTCAACTTCTCCCATGGATCACATGAAGTACGTACAGTAGGGCATTCACCAAATATTCGAATATCAAAGTCACTATTCGACGTTGTTCACCAAAGTCGAATATTCGCTTATATTATTTTATTGTTTTCTCTTTAAAAAATATATAGTTTATAAAACTTAAAATAAAAAATGAGTTGTCAATTCTCAAACCTTTTTAGGCCGTGACCCCCAAAATAAACATATTTGAACTGGGGACCCCCACCCTGACAAGCACTTGGAATTGTAGGGTATTACATTTAATGTGACTCGGTTCCGTAGATAAATATTGTGAAAATAGACGATCTATATGCTTGCGAGGCGTTGTGAGCATGTAGATCGGCTATTTTCACAATGTTTGCCTCTTGCTTACTTAATTGCGACCGTAGGGAGCATTTACTATCAAAACCTCCACGGGCTGTCCGTCTGTCTGTCTGTCTGTCACACGTCACACGTCACACTTTTGCCCTGCTCCAAAACCTCCACGGGCTGTCCGTCTGTCTGTCTGTCTGTCTGTCACACGTCACACGTCACACTTTTGCCCTGCTCATATCTCCACAACCGTTGCCCCCATCCATGCCAAATTTTGCACACACACTCCTTACCTGCCAAACTACAACCTCCAAGGACCCCCGGAGATCCAGGGACCCCCAGGTCCCTGGGGGACCCCCAGGTGTAAAGAATGACCAAATGTGCAAAAATGACCAAATGACCACCCTAACGGGGCTGCTCACGGGGAATTCCTGGGGACCACCCACTCCTGGTGCTCCAGAATGGATGCAAAAGTGGTGACGCCCCCAGTGGAGGACCCCCTCCACTGCAGCTCACATAAAATGCCGTAACTCGGGCTGGGAGCGTCCGGGAGAGCCGGGGCCGGTACCTATTCGTCCGCCAAGGCAACGCGGAGACCCCACCCCTCATTTCTCACATGGCCCTCTTCTAGCGCCACCTTCAGGCCCATTTTTAAAACACATTTTTGGCCACTGCTCCTACAGTTTTTGCCCTAAAATCACGCAAATCGCTACACAGTATGTCTACACTCATCCCATCAACATGAATCTGCCCCATATAGCGCCACCTTGAGGCCGATTTTTAAAAACACATTTTTGGACACTGCTCCTACAGATTTTGCCCTAAAATCACGAAAATCACTACACAGTATGTCTACACTCATGTCATCAACATGGATCAGGAAGATTTTGGAAAAACAAATTTTTCCCCTATTTGTGGAGATAACCGACCTACGGTCGCTTATCTCCCGATTAGGGAGTCTTACTGGTATTTGACAGTCCTGTCGAATATTCGACTATTCGAATACTTTGAGGTCGAATAATTCGAATACTAAAAATCACTATTCGTGAATGCCCTAGTGTGTTGCATTAGTGCAGGACAGGTGTACTGAGTGTGTGTTGTATCAGTGCACGTATGCTCAGTGTGTGTTGTATTAGTGCACGTATGCTCAGTGTGTGTTGTATTAGTGCACGTATGCTCAGTGTGTGTTGCGTTGCTGCAGTACCATGTATGGATGGGACGATAAGCAATATTATCATTTATCGTGTTAAAAAAACTCACAATAATCGTTTTGTGGCGATTTTATTTATCGTGAAATCGTCCTCTGTCATGCGCTGGGATCAATTCACCTTTTATTTGCCGAGCTGCATATCCGGTACCACTTAAACCCTCTATTGGTAAAACATACCTATAATATACGTACTTGATACAGTCTTTTTCTTTTTGCTCTCTACCAAATCTCTTCGCCAAAAAATAGCCGATCTACAAGCTTGTAGATCTGCTATTTTTTGGCAAATGTTCCGCCCCATGATAATGGATGTTGGGGATATTTTGATTATCGTGATAAAATAGTAAATCGCGATTTCTTTCGTCACAATAATGGTGATATGACATTGTCATATGGTCCCATCCCCAGTACCATGGTGAGACCATGTGTGTGTGTGTGTTGCGTTGCAGTACCATGGTGAGACCATGTGTGTGTGTGTGTGTGTGTGTGTGTTGCGTTGCAGTACCATGGTGAGACCATCAAGAACATCCGTGAGGCGGCGGAGACGTTGACCTCTGACCCCCACTACTACAGGCCGGTCGCCATCGCCCTGGATACCAAGGGACCCGAGATCCGCACGGGATTGGTCAAAGGGGTGAGCAGGAGCTGTGCTGTGATTGGCTGCTCGCCTACACACAACACAACACGACACGACACAACACAACTTTTATTATAGCACTGTGATATTATTATTTTACCCAGTAACGAGTAGCAAGGTGTTACTGCACTTGACCAAAACTTGAAAAGGTGAAAGAGAGATTGTGTTGCTTTATTTTATAGCCTTTTTGGCTGATCGTAAGAGTCACAATCTATTTTTGTTTGTTTCGCTGGGGGACCACATGACTTCCCCTTAAACGCAGCGCTTCCGCCACAACTTCCGTAACAGCGCACAGCGCAGGCCGTGCACAGGATGCTTTATAGGTGGGGAAGAGGATTTTGTAGTCAATCCGGTAGTGAATGGGGAGCCAGTGGAGTTGGATGAGGATAGGGGGATGTAGTCTGGGATCACTTCACTTTTCGGGGTTGTAACCGGTCTGGAGCGGAAACCACAACACGTCATGTTGTAGTACTCAAAGGACTACAATTTGCCGGAAAGATCAAACCGGATTCAGTTTTAACCCAAAATATTCCCCTGCGCTCAAGGACATAGTTTTGCTTTTGAAAATTTTGTTTGGTATATGCATCTTTTAGTCCAACTGTTAGCGTTGGACTAAAAGATGTCTGGAGCAAGACTACTCAAGCATTTTAATAGGGATTGGGGAAACAAAGCGACGCCGCTTCTTCTAGTGGTTTCCGCGCATTAGGCGGAAACCAAACGGCCTGTTGTGAACGAACACCAGGCTTTCCCCCAGAAAGCCTGGTAGGCGAGGTTAGGGGGGATGTGGTCTAATGATTTAGTGCGGGTGATGATCCGGGCAGCTGAGTTGTGAATGATTTGTAATCTATTGACTATTGAGTAGTTTGGTGGGTTGGTCCAGAGAGAAGGGAGTCGCAGTAATCGATCGAAGTGCATGGATGAGAACTTCAGTGCCGGGTTGGGACAGCTAGGGATGGGCGTAATCTGTAGACAGGGACGTGCTGGCCATTGGGAAAAGCGGGACAACTCCCGAACGGCCGGTTCATTCCCGGCCGGTCCAGGCCGCCCATTAGGAAAAAAATAAAAAATTAAAATGTCTGCCTTCGTTCCATTTTGGGGGCTGGGCGGCCAACAAGGTAAATCGTCGGGCAGAAACCTCGTAAGTTTCAAATTTGTAGATTTTTTCACAAAGCAAAGCCCTGCTTCATCATACAAGGCCGTCGCACAAAAGTAGTGAAAACAGCAGATCTACAAGCACACAACGCCTCGCACCGAGGCTTGTAGATCGGCTGTTTTCACTAGTTTAAATCATTTTTAAAATGATAAATACAAAACAAACGGTTTTGGACATACAAGGTTTCCACCCGACAACGACGAAATATAACTCATGTAATTGACCCACTGGCTTGTCACTTGTCATGATCTGAAACGGCAAATCTTTGAGTAGCAGCAGCGCTATAGAGAGAGATCTCTCTCTATGGGGCTTTTAAGCCGTGACATCATTTTGTAGTCAGACCTCCAAGCTGATTTATTGTCAATATCTGTCCCTCGCTATTTCAACAGATCCGAGACAAAAATAACGACTAAAGTATAATTTTACCACTTTCCTTTCAACAACAAAGAGAAGAAAAATGTGTAAATAGTAAAAATAGTAAAAAGATTCACGGGTGCTGGGGCCTTTTGGCCCCAAAAGTTCTCCTCTGCCTACAAAATGATGTCAGACTTAACAGCCCCATAGCGCGCAATGAGGGCCTCTCCAACTCTTTTTCCCGGGCTGAATCAGGGGCCCAGCATGTCCCTGTCTGTAGATGCTGCAGGTATGGAAGAATTAAGCAGACCAGGTGATGTTTATGTATGTGAAGTGCAAAGGTCCAGAATGACGCTGAATCTAGATAGGGGAGTGCTCTCTCATCAGACTCTCGTAGTCCACGATCAGTTCCTTAGTCTTGTTGACACTGAAGGTCGTTTTCACGACAACGTTGTGTCAACGAACGTGACCTTGTCCCTGTAGGCGGTGTTATCGCCGCTGACGATCAAGGCCCATCGCCGCTGTGTTGTCAGCATGCTTGATGATGATGTTGCCCCGAGGGGGCCGTGTCCTTGTGCGGACCGTGTGATGGGAATATGTTAGTATACTCCTTAGTTCATGGGTCTGAGTGTTTTTTACAGCCCATGGACCCCTCATAGCTGAGAGAGAGAGATGAAACAGCCCCACTACATGTGTTAAAGATTAAAGTGTTTCATATTGTCGCTGTCGGATGGAAACCTTGTACAGTATGTCCAAAACCGTTCCTTTTTAAAAACAAGTTAAAGTAGTAAAAATAGCCGATCTGCATGCACACAACGGGTGTTGTGTGCTTGTAGATCTGTGTACACGTGTGGTGTAGTTTGCTGGATTATTCATGAAGCTTTCCCGGAAGAGAAAGATCCCATGATTGGCCGCTAGTTGCGCTGTTTTCCCCCCGCGAGGTACCAAAAGGACTTGTTCTCCAATGGACCCCATTCATTTTCCTTTTTGATTAGTTTTTTGGTGTTGTGTGTAATAAAAGTTTTTATAATCTGTTTCTTTTGTGTGTCTGTGTGTGCACATGTATGTACTGTACATCATTCACATTTGTCCGTGTGTGTGTGTGCGTGCGTGTGTGTGTGTGTGTGTGTGTAGAAAGTGGAGGAGGAGGTGGAGCTGGTGAAAGGCAGTCACGTGCGCGTCACGGTGGCGGAGGTGGACAGGGACAGGACTGACGAGCAGCAGGTGTGGGTGGACTACCCCAGTCTGCCCAGAGTCCTGCAGAAAGGAGGAACCGTCTACATCGATGACGGCCTCATCGGACTCAAAGTCCTGGAGACTGGTACGTGTGGAGCACCAGATGCTAGTGTAGCAGAGTGACTCACAGCCACAGCACGAGGGCCTCAAAAGTCTATTTTGGGCCATAGGAATATCCCTTTGGATCAATGGTTAAGATGTTGGACCTTCACGTGGGAGACCCGGGTTTGAATCCTGGGTGTTGCAATAGCACACGTTTATGATGATGATGATGATAATTAATACAATTATTTATTTATTTGGCAGGAGAGATATAGTCATATAGACATGTGTATATATACACGTTATAGAAGCAATTTTATATTTGGTTGCACTCGGTTGTTGCATTTACTACTCTGCGTGTACGGGTTGTGAGCGTGTGTAGATCGTCTATTTTCATTACGACACCATCACGGCCCCGCCAAAATACATTTCTGACAACAAAATCAACTCTAGATTCAGTAAGGACTAAAACAGTGTTAATTTTGTAGGCTGAGACTAAAGACTAAAGTCTTAAGATTTTGATATTTAGTCGACTAAGACTAGACTAGACTAAAACAAACAAATTAAGAAGACTATAAGTCTAAGACTAAATGGAATTAAAGCCAAATACATGTTTTATTTTTACATTTGAGAATGTAGGCACTTCTCTGTTATATGTTATCCTTTCAGATCTTGTTGGTTTTGCACAGAGAGTAGTAGACAGTGTCAGATGTGATT
>NC_137811.1:70615269-70762769 GCF_963921795.1 Nannobrachium achirus | reverse complement strand
ATCTCCTTGTATGGGCTGTTCTGTCCGTGACATCAGCTGTGGTGGTGTCGGTCTCTGCGTACTTTCTATGACGTTAGTCTCATGTGATGTCAGTCTAGTGCATGGGTCTCCAACAGGGGGTCCTCAGAGTTACTACAGGGGGTCCTCCAAATCTTTGAGTGATAGAAAGTTTTTTTCTCCTTTTTTATATTAATCACTTGAATCCTAGCGTCCATATTCTGAGAACTTTAGACAAAAATAGCGGGCGTTGTGAGCTTGTAGATCGGCTATTTTTGGCAAAGAGGTTTGGTGTAGAGGGGAAAAAGAGCAGACTAAGTACAGAGTGAAAGGTCAAGTTTATTAAGTATTGACGGTTCAAGTGGTTAAATATCTGAAAACACAAACTGACATGAATCCAAAATACACTGATGATTGTGCTGTCAAACAATGAAACTATATGGAATCTATGAACAGGTAGTGGGGGTCCCTGCTTCATCTCTCTCTCAACTAAGGGGTCCTTGGCCTGAAAATGCTGAAGACCCCTGCAGTAGGGACATAGGCACCTACACACAAAGCCAGACGTAGGAGCGATTAGCGCCACTCAAAAAGTGCATTGTGCCTTCACTTAATGCGGCGCCCGCAGGTTAATATTGGAGTAGGCCTACTGATATATTATTGATTTCAGCTGTTACAATTTCAATTTCCAAACATAGAAAAATTACCAGCTTTAATTACTTCAGTCTATATTAGTAGCTAAATGACTAGTATTCAAATGTTATTGTATTTTTTATGTCCAATGTATTTGTATTTAAGTCCATAAAGTTGACATAAGAACATATAAATGCATTTGAAATTTTAAAATGAAAGAAGAAAAAAGAAGTTACATTTCGGGATTCCAATTCAAAAATAGCAAAAAATAGCAGATCTACAAGCTCGAAACGCGTCGCAGTTTTGAGCTTGTAGATCGGCTATTTTTGCTATGTATATGCATTGTGGCCCTCTGGAGTGAGTGTGAAAATGTAGTGGCCCTCTCCAACATCAAAGTTGCCCACCCCTGATCTAAAGAAAGAAAGAAAGAAAGACAGAAAGAAAGACAGACAGAAAGTAATAAAGTGCGCTACAGAGGGCAGTGCGGTCTGCCCAGTGCATTCTCTGAGGTGCTGTTAGACGCCAAGCGCTGCGCAGCCAAGGCTGAATGATTCATCATAGACACTCAGCACCACTCACAGCCACAATCTGTTCCTGCTGCTGCCTTCAGGCACACAATAAACTGCATTCACTCTCTGAGTGAATCCCCCATGTAGTCTTAGCTAGCAGCAACAGTGTGTCTTTTCATTTCCCTTAGATTTTGATATCCAGCGTTGTCGTCGTTATTATCTTGTTATATCGTTGCCGTTGTTATATCGTGGCAGAAAACTCTTACAAAAGCATCAAAAATAGCAGATCTGCTACTTTTTTTATGCTTTTGAATTTGAATCCTGAAAAGCAACAGTTTTGGACAGGTTTGCACCTGAAGTACGACAACAGGGTGAATCAAAATCAGTGATAGCTTGTGATAATAACTACATTTCTAAGTAGCGTAATGGAAATTTGCTACATTTCTCTGGGGATAGCTTGTAGTGTAGTTAAGCTATATTTAATCAGAGAGTAATGTAGCTTACTACATTTACCAAATAGCTTGCCCATCACTGTTGGGAAAAACAAATCAATAAATAGACCAGTCAATTGCAATAGTGTCCCCAATAGTGTCCCCAATAGTGTCCCCAATAGTGTCCCCAATAGTGAGGGGACAATAGTGTCCCCAATAGTGTCCCCAATAGTGTCCCCAATAGTGAGGGGACATTCAAGACCGTCTGACCCCCCTACTACTTTTGCCAGCATGTAGCTTGTAGCTCAGGTAACTACATTTCTTTGGGGATAGCTTCGCTGTAGCTTTAGCTATATTTAATCAAGTGTAACTTGTAGCTTAGGTAACTTCATTTTCATGCAAGTAGCTTGCCCATCACTGATCAAAATCATCACTTTGCCTTGTGGGGAAGGAGTGAATGTCAGAAGTGACACGGAAAGAATTACAGTATGAAAAGAAGAATGTCTTGTTTGCATTTTTTTTTTTTTTAAACATAAATAAACAGGTTTGAAGAATATTCACTTTGTCAATAGGCAATAATGAATATTGAATAAAGAGAGGAGCAGATGGCTCAAATCTATTAGACTGAGAAATCCTTCTCAAAAACCTTGAATCATTAGCAGTGTGCTGCCCTCCTCCTGCAGTGTTTGCTGGCACCGTCAGCATAACATGCAACACCAACATGTTGCTGCTTGTACTGTACCTGTATGATGAGGAACACCTAAAAGCCTCTTTAATCTTGGATTCTGCTCTATGAAATGCACAGCGAACAGTGTAAAGCAGGGGTCTTCAACGTTTTCAGGCCAAGGACCCCTTAGTTGAGAGAGAGATGCAGCAGGGACCCCCACAACCTTTTCATTGATTCAATATAGTTCATTGTTTGACAGCACAATCATCAGTGTTTTTTGGATTCAAGTATTCAATCAATCAATCAATCAATCAATCAATCAATCAATCAATCAAATCTACCTGCTGCACAATGACCCTAACCTGTTATTCAACCCTGCCACTAGATGGCCATGTCAGTCTCTGTTTCACGTTGGTACACTGCCCTCTGATGTCACTCACTGTATGTAACCTGGCATTACCAGACTGGCCACCTCAAAGGAAAACACTCTGACTGTAGCACTGCAGATACATATTCACACCTTCTATTTGATATGTGTTGATGTTTGATATGTTACACAACTGAGTGAATAGGATTGAACACCATACAGTATACTGGGTGATCACATTGATATCACAGTTCTGTTTGTGTGCCTTAATGCAGTGTTTCTCAAACTTTCAAATTTCAAGGTCCCCTCTTAAAGGAGTCGTTCAGACCAAAACACATATAAGGTTAAATCTACCTTTTATCATACCCCTTCACACCTGCTTTAGTCGATTTTTTTCATAGCTGCCCCTGTTGCTAGTTTTCGGCTGCCCCTGTAGCTAGATTTCGCGGGCCCTCTCATAACTAACAGAGTAGATAGTCATTATTCTAATGCGGTTATTTCTTTAGCTTCAAAGTTAGTATTTTTTTATTGGATAGTGTTTACACAACGTCCTGAGACCAACCAAACCGCTGTTTTGACCATCTAGCAACAGGGGCATTCGAAATCTGGCAACAGGGGCAGCTATGAAAAAGATCGACTAAAGCAGGTATGAAGGGGTATGATAAAAGGCAGATTTAATCCTATATGTGTTTTGCTCTGAACGACTTTTTCTATTTTGGTTCCATTTGTACACTGTCAGAGTTATAGACTTGTATGGGTCAATTTAGACCCCCATAATGGAACCCACAGAGTCCTTGGAATCCACTTTGAGAACCACTGCCTTAATGTATCCATTTAGACTTTAAACTTAACTTGATTCTTATTCTTAATTTAATTTGACTGCAATTTCCAAGAAGCTTGCTTAAAATGGTGTAATGTGACAACGTTCAAGTGGAAAACCATTGTCTTATAGCAGAGCTCCCTCTGTCTCTCTCTGTCTCTGTCTCTGTGTCTCAAATTCAATTCAAATTGCTTTATTGGCATGACAAGCATTCATTCTTCCATTGCCAAAGCGTTACATACAGTATGATACAAAATGATAATATAAATAATACATATTCAAAATCAGAACAATCAATATGAACAAAACAAAGAGAAATATAAGCAAAATTACATTCGTCTATATTCATTGTGATCAACACTTATAGTGTTCACCCGTTGTCCCTCATTTTGTGACAGGCTGCTACATATTTTGCTGCCAACCTTGAACATTCGGCTTTCTCACCTAGTAAATAGGGGATTGCCTGTATAGATATACGATACAATCAGAACAAAGTGAAAGGAGTGTAACAGTGTTCATGTATCAAGGTTACATGCAGGCAGAGCAGGGATATATACAATGATCAGTAGTCTTTAAGGTGGTTGTGTTCCATTTGATATCCTTCTCCTATCACAGCAGCTCACGAATCTTGCTGCTGTGTTTGCACATTGTTGTACTTCACCCAGCAGGTATGGGAGTTTTATATCATTGGTCATGTGATGTCTTCAAACTCTCCTTGGGCGGTTATGATCTCTCTCTCTCTCTCTCTCTCTCTCTCTCTCTCTCTCTCTCTCTCTCTCTCTCTCTCTCTCTCAGGTCAGCTCATCTCCTGTCCAGGTATCGTCCTCGTTGTCCTATCATCGCCATAACCAGAAGCCCTCAGGTACGACCTCACCCTGTCCACTATAGAGCTGTATGTTGCATGGTTATGAGATTAGAATGAACTCGTGTTTAATTCAATTCATTTATAAGAATGGTGTGTGTGTGTGTGTGTGTGTGTGTGTGTGTGTGTGTGTGTGTGTGTGTGTGTGTGTGTGTGTGTGTGTGTGTGTGTGTGTGTGTGTGTGTGTGTGTGTGTGTGTATGTGTGTGTGTGTGTGTGTGTGTGTGTGCGCGCGCACGGTGGTGTGTGTCAGGTGGCGCGTCAGTCCCAGCTGCTCAGAGGAGTGTTTCCTGTTCTGTTCCACCCACTTCCTGCCCCCGTGTGGGCAGACGACCTCGACAACAGAGTCAACTTCGGCATGGATATAGGTGCGTGTGTGTGCGTGTGCGTATGTGTGTGTGTGTGTGTGTGTGTGTGTGTGTCTGTGCTATTGTCAATCTTTTAATTACCGGTAAGCAATATTACACGAGAGGGTGTAACACGGTTATCCTGCACTCCAGCCCTACCTACGGAACTCGCCTGTCGGCTCGTTCCTGCGGCAAGGCTGTCGTGCAGGATAACCGTGTTATATGCAGACCCTCGAGTGTAATATTGCGATTATACAACTGTTGCCCCCTTAACCCTTTTTGTGCCTATCCCGAACAAGTTCGGCCTATTTCAATCCAATACAATATTTTATTTGCTATTTTACTTACCCCGAGCTGCTTGGAGCAACGTGGGTGGTCCTTGCTCGTCCAGCGCTTACCAACGAGAGACGCTAGATGGTCCGACAATTTATTCCATTGAAAATGGTTTAAAATAAAGTTTAGAGCCCCCCAAAAAAACCTCAATCTATACTGTCTGCGGCGCGACGTATTCCGGGGTGCCTATCCCGAAGTAGTCCGGGATATTTAATAAAATGAATTATTTAATCGGAGGCCTCAACGAAGCCCCGGTCTAAACGTCCATCCATGGTCCGGGCCAACACTCGGCCATACACGGGCCGTAGTCGCGCTAACGGCCGCATCGCGCCACCCACTCCAATAATAAATCACATCTTTAGACAGGATTTTCTCCGGATTGTGTTCCCAGACCCAAAGAGAAGGTTTTTTGCGACTGAAATAGCTTTAGATCGGGCTTCTAAAGGGGTTAGCATTTTGGCTACGTGTCAGCTAGCTTCCTCCTCTCGTCGCACATAGCATTGGCTGGAGTGAAATCCCAAGGCACTTGGGACAGTGTCTACGGAAGCTAGAGCGAAGGTCTATAGAGAGATTTCTGGCACTCTAGCGGCCACTTGTGGCCCGGGGCACTGTATGAGTTAAAAAAAAGAACACGTCAATTTTTTTAATGCCACATTTAGCTACTATGTCCCTGAACGTCACATGAAAATCGCTAGCCTAGCCGCCTAGCATAGTGTGGGGAGAGAGGAGCGCTTCCTGTCTTTCGTGACCAATGCAGCTGATTTCTTTACTTGATGAGAGACAGTGCATCTGTGCTCGTTATATGCACGGTTGGAGAGCCTGTTTTCCATTGAGAGCCCGACTACCTGTTGTATAATGTGTATATTTCCCTAGAGGTATTCAGTTATTAACTTCTGCTGTCTCTCCTTTCTCTGTCTGTCTGTCTGTCTGTCTCCTGCCCCCTCTGCCCCCGTTGATGACAATATTTATCCGCATGCAGCAAGTATCTTAATATCACACACTAGACAATGTCCTTTCACAGTTACCGATGGTGTACTGTGTTCTAAGGATCAAGGTAGTTTGTTCTCAGGGGAGGGAGGGGAGAGAAGTCTCTTTAACCCATTCAGAACGGGTACACATTATTGTGTATCATTATTTTGTGCTTTAACTATTGAAAAACAGCAGATATACAAGCTCACTGCGCAGCACCGAGTGCTGCGCTGCGAGCTTGTAGATCTGCTATTTTTTTAAATTGTGAAAATTAGAATTTTGACCCGATTCTATAAGTGTCTTTTGAACTGGAGCTCAGTTAGTCTGTTCTTGAGAGACTACTATGTCAGTGGTTCTCAAACCTTCTCATGTGAAGGACCCCCAAAATGATATTTATTTGGCCACGGACCCCCATCTCAAAATATTTAGTTCCAGGGACCACCCAGAAGCAAAATTTGAGTTACAAAAGTTCAATTTGAAAATACATATAGTCAAAGATTTGCACACATTTTCACGACTTTTTCAAAAATAGCAGATCTACAAACTCGCAGCACGGCACTTTGTGCCACGCTGTGAGCTTGTATATCTGGTATTATTTTTCACTGGTTAAAGCATTCAATAATTCTAGGCATATTAAACAGCATTGTTTTATTTTATTGACTAATAAAGTTCTCTCTCTCTCTCTCTCTCTCTCTCTCTCTCTCTCTCTCTCTCTCTCTCTCTCTCTCTCTCTCTCTCTCTCTCTCTCTCTCTCCCTCCTCTCCAGGCAAGGCCAGAGGATTCTTTAAGACAGGTGACATGGTGATTGTGGTGACCGGCTGGATCCCTGGCTCGGGTCACACCAACATCATGAGGGCGGTCCACTGCACCTGAAGCACATGGCCTCGCACACACACACCGCACCGCACCGTACCTCTGTCTCTAACCCCTTCTACACTACAGGGCCGAACCAGACCTAGAACCAGTACCTTCCAGAGCCAAGAACCTTCAAGAACCCCTAAAATTCCGGGAGCAATTCTGCTTACGTTTCCACATAACCAGAACCTAACCGGGAAGGTCCCCAAAAAAGAGCAGCATAGGTTCCAGAACCTTGTCTGAAACCGTGCTGTGCACCATAGAGCATCGCAGCGGAAGTGGTTTACTGGTGCCACCTAAAAATCGTCATTCATTTTCCCCATAGACTTTTACAAAAATATTTATAACAATTATGTTAAGCCTAGAACCAAGCAAGGTGACCGCAAAACAGCCAAAAGGCACGCACATCTAAAGCCACAGTTGGCTGGGTGCTAGACTAAAGCAGTGCATACAAGTAGAATAATAAAAGTCTGCACACCAATTTATGCTCCCAAACATTAAGTTTACTTGTGGTAACGTTTCGAGCCTAGCGGCTCTTCATCAGACCTCAACTAATGAAGAGCCGCTAGGCTCGAAACATTACCACAAGTAAACTTAATGTTTGGGAGCATAAATTGGTGTGCAGACTTTTATTATTCTACTTGTAAGCCTAGAACCAAGACATCCAGGATTGCAGTGAATCATGACCATACAACCTTTGTTTCTATGAAAAGGAACATTTTGAAAATCGCTAAACAAAGGGTAGTTATTAAATGTAGTATATCAAATAATTTAATATTGAAATATATTTTCACATAGGATCAAAGGTTCTATGGTCATGAGTCACTGCCGTGCTGGATGGCTTGGTTCTAGGCTTAACATAATTGTTATAAATATTTTTGTAAAAGTCTATGGGGAAAATGAACGACGATTTTTAAGTAGCACCAGTAAACCACTTCCGCTGCAATGCTCTATGGAAACAAAACCAGAACCAAAGAAATAGGTTCAGGTTGTGGAAAGTTCTGGTTCCACCTCGTAGTGGAAAAGGGTCTTCTGTCAACGTGTCTGATTGACGGCAGTGGTGGGAAAAGTACTCACGTTCTTTACTTGAGTAAAAGTATCAACTCTGCAATGTAGAAATACTCTGTTACAAGTAAAAGTCCGGAATTCAAATCAACATGTACTTGAGTACAAATAAAGTATTGGCATAAAAATGTACTTAAAGTACCGAAAGTAAAAGTGCTCATTATGCAGAATGTCCCATTAATTTTTTTTCAAATGGATAAAAAAATCTTTTGAAAATAGCAGATCTACTGTACGAGCTCACATTGTGAGCTTGTATATCGGCTATTTTCAAACGGCCGAAATGCATATTGGGTTGAAATGGTTAACGTATGTCTGACTAGTACCTAAGGAAGGTTTTCAGATAATTGCAAAAGTACGATGTTTGGATCCGAGACGTACAGTGGAGTGGACGTATTGGAAATTGGAAATACCTCAAGTAAATGTACTTAGTTACTTTGCACCACTGACAGGCAGACAGACTAGACTGTGGAAACATAATGACTCCCTGCTAAATAAAACGTGATGTGTTCATTAATATTCTGTCCAGGGTGTTTATTATTCAGAGGGGCGCTCGGTGCTTGGCGGCGCGCCAGCGCAGTGTGTCGGGAGTGGATGTTTATCTCACATAATGGGCAGCCAGACAGCCGTATGGCAGCTGCACTCACTGGGATTCAGCTTAGTTCGCTTTGTGATTCTCAACCTTTTGGATTTCAAGGACCCCCGGTTTGCATAAGGGCCACCGACCCTTTTGTCTGTCGGTAAAAATTGACCTCTCCAGACCATGAATCCACTTTTCACTACGGTGAAAGAAATGCAAATGCCCCCTCTTTCCATGCCACAACTGAAGGCAGCATTCAAGAGAATTGCCTGGTCCAAACTCTCCTGAACTTGATCCATGCCGTTACGCCACATCTCCAGTATTGACTTGATTATGCTTAGTTCAGTGTGGTATCAAGCACTGAAAATAGCCGACCTCCAAGCTCACAATGAGCTTGGAGGTCGGCTATTTTCGATATTTTAACCAAAAGGCCCTTTTAGAAATGCCCTGCATCTCTAAGATTCTCAGCACGTCTCTGCCACAGACCCCCATTTTATCCCTGCGACCCCAATCAATCTACACCGTAAATACCTCGGTGCTTATTTGACTCTGACGGAGTACAAATGGAACCAAAGAGTCCTATAAAGGTTCCTTTTGTACACTGTCACGTTTGTATGCCGCCCCTTTGGTTACTAGTTGTCAGAGTACCCGTAATCAGAGCACTTATAGTGCCTACGTTTTCAAATGTATAAAATGTATACACAGATCTACAAGCTCACAATGCGCATTGTGAGCTCGTCTTTACCAACGCAAATGTATACTATATAAATCAAAATCATCTGCTTGCTGCTTAGCAGAAATGGAAATTTAAAAAATATTTTTCATGAACGGAAATGAAGAACAGATGCCAGCTTCTGTGAGACGATTTCGGGAGGTGTAGTTCCAGACTCTATCGTTGTGTGGCTACACGAGACTAGGGACAGACACATACAGTCAGACAGACAGACAGACAGACAGACAGACAGACAGACAGACAGACATCTCCTTGGGTTGTGACGGTCCCCATGGGCCAGACCACACCAGTTCACCCAGCAGATGGGGCTGAGGCCTGGGGAGAGACTTCAGGACCATGGACAGCGCACAGCCCTTGGTCAGCGGATCTTTCTTATAATACAGGGGTCAACGTTTTCAGGCCAAGACCCTTAGTTGAGAGAGAGATGAAGCAGCGACCCCCACAATCTGTTCATTCATAGACATAGTTTCATTGTTTGACAGCACAATCATCAGTGTATTTTGGATTCATGTTATTGTGTGTTTTCAGATATTTAACCACTTGAACGATCAATACTTAACCACTTGAACCCTAGCGTCCATACTCTGAGAACTTTAGCCAGAAATAGCAGATCTACAAGCTCACAAGAGCTTTGGAGGGGGAAAAGCGCAGACTAAGTACAGAGTGAATACAAGAAAGGGGGAAAACCAAGTTCCTATCACACAAAGATTTCGAGGACTCCCTGTAGTAACTCTGAGGACCCCCTATGGGTCCTCCGACCCCCTGTTATGATATGTGCCAATTCCTCTATACTTATTCGACCATGTTCCTCCAGGGCTTAGTCTCTCAAGACAGGCTGCTGCTGCCTTTAAATGCTTCCGCCCCAACTATCTGTATAATGAAAGCAATAAATGTGATTAGACAATAAAGCGGATGAACCCCCCCCCCCCCCACACACACACACACACACACACACACACACACACATACCGGTACACACAGACACTTCCTTTTCGCCCTTGCAGTGCAACACACAATAAATCTAATTAGCTGAAGCCTATCGAGCTTGTTGCTTAGTCAAAAATAAAAAGATTCTAAACATGTTTTGTGAATGGAAATAATAGATGACAGCTACCTTTTAGCGAGGCACAGTTACCTCACTTACCTGACTCCCTGTAGCATTCGAAGATTGTGGAAGGGGCTTGAGAGACTACCCAGACGTCCATACTTACCTTTTTCCCCCTCTACATCAAATCTCTTCGCCCATCTACTAGCTCCTTTCAGAACCACTCGCTCCGCGGCTATGATGTGGTCCCGGCTCATAACATGCCCAAATGAGCTTTTTCTGCGGGTAGTTCGCCAGGTTATCAACCGCTCTTACCATCACCAATCGTTGTATCCAAAAAGCAATGTTCCTGTACCCGTCTCTTGCATCTCTACTTTTTTAGAGGTAATCCAAGTGTTGTGTTGAAACAATACTTTAAAAATGCTCTCTTTGTCAGCCCGGTCTGTGTTTTTTGTCAGTCTGTTGCCATTTCTCACGGGGAAATCTCGCGACACGCTCCCATTTCTCGCTCCGACCGCAACACAGATTAATGGCGAGTCACGTTGACTGCTTCCGTAACATGTCACTGGGAAAACATGGAGCTGGCTGACAAAATGAGCGTGTTTAAAGTATTGTTTCAACAAATCGCTTGGATTACCCCCGCTGCTAAAAAAAAGCAGAGATGCAAGAGACGGGTATAGGAACATTGCTCTTTGGATACAACGCTTGGTGACGGTAAGAGCGGTTGATAACCTGGTGAACTACCCCCCCGGAGAAACCTCATTTGGGCATGCTGTGAGCAGGAACCACATCTCGGAGCGGCATAGCCGCGGAGCGAGTGGCTCCGAAAGGAGCTATACCCATCTACAAACTCTAAATGCATTTAGCGACAGAGACGAAGAGTGTTTATGTGCTCAAACAATGGGAAGTGGTTACATCTGGTTGGCTCACCTTGGGCTGTGTGCACAGACTCTCTCCTCAGAATGTGTTGGGTCTCAGGGACGTGCTGGCCATTGGGAAAAGCGGGACAACCCCCGAACGGCCGGTTCATTCCCGGCCGGTCCAGGCCGGCCATCATTCCATTTTGGGGGCTCAGCGGCCACAAAGTAAATCGTCACTTCGGGCAGAAATCTTGTATCTCCAAGTTTCAAATTTGTAATTTTTTTCGCAAAGCAAAGCCCTGCTTCATCATACAAGGCTGTCGCACAAAAGTAGTGAAAACAGCAGATCTACAAGCACACAACGCCTCGCGGTGCGATGCGTTGTGTGCTTGTAGATCGGCTGTTTTCACTAGTTTAAATCATTTTTAAAATGATAAATACGAAACGGTTTTGGACATACAAACATAACTCATGTAATTGGCCCACTGGCTTGTCACTTGTCATGATCTGAAATGGCAAATCTTTGAGTAGCAGCAGCGCTATAGAGAGATATCTCTCTCCATAGCACGCAATGAGGGCCTCTCTGACTCTTTTTCCCGGGCTGAATCAGGGGCTCAGCACGTCCCTGGTGTTGGGTCTCCTTGGTGGACGCTGTGGGGCGGTAAATAGGCTGCTAGATTATGAACTGGTTATGCCTCAGGCTCTCTCTCAAATACTCATTATCCTGCGCTTTCTTGTAGGCTATATGTAGATGGAGATTAAAAGACTTGCAAAGCAGTACTGGAAATACCCAGTAGATTTATATTAAGCCTTGTTTAAACCTTCACCCCTTTGCCTTTGTTAAATCCTCCCATAGATTTATGATAAACTGTTTTATTTCATCCAAGAAACCAACTCTATTTTGTGTTTTTTTTGGGGGGGAAACTCTTGTGTGGGTTTCCAGTCAGCCCCCACAACCAGCAGACTGTGTTTCTGTGCATGGGAACGGTGGCACAGTCGGTAGTGCTGTTGCCTCATAGCTAAAAGGTCCTGGGTTCGATTCCTGCCAGGGAACCTGTGGGTGCTATGGGGCGTGTTCCTCTATCCTATGCGTCATCAAAGGCAAATGTTCTCCCCGTGTCTCCGAGGGTGGTACCCTCACAAAAAACATGCAGTAATCCCTATACTGCCTCCCCTTATGGAGAACCATAAGGTTCCCAGTTCGATCCCGGGCTCCCCCAGAGTTTGTGTGGAAGTGTCCTTGAGCAAGACGCTGAACCCCTAATTGCCATCGATGTGCTGGTTGGTGCCTTGCATGGTTTCCTCCACCATTGGTGCAAGAATGTGGAAGGGTGAATGTAATCTATGTAAAGCGCTATATAAATGCACCAGGTAACCAGAATACTGTCTGTGCACCAGCAGGACAGTGGTTGTGTACCAGATGTTACACAGAACAACACGCCAACCATTTCTTACCATAAGCCAATTAACTGTGCCTGCTTCCGTATGGATCTGCCCCTTCCTCCTCCTCTCCTCTTTCTCTCTCTCTATTTCTTTCTCTCCCTCTCTTCCCTGCGTATCCTCCCCCCCCCCCCCCTGCTTCTTTCTGTCCTTCTCTCCCCGTCTGCCCTCCGTTGTTAATGTGTGTCTGTGTCTTTCATGTGCCAGGCCAGCCGTCTGCTAATAGCTCCATGCACCCCCACCCACCACCACCCTTTCCTCCACCCATTGTTGTTGTCGTGTTTCAATGTCAAATTGATGAGCTTTATTATATAGGGAGGAGATGTAATAAACAATATTGCTTAATTGATCATTGTACAAACTGCTGTTAACAAACAGTTAAGATTGTAAAGATTTAAATCGAGCCCCTGGTGAGTGAGTGAGTGAGTGAGTGGGCCTGCTGCAGTTTGCATAGCAGGGCAAACATTGGTGTGTGGATGATATCATCTACCTCAGGGGTGTCCACACTTTTTGAGCGGTGGTCACACCGTCTCCATAGCGTGGCCGTGTGTGTATGTGTGTCTGTCTGTATGTAGCCTCTGGTGTAGCCTGAGTACCCTGGGTGACCAGAGAGGTGCTGTTGAGTCTAGTCTGCCCTGAGCATCATCTGCAATACCAGTGGCGGCCTGAGTGACATGCATGGATGGATGGATGGATGGCGCTCTCTCTCTCTCGCACGCAAACAAGCACCCCCCCCCCCCCCCCCATATTATTATTATTTTTATTATTAATATTTTTTTAATATTTTATTTTAATATTTTGTATTATTATTATTATTATTACCCATATATATATATATATTTTGCTGTTGCGCAGCCTCCACGACCACCGCTCAGTTCACACGGGTGTGATTTTTGACTCAAGAGCTACTTTTAAAATGACCTGCTCAACATGATCTACCCACCCCAAAACCTGAGGAGGCTTTGGAATAGCAGCACTGACATTACGTATAAGACGAACACACATGAAATGGGAAATATTGGGGGGAAAGCTCTTCATCCCATTCTTTAAGGGAGTGGTAGGTTTTGGGGTTCTTTGTAAATGCTACAGACTCTTGAAAACAAAGCATTGCATTGTGGGGGGTTTGCCTCCTTTTGAAGCCATGAAGGGAGGCCATTCTTGATGTCAAAAACAGGGGTTTTGTGATTTTTAATTACATACATGTTTAGGGGCATGTCTGGTGATCTACCTGCACAGCCTTTGTGATCTACTGGTAGATCTACCTTTTGGGCACCCCTGATCTACCTGTTCCACAGAGCCTACACACACACACACACACACACACACACACACACACACACACACACACACACACACACACACACCTGGAGAGGCCACGCAGCATGCACCTTCTCTTTATTGGTACAGTACTGCTCTTGTCTTTGTTTTGGTTTTTTTCCCCTCTTATCTATCTTTTCTTACGTCTCTGTAACTTTGTAAATAACTGTATACTGCTGTACTGGACAACTGAATTTCCCCCTTGGGATAATAAAGGTATCTATCTATCTATCTATCTAAGCTCTCTCCCACACCTTCTTCAACACCGAGAGACAGCCGCTGGCCGCCGCGTCCACGTCCATGGACGCGGCCGCGAAAAAAACGGCCGTGGACGCGAGGCCGCGTCCACGGACGCAAACGGCCGGCCGTCCCGGCCGTGGACGCGGCCGTGGACGCGGCCGTGGACGCAGACGGCCGGGGACGCGGCCGTGGACGAGGCCGCGGCCGTGGACGCAAACGGCCGGCCGTGGACGCATCCATGGACGAGGCCGCGAAAAAAATGCTGCGAAAAAAAAAAAAAAAGGTGTCTATTGTATGTATTTTTTGATGGAGAATTCAAATATGACCTTCTTTTTTGCATAGGACAACTCTAACCTGCATCAATTGGTATTTTATAATTGCCAATTGTACCCGTATCTATCTATCTATTTATTTATACTTCACCTTTAGTCCAGAAGAGAGTTCAGCCTCAGGAACTTGCACACATGGAACTGTGTCATGACTGTGTCATGGAGCTAAAACAGAGCTATGTTAAATACTCACAATGACTCTGATGGACCAATCAGGGTGGTGGTGGGGGGAGGGATCAACAATAGACAGAAACTGGATAATGCTTTGTTAACTGTCCCACCTAAGTCCCTGCTAGTCTGAACAAACATCACCTTCCCTCTCATAATACTACTACTACATTTATATAAAGCTGTTCTTGCATTTGAATTCAAGTCTGACACAAGTTAAGGTTAACTTAGTTAGTATTTCATTTTGCTGGCTTTTAGGGTCTGTGTGTGAGTGTGTAGGCTCACAAATTATTATAATTGTCATTAAGTGACTCTATCTATCTATCTATCTATCTATCTATCTATCTATATATCTATATATCCATCTATCTATCTATCTATCTATCTATCTATCTATCTATCTATCTATCCATCCATCAATCTATCCATCTATTTATTTATACTTACTGTTTACATTTTCTATCTATATAAAACTCAGTTGTGTGGAGTTATTGTGTGCCTTTTTTTTCCTTGTAGCTAAAGAGTCCATTTGTTCACTAGACATTAAGTCAAGGTTACTATTTTGAGTTGAAGCTAAGTGTTTTATTGCTTTGTGGTTTAACATGATTTAAAAGGCAAATTCATTGTTATGGTTACTTTAGAAGACTGCTTTTGCATTCAAACATGACCTAACTCACAGCTGCCATTGGACAGACAGTTACAACATACTCTTATCTTTCACAGAACAGACAATTATCATTTATTTTATCTATTTGAGACTATGTAGCTGCTCTAGGGGAAATAGAGCATTATATCAGCCTATTCAATTGATAATGACCAATGGGTGCCAGTTTCTAAGTAGTTAAAGCATATTAACATAACAATATATGTGGCCTAGACATGGATATTGCCCAATCAACTCGTAATCTACAGAAATGTCCACCACATCACAGTATAAAACCTAGTAGGCTTAGTGGATTACCTATGTTAAATCATGTCAGGTTAGTTTGGTTCAAGGTTCAGGTATAATAATTTATGAGACAAAAATGTAAACAGCACAAATGTACAATCATTATTGTGGTCCTAAATACTACAATGATTAGTTTGGATGCATTGCTTCTATCATGTCCAATTAAAAATAAATACATTACATACATACAGAAATCTGCCTTCTCCTGTATTGTATTAGTGACATTCATTATAAATAGTAAAATAACAGGACAGAGCAAAAAAGGCCTCTGTTGTGTCTTTATCTGATCACATGCAATCATACACTCACACTGCACAGCAATACTTTATTACAGGCTCAAGGCCCACAGGGTAAGAAGACAATACATTACAAAGATAATAATTAAAAAACAACAACAGAGAGTACATTCACCAAGCCCCACCGGAGCTAAAGAGGCACTCATGCCAGTGTCCTCTAACGGTAGACGTGTACCTGACAGAGCTTTCCCCACATTGGTTACAGATATAAGGTTTCTCTCCGGTGTGAATTTGTTGGTGTATTTTGATATGTTCCAGTCTAGGAAAGCTCTTTCCACACTGGTCACAGCAATAAGGTTTCTTTCCAGTGTGATTTTTCTGGTGTGCTTTGAGATGATGCATATCACTGAACCTTTTCTCACACTGGACACAGCAGTATATGGCTTCTCACCAGTGTGGATTTTCAGGTGTCTTTTCAGAGCCGTCTTCAGAGTGAACCTTTTCCCAAATTGGTGACAGCAGTAAGGTCTCTCTCAAGTGTGAATCTTCTTGTGTTGTACGAGGCTAGATTTTACAGTGAAACGTTTGCCACAGTGTTCACAGCAGTAAGGCTTTTCTTCGGTGTGAAATAAATCTCTGGTGTACTTTCAGAGCAGCCATTAAACTGAACTTTTCCCCACATTGGACACAGCTGTATGGTTTCTCTCCTGTGTGAATTCGTTCATGTATTTTGAGATAAGACAATCGAGTAAAGCTTTTCCCACACTGGTCACAGCAATAGGGCTTCTCTCTAGTGTGAATTCTCTGGTGTTCTTTTAAAAACCCCTTTTGAACAAATCTTTTCCCACACTGGTCACAACAATAAGGTTTCTCTCCAGTATGTGAATGCATATGATCTTTTAATTGTCCAGACCGAGCAAAATACTTCCCACATTGTTCACAGCTGAATGGCTTCACTCCGGTATGAATTCTCTGGTCTACTTTGAGATAATAAATTGAGCTTTTTCCACATTGGTCACAACAGCACTGTCTTGGTTTAACTGAGGACAGCACAGGACAGGGAGATAAAACACACACCTGATAAGAGCTAGATTCACACATTGATCAGCATTTAAGTAACATCATCATTATTATTGTTGAGTCTGAAAAGAACAATACAATGTGATAGACCTTTACACATCTGACCCATAACATTATTAGCAATTCACATGGTTACTATAATAGGTGAGACTTCTAGCTTTTTAAAAATGTAATATTTCATTAATTCTTTCTCTTACTAAGTGGAACATCCCACGTCTTAATTGTATATTATTTGGAAAGGGTTGAGTAGCAAAATGTTTGCCATAAATTCAATGCTGAGTTGCATTTGTTTTCCTACATTTTCCCCTTCAATGTATTATTACAATGTATTTACTATTTCTTACTTAGGTCTACTTAACTTTGTATTTTTACATTATTATATTGATCAACATTAACACATAGTGTGTGTTAGGTTAGGTTAGTTGCAGAGTGTCCACAACTGTCCAGAATACACTGTACATCATTTCAAGACTCCAGACTTCAAGTGAAGATGAAATCTCTAGACGGCACCAGCGGCAATTCTGATGAACAGGTGGAACCCATAGACCATCAAGATCTCTGTAAGTCACAGACTGAGTAAGTCTCCAGATAAACTCACACACATCAAAGTGTTTAAACATTACTTTTATCATTCATGACATAATATCATGTTACTGTTACCTACATGCCTTTATATGGGGAGAACCAAGCAACAACTTTGACCCGGTGATGATTTTGCTTTTAATAGAAAGGAATCCCTTACATTGTTGTATGTTAAATTACTTTCTGATCTGTTTGTGTTCATTATAACAGCCACAGGAAAGATACATTGTTTCAGATTGTTCCAGAGACTGATGACAGACCCTGGATGTAGCTCTGTCAGGTACACGTCTACCATTAGTGGACACTGGCATGAGTGGCATGAGTGCCTCTTTAGCTCCGGTGGGGCTCGGTGAATGTACTCTCTGTTGTTGTTTTTTTAAATTATTATCTTTGTAATGTATTGTCTTCTTACCCTGTGGGCCTTGAGCCTGTAATAAAGTATTGCTGTGCAGTGTGAGTGTATGATTGCATGTGATCAGATAAAGACACAACAGAGGCCTTTTTTGCTCTGTCCTGTTATTTTACTATTTATAATGAATGTCACTAATACAATACAGGAGAAGGCAGATTTCTGTATGTATGTAATGTATTTATTTTTAATTGGGCATGATAGAAGCAATGCATCCAAACTAATCATTGTAGTATTTAGGACCACAATAACAAGGAGTAGTCAGGACTTTATGTTATCATTCTAGCCTAGATGTGATTGTACATTTGTGCTGTTTACATTTTTGTCTCATAAATTATTATACTTGAACCTTGAACCAAACTAACCTGACATGATTTAACATAGGTAATCCACTAAGCCTACTAGGTTTTATACTGTGTGATGTGGTGGACATTTCTGTAGATTACGAGTTGATTGGGCAATATCCATGTCTAGGCCACATATATTGTTATGTTAATATGCTTTAACTACTTAGAAACTGGCACCCATTGGTCATTATCAATTGAATAGGCTGATATAATGCTCTATTTCCCCTAGAGCAGCTACATTGTCTCAAATAGATAAAATAAATGATAATTGTCTGTTCTGTGAAAGATAAGAGTATGTTGTAACTGTCTGTCCAATGGCAGCTGTGAGTTAGGTCATGTTTTGTGTTCCTTTAACTTAACTCTTTGAATTAGCTTGGCTCTCTTTTTAACTCATGAATGCAAAAGCAGTCTTCTAAAGTAACCATAACAATGAATTTGCCTTTTAAATCATGTTAAACCACAAAGCAATAAAACACTTAGCTTCAACTCAAAATAGTAACCTTGACTTAATGTCTAGTGAACAAATGGACTCTTTAGCTACAAAAAAAGGCACACAATAACTCCACACAACTGAGTTTTATATAGAAATAAATATTTATAGAAAATGTAAACAGTAAGTATAAATAAATAGATAGATAGATAGATAGATAGATAGATAGATAGATAGATAGATAGATAGATAGATAGAGTCACTTAATGACAATTATAATAATTTGTGAGCCTACACACTGACACACAGACCCTAAAAGCCAGCAAAATGAAATACTACCTAAGTTAACCTTAACTTGTGTCAGACTTGAATTCAAATGCAAGAGCAGCTTCATATAAATGTAGTAGTAGTAGTGTTATGAGAGGGAAGGTGATGTTTGTTCAGACTAGCAGGGACTTAGGTGGGACAGTTAACAAAGCATTATCCAGTTTCTGTCTATTGTTGATCCCTCCCCCCACCACCACTCTGATTGGTCCATCAGACTCATTGTGAGTATTTAACATAGCCCTGTTTAGCTCCATGACACAGTCATGACACAGTTCCATGTGTGCAAGTTCCTGAGGCTGAACTCTCTTCTGGACTAAAGGTGAAGTATAGATAGATAGATAGATAGATAGATAGATAGATAGAAAGTAGGTTGATGCACCAATTGATGCAGGTTAGAGTTGTCCTGTCTAAAAAAGAAGGTAACATTTGAATTCCCCATCAAAAAATACATACAATAGACATCCAATTTGTTTTTGAGATGGATAGGGTACAATTGGCAATTATAAAATACCAATTGATGCAGGTTAGAGTTGTTCTATCCCAAAAAGAAGGTAATATTTGAATTCTCCATCAAAAAATACATACAATAGACATCCAATTTGTTTTTTAGATGGATAGGGTACAATTGGCAATTATACAATACCAATTGATGCAGGTTAGAGTTGTCCTATGCAAAAAAGAAGGTCATATTTGAATTCTCCATCAAAAAATACATACAATAGACACCTTTTTTTTTTTTTTTTGCAGCATTTTTTTCGCGGCCTCGTCCATGGATGCGTCCACGGCCGGCCGTTTGCGTCCACGGCCGCGGCCTCGTCCACGGCCGCGTCCCCGGCCGTCTGCGTCCACGGCCGCGTCCACGGCCGCGTCCACGGCCGGGACGGCCGGCCGTTTGCGTCCGTGGACGCGGCCTCGCGTCCACGGACGTTTTTTTCGCGGCCGCCATGGACGCGTCCACGGCCGCGTCCATGGACGTGGACGCGGCGGCCAACGGCTCTTGCTGGAGATATTATGGACTACACACATCAGACCACTCAGGGCAGCCTGTCAGATGTGCTGCAGCTGGTGAACAACACTGGTGCTCCCAGAGGAACTGTTGCTGTCACCTTAATGCTGTTCAGCTTCCACTTAGGTCACACTCTGGGTCACGCTGACACAGTACTACTGGGCGGGAACAGCAGGATCTTTTCATTTGGGATATAGGCCTTATTTGCACACTAAACTTCACCCCCTCCGGGCGACAGACAGTAGAGTACAGTTACAGTAGTACAGTAGATGCGCTGCGTGATGTCATCAACAATATTAGCCTAACTGATTGAGTTACTATCAAAACCTCCACCGGCTGTCTGTCAGTCCGTCCGTCCGTCCGTCCGTCCGTCCGTCCGTCAGTCTGTCCGTCACGTCACATTTTTCCCCTGCTCATATCTCTGCCACCGTTGCCCCGATCCATGCCAAACTTTGCACACACACTCCTTGGCAAACCACAACTCACATGGCCCTCTTCTAGCGACACCATGGGGACGATTCTTGGACACTGCTCCTACAGATTTTGCCCTAAAATCATGCAAAGCGGTAAACAGTATCTCTACTGTCATGTCATCAACATGGATCTGTCCCATTTCCCATATTCCCTCCTGATTGGCTACCATTGCTTTCTAAAGTTTGTGTATGCGACCTGACGGTCACTTATCTCCCGATTTAGGGAGTCTTACTGGTTTACCTTAGCTTGTTTTTGCATGTCGTCACATCTTTAAGAGGTTTCTCACACCTGTTCTGTCTAGGTAGCTCAGTCGCAGTAGAGCTCTCGCTCTCGCTCTGCGTAGAGCTCTCGCTCAGCGTGCGTGCGTGCGTGCGTGCATGTCATAGAGCTGGTAGATTTTTTTCTCGCGTGAAATCTGGCAACGCTGCCTTCAGACTCCACAACCGATATTGACCCTGACAGCTTTGTCTGTCTGTGAATTTAGAGTTGGCAGACACCCACATGGACTCTGGAGCACTTATGCAAAGAGATTGCTGTCTGTTGACAGAATATATTTCTACTTTCTTTCTCATATGCACTGTTCATAGACTGTACACAAATCATATTAGATAATCTATATAGCATATCTGTTGTAGGCTACGTAATTCATTCAGCCTTAATAGGCCTAGCAGACTGATTCATTCATTCATTCATTCATTCATTCATTCAGAGGTCCGGTGCACATAACCAGAGCCCTCATGCAGCATGCGGTGTTACATTTAATTCCATTTCTTAATATTTGGGGTATCTTTATTATCTTAGTTTGACTCCTTTAATCTTATCTGTATCCTTTGTGTTTCATTCTCATTGCTGTGATTGAAACCTGAAATTAATTTCCATCTGGCAACATAAGCTACATCTGTGATCTAATCTTATTTGATGTTATCTTAATTTCAACAAACGATAAAGCAGAACAATGACATGTTGGCAGCAACGTGACAGGAATGAATAAGAGAACTGAACAGACGCCAGTGGCGTTTCTCAAACGTTTTCAAGTCAAGGACTTGACAAATTGACAGTTTTTAGCCCGCAGACCCCCATTTGAAAAGATATGCCAGGGAGCCCCATAAGAGAAGATTTTTACGGCTCTAGCATCTCAAACATTTTCATTTCAAGGACCCTCAGTTTGACATGCACTAGGCCACGGACCCCCATTTAATTGTATTTCTATCTCTGAGATCCCAATTTATTATGTAAAATCAATGTTAATTTAACTCTCTGAGAGTGTACAAATATTTGGTTCCATTTGTACTGTACACTCTCTGAGTTACAGACCCATAAGGGTCCATTTGGTTCCTTCTATGATTTAGCTGGGGACCCCCTGGAACTCCCTCAAGGACCCCTGGGGGTCCCCGACCCCTCTTTGAGAACCACTGGTGTAAAGTAAGTAGCCTACATCTACTCAAGAACTGCTGCCTTCTTAAGTACAATTTTGAGGTACTTTTACTGGAGTATTTCCAATACTGAGTATTTTACTTCTATATTCCACTACATCTCAGAGGCAAATATTGTACTTTTCTTCCAGTACAATTAATTCAAAACTTTAGTTACTTGTAGATTTGTAGAAAACATACATTAACCACTTCAGCCCTGTCAAATCTTGATGCTATATGCACTGTGAGCTTGTAGAACTAATTTCAAAAGATGTTTTACATATTTTATTTTATAGGCTACATTTGAAGAGCACATTCTGCATAATGAGTACTTTCTACCGTTGGCACTTAAGTAGGCTACCTTTTCATACCAGTAATACACTATACACATGTAGGCCTACTTTTACTCATGTAGGCCTACATTTTGAATTCTGGACTTTTAGGCTATATTGTAACAGAGCATTTCTATACATTGCTCTGCTTTTACTCAAGTAAAACAATGCAATGTTTAATTTGTCAGCGAATAGGCCAAGGTGCTGCTAAATGTAGGCACCAAGTTTATAGTTTAACATTTGCAGTAACATTTTGGCACATGTGGCCCATCAGAACACTATAGTCAATCAATCAATTTGGAATGATCAATCTGAATAACTGGCATATTAAAAATATATATTTTTGAAGCGGTGAAAGACGCTTCCAAGGAGTGGCTTTGTGTGTCCCGTTCATGTCCATATATGGTCATTTCAGTCCAGAATGAACAGGTTTTATCTGTCCGTAAATGTGTTTCCCCTCATGTCCATATATGGTCATTTCAGTCCAGAATGAACAGGTTTTATCTGTCCCGTACGTCCAGAATATGTGTGTAGTGTCCGTCCCGGTCTGATGATTGGATGATTAAAAATGTCCAATGAGACCATACTTTGAGGATTGGTCAAGCTTCACATGACAATCCAGCCCTCCAGATAAAATCATTCATTCATTCAGAATTCAGAATTCTGAAGCTCTAGAACACATAGAATAAAAGTTCACCACTTCATCGGACCGAATGTATATACAGAGTTCATAGCTCTAGAACACATTGAATATATTAGGACTACTGTAGTAGTCCTAATATATTCAGTAGTCCTAATATAGTCAAGCTTCACTTGACAATTTGGCTCTCCAGACAATTTTATACTCAGATTCACCGCTTCACTTCGAACCGAGGTTTGATTTTTATTATTCTATGACACCATATATATATGTGTTTATAGGTAGGCCTATAGCTGTCTATTGTGTGTCAGTGTCACTTATGAAGCACCATCAGAAAAATTACAAGAAATTGAACAAAAACATGAAAATATAAAGTAAAGACAAATGCTGCAACCAATCCACTATGTTTTCCCAATACACTATAAGAGGTGAAGGAACATGTCCCCCCTTGTTCCCCCTCAAATTAATCACAGAAAGAATGTGAGTATCCTATCCTATACTCCCACCACTGACAGATGCCCCCCGGCCCCTTTCCTTGCAGGGTCAATTGGGTATGGCAGGGGTATATGCAGCTGCCATACCCTGGGTCCAGGGGGGGAAATAAAAGTTACTTTTAAATATAAATCCATGGATGTCTCTTTGTCTATATGTGCTGGTTATTATGTTGTTAAATTACAGTAAAATAACTACAAGTGCAACATTTTACAAAATGCATGGTCACGTATTTAATATAATTATATTCTCCACATTTGTATTCTCCCCATCTTGACAAAATGGTATATTCCCAGGTTCCGCAGGTCAGCTGCACAGGTGCAATTCATTATTGTTAATTGTGGCACGTTTACTAACATGCCAAGTTTAGCTGCACTTGAACAACCATTCCAGGCTGCCATATCCAGCCCAAGAAACCATAGAAACAGGGGGGGGGGGAAAAATGAACTTCTTAAAATAAATGTAGCCTATCATGCCTGTTGCTAAGTATGGCAACATGGCGCGTGCAAGACACCAGTCATGTTGCCATACCTTTAGCTTTTTCTGAACTGATGCCACTGTTTCTTTGGAGTCTGGGACTGGGAGCATGATGACGCGCGGACCCCACCTCCTCCACCTGTGATGTGATGGCCGCGTGCGATGATGATGATGATGATGATGATGTGGATGATGCGGCTGCCATGGTAACAAGCCCGGTTACATGCCGAGCCTTTAAAAGAAGCTTATTTATTTATTTCATGGTCTATTTGCAGACATGTGTCGCCGCCGCGCACTACGGGCGCAAGAGAGAGAGAGAGAGAGAGAGAGAGAGAGAGAGAGAGAGAGAGAGAGAGAGAGAGAGAGAGAGCGGACGTGTTCAATTGATGTGCTATTCTTATCTGTCCAGTGTAGCCTAGATTGAATAGGAATACTAAATCCGTGCAACTGGTGTATTGATCGGTGTCGCGCGGATGCAACAAGTTCAACAAGTTCTTTTCTCTCAGCCTCGGCTTTTAGATCCAGAGAGAGATCCAGATTGCAGACACGCGGATGTTTATTTTTGTGTCGTTTTAACCGCGGACACGTGTCGATGGGAATGAATCTCGCATGTTAAACTGTCAATTTTTTTAACGGGAGACGAGAGAACGCGCTGTCCTCCTCCGGTCCTCGGCTCACACATCAGAAGACAATGTCATCATCATGTCAAAGTGACAGTCGATCGGCGGAGAACCAGCGATATAGAAGATAATTGGGGAATAAGGAGATAATTGGGTCTTTGAATCCCAAAGTAAATCTGTTATTTTACATTCATTCAACCTCTCGGTGCCGTGACCTCTCTCTCTCTCTCTCTCTCTCTCTCTCTCTCTCTCTCTCTCTCTCTCTCTCTCTCTCTCTCTCTCTCTCTTTCTCTCTTTTTCCCCCCGTGCGCGTCTGAGCGTCTCAGGATGAACACGTTATGCCTGCCGTTGGTTTGTTTGGACTGGAAATGATTGAGAACGAGCCGCAGATTCCATGAAAACATGGGGTAAATACATGCATAAAGTTCACTTTTGCTCCCTCCTCCGTGTCTTTGTATAGCCTGCTACTGTATCCCTGTGTCTGTCTAGTCTGTATCAGTTCACGTGTTTGTGTGTCAGAGAATGGATCGGCGCGCCTCGTAGCGCGTCCGTTATTGACTGTGGCCGTTAGATAAAGACCGTTCCTTTCCCCTTTCTCCACAAAGCGACTCTCAAGTGTCCTTGTCTTGTCATTCATTCATCCATGCTGGATGAATGTCGCTCTCTCGCCCTCTCTCCTCCCTCCATCAGTCTCCGACGACCTCTCTCCCTCTCTCTCTCTCCCCCAAATCGTTACATAAAAACCCATCAACGGTGGCTTTACGCCGGGCGAGGCGAACCCCACGGGGTGAGCGGGTGAATTAACGGCTCCTCCGAGCGAGGCAGGCAGTGATTAATTATAAGCCATTAAAGCTCTTCGGGGTCGTCTTGAGACAGAGACAGACACAGAGCGAGAGAGTCAGAGATCAGTGCCAGGGAATTCATTCAGTGCCAAGCATGCCGGGCGGGCACCCTCCGTGCGCGGTGGTGGAGTGGTGGGGAGACATCAGGGGAGGAGAGGCAGGGCCTCGCTGCCTCCAGAGCAACGCTTCAAGGACGCCGAAGGAGGAATGAGTCAGAGAATCCTTTAGAGGACACACTCACTCACACGCACGTACGGCGTACGCACGCCCAACGCACAGCAGAAAGGAGGAGAGAGAGATAAATGGGGGAAAAGTGAGAGGAGTGGAACCTCCGCTGGCGTCACATCCCTGGGAGAAGGAGGAGAGAGAGAGAGAGAGAGAGTGGGTAGAGTAGAGTAGTGGGTCTTTGTTCCTCCAAGGGCACCGGGTGTGTCACTGATGATGAGCTGACTGGACCAATAGCAGCTTCCAGCGAGTCGTCTCTACGCTGACGGCTTGGCTTAACCTTCATTCAGACACACGTTATAGTTAGAGACTGTTGTCCAGATAGAACGCCTAGGAGGAGCAAGCTACAGGTAGGCTTGGCTGACTGCCTGGCCACTCTCTCCTCTCCCATCCATCAAGCCTTCTCCTCACCTCTCTCTTACTCTTCTGCTCTGCTCTCCTCCACTCTCCCCTCCCGTCCTCTCCTCCCCTCCCCTCCTCCCTTCCCCTCCACTCTCCTCCCCTCCCCTCCTCCCTGGCTTGGAGAGATGGATGGCGTCCTGGGAGGTGTGGTCTCCACCCCCAGCAGCAGTGGAGGTGACAGTCTGTCCAGGCGGAGCGCAGGTGGAGGAGGGGAGTCGGGCAGCAAGCGGCGCAGCAAAGGCAGCCTCCCCTCCCCGGGCTACCGCCTCTCGCAGGCCTCGCTCGGGGAGGGGGGCGGGGAGATGAACAAGGGGGGCGACGGGGGGATGTCGGCCCGGCGGCGCCTCTCCATCATGAGCTCCTCTGCCCGCTCGGGGGCGACGCCCACCACGCCCATCCCGCTGCCCCCGCCGCCCACGCTGCGTTCAGTGGGCTTCGCCTCGTCGTCGTCGCTTCGCGGCACCGCCCCGGCCTCCTCCGCCGCCTCCTCCTCGGTGGTGGTGGTCTGCACCGGCGCCGAGACCGCCACCACCACCACCACCACCACGGCCGCCGGGACCCCCGAGGTGGGCGGAGGAGGAGGAGGAGGAGGGGGTGGTGGCATGGGGCTCTTCGGCATGGGCGGCATGGCGGGCATGGGCGGCATGGGCCCCCTGGACGGAGAGGACTACAGCTACTCCAACCAGAGCACCTTCATCCAGAGGCAGTTCGGAGCCATGCTGCAGCCCGGGGTCAACAAGTTCAGCCTGCGCATGTTCGGCTCGCACAAGGCCGTCGCCATGGAGCAGGAGAGACTGAAGTCTGCCGGGGCCTGGATCATACACCCATACAGTGACTTCAGGTACTGTACTGTACACACACATCATACACCCATACAGTGACTTCAGGTAATAACTGTAGACACACATCATACACCCTTACAGTGAGTGACTTCAGGTAATAACTGTACACACACATCATACACCCATACAGTGACTTCAGGTAATAACTGTAGACACACATCATACACCCTTACAGTGAGTGACTTCAGGTAATAACTGTACACACACATCATACACCCTTACAGTGAGTGACTTCAGGTACTAACTGTACACACACATCATACACCCATACAGTGACTTCAGGTACTGTACTGTACACACACATCATACACCCATACAGTGACTTCAGGTAATAACTGTACACACACATCATACACCCTTACAGTGACTTCAGGTACTGTACTGTACACACACATCATACACCCATACAGTGACTTCAGGTACTGTACTGTACACACACATCATACACCCATACAGTGACTTCAGGTACTGTACTGTACACACACATCATACACCCATACAGTGACTTCAGGTACTGTACTGTACACACACATCATACACCCATACAGTGACTTCAGGTACTGTACTGTACACACACATCATACACCCTTACAGTGACTTCAGGTACTGTACTGTACACACACATCATACACCCATACAGTGACTTCAGGTACTGTACTGTACACACACATCATACACCCTTACAGTGACTTCAGGTACTGTACTGTACACACACATCATACACCCATACAGTGACTTCAGGTACTGTACTGTACACACACATCATACACCCATACAGTGACTTCAGGTACTGTACTGTACACACACATCATACACCCTTACAGTGACTTCAGGTACTGTACTGTACACACACATCATACACCCATACAGTGACTTCAGGTACTGTACTGTACACACACATCATACACCCTTACAGTGACTTCAGGTACTGTACTGTACACACACATCATACACCCATACAGTGACTTCAGGTACTAACTGTACACACACATCATACACCCTTACAGTGACTTCAGGTACTGTACTGTACACACACATCATACACCCATACAGTGACTTCAGGTACTGTACTGTACACACACATCATACACCCTTACAGTGACTTCAGGTACTAACTGTACACACACATCATACACTCTTACAGTGACTTCAGGTACTAACTGTACACACACATCATACACCCTTACAGTGACTTCAGGTACTGTACTGTACACACACATCATACACCCATACAGTGACTTCAGGTACTGTACTGTACACACACATCATACACCCTTACAGTGACTTCAGGTACTGTACTGTACACACACATCATACACCCATACAGTGACTTCAGGTACTGTACTGTACACACACATCATACACCCATACAGTGACTTCAGGTACTAACTGTACACACACATCATACACCCATACAGTGACTTCAGGTACTGTACTGTACACACACATCATACACCCATACAGTGACTTCAGGTACTGTACTGTACACACACATCATACACCCATACAGTGACTTCAGGTACTGTACTGTACACACACATCATACACCCATACAGTGACTTCAGGTACTGTACTGTACACACACATCATACACCCATACAGTGACTTCAGGTACTAACTGTACACACACATCATACACCCATACAGTGACTTCAGGTACTAACTGTACACACACATCATACACCCATACAGTGACTTCAGGTACTGTACTGTACACACACATCATACACCCATACAGTGACTTCAGGTACTAACTGTACACACACATCATACACCCTTACAGTGACTTCAGGTACTAACTGTACACACACATCATACACCCATACAGTGACTTCAGGTACTGTACTGTACACACACATCATACACCCTTACAGTGACTTCAGGTACTAACTGTACACACACATCATACACCCTTACAGTGACTTCAGGTACTGTACTGTACACACACATCATACACCCTTACAGTGACTTCAGGTACTGTACTGTACACACACATCATACACCCTTACAGTGACTTCAGGTACTAACTGTACACACACATCATACACCCTTACAGTGACTTCAGGTACTGTACTGTACACACACATCATACACCCATACAGTGACTTCAGGTACTGTACTGTACACACACATCATACACCCTTACAGTGAGTGACTTCAGGTAATAACTGCACACAGTAGGGCATTCACGAATAGTGATTTTTAGTATTCGAATTATTCGACCTCAAAGTATTCGAATAGTCGAACATTCGACAGGACTGGCCGAACTGTCAAATATTAATAAGCAAGAGGCGAACATTGTGAAAATAGCCGATCTACATGCTCACGATAGATCTGCTATTTTCACAATATTTATCTGCGGAACCGAGTCTCATTAAATGTAATACCTACAATTCCAAGTGCTTGTCAGGGTGGGTCCCCATTAATATATGTTTATTTTGGGGGTCACGGCCTAAAAAGGTTTGAGAACCCCTGGTATAAAGCATTCAAAAATTCATCCACCAGGGGCATTGACAACTCATTCTTATGACTTCCTATCTCGCCAAGCTTTATCAACTATATCTTTTTTTAAAGAGAAAATAATAAAAAAATAAATTTAAAAAATATTTCTAAAAATTAAAATAAGCGAATATTCGACTTCGGTGAACAACGTCGAATAGTGACTTTGATATTCGAATATTCAAATAGTTGGTGAATGCCCTAGTACACACACATCATACATCCTTACAGCGACTTCAGATGGGACCAGTAAGACTCCTGGGACCAGTAAGACTCCCTAAACCGGGAGATAAGCGACCGTCAGGTCGCATACACAAACTTTAGAAGGCAATGGTAGCCAATATGGGAAATGGGACAGATCCATGTTGATTACATGCCTTTAGAGATACTGTGTACCACTTTGCGTGATTCTAGGGCAAAATCTGTGGGAGCAGTGTCCAAAAATGTGTTTTGCAAGAATCGGCGTCATGGTGGCGCTAGAAGAGGGCCATGTGAGAAATGATAGGGGCAACGGTGGCGGAGATATTGTAGGCTCCGGGGTAGCGTGTTGGTCATTCGCCAACGAGCTCAGCTCTTTGGCTGACTGGTTAACGTACGCGCCCTGTTAAGTAGCGGCCCGGGTTCGCCTCGCGGTTGTTGCCTCGCGGTCACGCTACAATATGAGTAGGGCAAAAGTGTGACGTGACGCGACTGACTGACTGACAGACCGAAAGCCGGTGGAGGTTTTGATAGTAACTGCGTCCTGACTGTCGCAATCATACATCCATACAGTGACTTCAGGATTAAGATTACATACAAAATCGTGGTATATGACATAATTATTTTTATGTTTAGTATGGGACACACAGCGGTGCAGAACTAAAAATAAATCTGGCATTCCTCTAACCCGATTACCACACCTACCCTCCAAATGCTTAATCCTTACCGTAGTCTCAACCCCAACATGAATCTTCTCCAAACCAAGGAAGCCTGAACTCTAAAAATAGTTTTTAACCATAAAGCAACCGTGTTTCTTGTGAGGACCATTGTCCTGGCTCACACAATGTCTATTTCTCAGCTTCTATATTTAATTGCGGGGACGCACGCACGCACACGCACACTCACACACGCACGCACACACACATAATTTCACACTTACTTATCCAGAGCATGTATCATGGATACAGAAAACCGCACCTCAACTGTGACGACTGACAATTACAGCAGACATGAAGCGAAATCCTGCCAGTGTCTAACAGGCTTTATTACATGGCCTTACATCGTCTGAACACAGATGGAGGCAGCATACGGCCATATGACCTTAACGAATACATCAGCAATCCTGTCATGCCTTGCAATGTACGTGCCTATAAGCAGCCATTTAGACATTATGATAATGAGACAAGAGATTCAGTGGCTGGATTATTATGTGTTAGAGAATCAGAGAGAGGGAGAGAAATTGAGACGGGTCATTAATACTTATAATCTAGCTGTAAAAATGCTCATCATGCCTCATCAACTGCAAAATTGCTAATTATTGAATATGAGACAGTATGATGAACGGCTTACAGTCTAGTCCAGGGGTTTTCAAAGTGGGTGACGGGGAACCCTGGGGTGCCGTGATGGCAGTCCAGGGGTGCCGCGAGATCATTTGGTAATATTTGGAAATATTTAGTATCATTTTAAAATTGAAGTACAAAGTTATTTTCAGTCAGTTCTAACCAAAATGGCTGTTATCTCAACATTTTCCTCGCAACATAATCACTAAATTATTGTCACTGTCGGGCAGAAACCTCGTATCTCCAAGTTTCAAATGTGTACGTCTTTTGGTACAGCAAAGCCCTGCTTCATCATACAAGACTGTCGCACAAAACTAGTGAAAACAGCCGATCTACAAGCACACAATGCCTTGTAGATCTGCTGTTTTCACTAGTTTAGTACATTTTATAGATGATAAATACAAAACAAACGGTTTTGGACATACACGGTTTCCACCCGACAACGACGGTATGCTATAAATATAAGGTGCTGGGAGTGAAAATTATAATGTAGGGGTGCCTCGGATTAAAACAAATATTTATGGTCTAGTCCTTGTTTTTACTATAAACCGCTTCAGTGTTGTTCTTGTTGTTACTATAAACCGCTTCAGTGTTGTCCTTGTTGTTACTAAAAGCGCTTCAGTGTTCAGGGGCGGCATAGCTCAGGGGTGGAGAAACTGGTATTAGAGCACGAAGGGTATAAATCCCGAAGGGTTCCCAGTTCGAATCCGGGCTCCCCCTGAGTTAATGTCGAAGGGTCCTTGGGCAAGACTCTGAACCCCTAATTGCCTCCGGTGAGTAGGTTGGTGCCTTGCATGGCTTCCTCCGCCACCGGTGTATGAATGTGTGCGTGAATGGGTGAATGTAATGCACAATCTATGTAAAGCGCTTTGGATTAAAAGCGCTATATAAATGCACCATTTACCATTTTTTTGTTGTTACTATAAAGTGGTTCAGTGTTGTTCTTGTTGTTACTATAAAGTGGTTCAGTGTTGTTCTTGTTGTTACTATAAAGTGGTTCAGTGTTGTTCTTGTTGTTACTATAAAGCGGTTCAGTGTTGTTCTTGTTGTTACTATAAAGTGGTTCAGTGTTGTTCTTGTTGTTACTATAAAGTGGTTCAGTGTTTCCTGTTGTTACTATAAAGTGGTTCAGTGTTGTTCTTGTTGTTACTATAAAGTGGTTCAGTGTTGTTCTTGTTGTTACTATAAAGTGGTTCAGTGTTTCCTGTTGTTACTATAAAGTGGTTCAGTGTTGTTCTTGTTGTTACTATAAAGTGGTTCAGTGTTTCCTGTTGTTACTATAAAGTGGTTCAGTGTTGTTCTTGTTGTTACTATAAAGTGGTTCAGTGTTGTTCTTGTTGTTACTATAAAGTGGTTCAGTGTTTCCTGTTGTTACTATAAAGTGGTTCAGTGTTCTTGTTGTTACTATAAAGTGGTTCAGTGTTGTTCTTGTTGTTACTATAAAGTGGTTCAGTGTTGTTCTTGTTGTTACTATAAAGCGGTTCGGTGTTGTTCTTGTTGTTACTATAAAGTGGTTCAGTGTTGTTCTTGTTGTTACTATAAAGTGGTTCAGTGTTGTTCTTGTTGTTACTATAAAGTGGTTCAGTGTTGTTCTTGTTGTTACTATAAAGTGGTTCAGTGTTGTTCTTGTTGTTACTATAAAGCGGTTCAGTGTTGTTCTTGTTGTTACTATAAAGCGGTTCAGTGTTGTTCTTGTTGTTACTATAAAGCGGTTCAGTGTTCTTGTTGTTACTATAAAGTGGTTCAGTGTTGTTCTTGTTGTTACTATAAAGCGGTTCAGTGTTGTTCTTGTTGTTACTATAAAGTGGTTCAGTGTTGTTCTTGTTGTTACTATAAAGTGGTTCAGTGTTGTTCTTGTTGTTACTATAAAGCGGTTCAGTGTTGTTCATGTTGTTACTATAAAGTGGTTCAGTGTTGTTCTTGTTGTTACTATAAAGTGGTTCAGTGTTGTTCTTGTTGTTACTATAAAGCGGTTCAGTGTTGTTCATGTTGTTACTATAAAGTGGTTCAGTGTTGTTCTTGTTGTTACTATAAAGTGGTTCAGTGTTGTTCTTGTTGTTACTATAAAGTGGTTCGGTGTTGTTCTTGTTGTTACTATAAAGCGGTTCAGTGTTGTTCTTGTTGTTACTATAAAGCGGTTCAGTGTTCTTGTTGTTACTATAAAGTGGTTCAGTGTTGTTCTTGTTGTTACTATAAAGCGGTTCAGTGTTGTTCATGTTGTTACTATAAAGTGGTTCAGTGTTGTTCTTGTTGTTACTATAAAGTGGTTCAGTGTTGTTCTTGTTGTTACTATAAAGTGGTTCAGTGTTGTTCTTGTTGTTACTATAAAGTGGTTCAGTGTTGTTCTTGTTGTTACTATAAAGCGGTTCAGTGTTGTTCTTGTTGTTACTATAAAGCGGTTCAGTGTTGTTCTTGTTGTTACTATAAAGCGGTTCAGTGTTCTTGTTGTTACTATAAAGTGGTTCAGTGTTGTTCTTGTTGTTACTATAAAGCGGTTCAGTGTTGTTCATGTTGTTACTATAAAGTGGTTCAGTGTTGTTCTTGTTGTTACTATAAAGTGGTTCGGTGTTGTTCTTGTTGTTACTATAAAGCGGTTCAGTGTTGTTCTTGTTGTTACTATAAAGCGGTTCAGTGTTCTTGTTGTTACTATAAAGTGGTTCAGTGTTGTTCTTGTTGTTACTATAAAGCGGTTCAGTGTTGTTCATGTTGTTACTATAAAGTGGTTCAGTGTTGTTCTTGTTGTTACTATAAAGTGGTTCAGTGTTGTTCTTGTTGTTACTATAAAGCGGTTCAGTGTTGTTCATGTTGTTACTATAAAGTGGTTCGGTGTTGTTCTTGTTGTTACTATAAAGTGGTTCGGTGTTGTTCTTGTTGTTACTATAAAGCGGTTCAGTGTTGTTCTTGTTGTTACTATAAAGCGGTTCAGTGTTGTTCATGTTGTTACTATAAAGTGGTTCAGTGTTGTTCTTGTTGTTACTATAAAGTGGTTCAGTGTTGTTCTTGTTCTTGCTGTTACTATAAAGTGGTTCAGTGTTGTTCTTGTTGTTACTATAAAGCGGTTCAGTGTTGTTCTTGTTGTTACTATAAAGCGGTTCAGTGTTGTTCTTGTTGTTACTATAAAGCAGTTCAGTGTTGTTCTTGTTGTTACTATAAAGTGGTTCAGTGTTCTTGTTGTTACTATAAAGTGGTTCAGTGTTCTTGTTGTTACTATAAAGTGGTTCAGTGTTGTTCTTGTTGTTACTATAAAGCGGTTCAGTGTTGTTCATGTTGTTACTATAAAGTGGTTCAGTGTTGTTCTTGTTGTTACTATAAAGTGGTTCAGTGCAGTTCTTGTTGTTACTATAAAGCGGTTCAGTGTTGTTCTTGTTGTTACTATAAAGCGGTTCAGTGCTGTTCTTGTAACTTTCCAAGGCTCCTCTGGCGTTTCATGTTCAGTATCCATCAGAGAACAGTGGCCCCCTAATGAGATCAGACAGTCAAGTCTGGCAGGGACCTGCAGAGAATGTTAGAGAGGCAGGGTGAGACATTTCCGAAAGGGCCTTTTGATGAAAATATTGAAAATAGCAGACGCAAGGCGTTGTGAGCTTGGAGGTCGGCTATTTTCAGTGCTTGATACCACACTAAACTAAGCATAATCAAGTCAATACAGGAGATGTGGCGTAACGGCATGGATTTCTACAAAGAGAGGGCAATTCTTTCAACATTTATAAGATGCTGCGTTCAAGTTCAGGAGAGTTTAGACAAGGCAATTCTCTTGAATGCCTGGGATCCAGCCTGCTTGCTATGTTCGGTTCTCAAACGAGTGAAATACGACTTGTGGCTTCTGATTGGTCTGTGGAGGGTCTGTGTTGTCCAATGTAAAAGTTCAACTTTTTCGCTGCTGCTGTGTGGCGAGACAGACCAACAGCCAAACCAGAAGTGCACTGTGCGGTCTTAAGGGGAGCGTTTCGCTGTTACTACGTGTCATCTTTTCGACACCCAAACCTAACCCTAACCCTCTCGACGCTTGTTTACAAGCAAGTTGACAGAGACGAGCATCAGGCACCTGTCCTGTATTTCTCCTGCCTTAATGCCCATGAGCTCCCCGGCCGGGTGCAGAGTGGTGGTGGTCTCCCTGGAGCACAACTTGCTTATCGTCACTGTCTGGCAAGAACCTTGTATCCACAAGTATCAAATTTTTACCGTAAATTAAAGCCCTGCCTCATCATTTAAGACTGTTGTACAAAACTAGTGAAAATAGCCGATCTACAAGCACACAACGCCTCACACCGCGAGTTTTGTGCTTGTAGATCGGCTATTTTAACTAGTTTCACAATTCTTTTAATTTGTATGAATAAACCGTTTTGGACATACAAGGTTTCCACCCGACAACAGTGTTATTTATGCTGGTGTCACTCATACCTCAGACACGCCCGTTTTATTGCTTTTCGTGAATGACCACAACAAATCAAATCAAATCAAATCAACTTTTATTTATATAGCACATTTACAACAAAAACCATTGCCCAAAGTGCTGTACAGGGTGCATCAAGTAACAAAACATGTAATATAATTAATAAAACAGCAAAACACATTATAAAAGCAAAGCATAAGATGAGACTAGTTTAAGGAACATTAAAAGCTAGGGAGAAAAGGTGAGTCTTAAGAAGAGATTTAAAAACACCAATGGACTGAGCCCTTCGAATAGTTAGAGGAAGGGCGTTCCAGAGAGCAGGGGCAGCAGCAGAAAAGGCACGGTCACCCTTGGTCCTGAGGTTCATTGTGGGAGCCACCAGGAGTGACTGGTCAGCAGACCTCAGAGCCCTGGTTGGGCGATAGGGCTCAATGAGCTCAGTGATGTAGGGCGGGGCCAGCCCATTTAGGGATTTAAAAGCAAATAAAAGAACTTTAAAATGAATTCTAAAATGGACTGGAAGCCAGTGGAGATCAGCTAAGACTGGAGTGATGTGTTCTCGCTTTTTAGTGCCTGCAAGGGACATTCGCTCGCGGCTGCTGGCGTGAATTCATCGTTACAGTGAGAGTAATCTATCAAGACAGATTCTGCTGTTTAGCACGACTGATTTAAAACATGTAGTGACGTTGTTAGTAGGAATAAACACAGAAGCACCCGGGAGGAAGTCGTCTAAGATAGCGGAGGAGCCAAACCAAGTTATATTTTCTCTTAGGGTCAGGGTTAGGTTACAGAATGGGTTCCCAGCTTGCAGTGTGAGTCACTCAACCAGTCCGGGAACACTGCAGTCCGTACAAAGAGGTTATTGACACCAGACCAGTCTGTCCACACTCCCCAGAGAAGACCCATAACAGTGAGGGTACATCCTTCCACTGGGTTACCGTCTGAAACCCAGGAAACCTGGCCCCTCCTCCCATGCCAGGGGAACCTTATTAGTTATTATGCGTAATGATTCTCAAAGTGGGGGTCCCGGGACCCTCAGGGTTCCTTGAGTGGGTTCCAAATTAATCCTCACAGGTCTGTAACTCTGAGAGTGTACAAATGGTATAATCTCAAGAGTTATGGGGGTTCCTGAAATGAAAAGGTTTGAGAATCAGTGTCCAAAAACAGAGAAGTTCTTGCATGGCTCCCTGACAGTCCTATCATCACTGTTCAACACAGTGATCAGATGGGACATAGTGGCATAGTAAATCCTGTCCTGTTTGTACTGGAAATGTCTCTGGTAGCATGAGTATATACTGTCTCACTGGTAGTATGAGTATATACATACTGTCTCTCTGGTAGCATGAGTATATACATACTGTCTCACTGGTAGCATGAGTATATACTGTACATACTGTCTCTCTGGTAGCATGAGTATATACTGTACATACTGTCTCTCTGGTAGTATGAGTATATACTGTACATACTGTCTCTCTGGTAGCATGAGTATATACATACTGTCTCACTGGTAGCATGAGTATATACTGTACATACTGTCTCTCTGGTAGCATGAGTATATACTGTACTGTCTCTCTGGTAGCATGAGTATATACATACTGTCTCTCTGGTAGCATGAGTATATACTATACTGTCTCACTGGTAGCATGAGTATATACTGTACATACTGTCTCTCTGGTAGCATGAGTATATACTGTACATACTGTCTCTCTGGTAGCATGAGTATATACTGTACATACTGTCTCTCTGGTAGCATGAGTATATACTGTACATACTGTCTCTCTGGTAGCATGAGTATATACTGTACATACTGTCTCTCTGGTAGCATGAGTATATACTGTACATACTGTCTCTCTGGTAGCATGAGTATATACTGTACATACTGTCTCTCTGGTAGCATGAGTATATACTGTACATACTGTCTCTCTGGTAGCATGAGTATATACTGTACATACTGTCTCTCTGGTAGCATGAGTATATACTGTACATACTGTCTCTCTGGTAGCATGAGTATATACTGTACATACTGTCTCTCTGGTAGTATGAGTATATACTGTACATACTGTCTCTCTGGTAGCATGAGTATATACTGTACATAGTCTCTCTGGTAGCATGAGTATATACTGTACATACTGTCTCTCTGGTAGCATGAGTATATACTGTACATACTGTCTCTCTGGTAGCATGAGTATATACTGTACATACTGTCTCTCTGGTAGCATGAGTATATACTGTACATACTGTCTCTCTGGTAGCATGAGTATATACTGTACATACTGTCTCTCTGGTAGCATGAGTATATACATACTGTCTCACTGGTAGCATGAGTATATACTGTACATACTGTCTCTCTGGTAGCATGAGTATATACTGTACATACTGTCTCTCTGGTAGCATGAGTATATACTGTACATACTGTCTCTCTGGTAGCATGAGTATATACTGTACATACTGTCTCTCTGGTAGCATGAGTATATACTGTACATACTGTCTCTCTGGTAGCATGAGTATATACTGTACATACTGTCTCTCTGGTAGCATGAGTATATACATACTGTCTCTCTGGTAGCATGAGTATATACTGTACATACTGTCTCTCTGGTAGCATGAGTATATACTGTACATACTGTCTCTCTGGTAGCATGAGTATATACTGTACATACTGTCTCTCTGGTAGCATGAGTATATACTGTACATACTGTCTCTCTGGTAGCATGAGTATATACTGTACATACTGTCTCTCTGGTAGCATGAGTATATACTGTACATACTGTCTCTCTGGTAGCATGAGTATATACTGTACATACTGTCTCTCTGGTAGCATGAGTATATACTGTACATACTGTCTCTCTGGTAGCATGAGTATATACATACTGTCTCACTGGTAGCATGAGTATATACTGTACATACTGTCTCTCTGGTAGCATGAGTATATACTGTACATACTGTCTCTCTGGTAGCATGAGTATATACTGTACATACTGTCTCTCTGGTAGCATGAGTATATACTGTACATACTGTCTCTCTGGTAGTATGAGTATATACATACTGTCTCACTGGTAGCATGAGTATATACATACTGTCTCACTGGTAGTATGAGAATAAATGCTGTGTCTGGTACCCAGCAAGCACGTCAGGACCTGGACCAATCAGTGACGTCTCGATTGGGGCCAAATCACAGCCCATATGTGGATGATCTCTTTTTTTTTTTTTTATATAATTTTGATCCCACGATTTTGCAACCCATTTTCACCCAGTGCCAATTGCCTATGTAATCCTGGGCTCTGCTCTCCCTCTGCCGCACCTGGGGAGACAACGGACTGACCTCATGCTTCCTTCAATGCATGAGTAGTCCAAGTTGCTTCTTTTCACCCGACGGGGGATTTCCCCGGGATGGACGTAGCACGTGGAAGGAACACGCTATTCCAACCAGTTCCTTTCCCCTCCATCAAGCGCCCCGGCTGGCCAGGGGGAGGCATTATTGAGACCAGGATTCATATGGGGATGATCTTGACATGATTACCAGGACATCATATGGACTTTTTTGTTTGACAGGATTATTGTAATTGTTTGTAATGTTCGTTGAATTATGAGCATATAAGGTTATATTCTGGGACATATCTAACTAGTTATGATATTTATCTGGCCTAGAATATCACCTGATTTCAACCAACATAAATCCTGTCAAACAAAAAAGTCCATATGACGTCCCGGTAATGACGACAAGATCATCCCCATATGGCAGGGTTCCCCAATTAGTTTTCCCCAAGGGCCAAATTATGTCTAGGGTACCAAGCCGAGGGCCACAACATTGCAGGGGGGCGACGGTGGCGTTCCCGCTACTCCAGTGACAGTTCAGATATCGTCGTTGTCGGGTGAAAATCTTGTATGTCCAAAACCGTTCGTTTTGCATTTATCATTTTAAAAATGACTTAAACTAGTGAAAACAGCCGATCTACAAGCACACAACGCCTCGCACCGCGAGGCGTTGTGTGCTTGTAGATCTGTTGTTTTCACTACTTTTGTGCTGCGGCCTTGTTTGATGAAGCAGAGCTTTACCTTGCGAAAGAACGTACACATTTTGAGATACAGGTTTTCCACCCGACAATGACGATATACTAGTGTTGTTGCTGCTCTTATACCACCATTATTACTGGGGTTGGTGGGGGCCACACAGTAGCCCCCCGCGGGCCGCCTATTGGGGAACCCTGCCATGTGGGCTGTGATCTGGCCCCAATCGAGACGTCACTGATTGGTCCAGGTCCTGATCGGTAGTATGAGTATAAATACTGTCTCTGGCTGTAACAGTGTTCAGTCTAGACTATTTTATCATTCAGTTCACACAGTGTTTTGATCATTAAATTAACTCTGGGACTTTTAGACTTTGAATTTCACTCCTGCCAGAAGCCGTCTTAATAGCTTCCACCAGGGCAGTAATTTCATGGGGGTTGTGGAGGCCATTGTCGCCCGTGCCCCTTCGGTTTGGCCTTGTGCCCCTCAAAAAATGGCATGCCCTGAGGTGGCCTTGATGTCCCACCCGCACCACTCTATCGCTGATTCCTCCTCTGCCTCCTGTCAATACTGCTTTTGGACAATTCTTAAGACTCCCCCATCTTCAAATGGACTTAAAATCATTGTTTTATTTGATGGCTTTGCTGCCCTCGAATTTGACATTTGTTCCCTTTTTCAAAAGAACGCCGATGCACACCTCAAAGGTTAGTGACAGGTGCGTAGGACAAGCAGGAAGGTCCAAATGTTGAGAAAGGGATACGATATCAAATCAAAGAAATGTTTGTCCTGATGAAGGCCTAACGACCGAAACATCGATTTTAATAAAGAGAATCATAGAATCATAGATCCCTTTCTGAACCTTTGTGTCCTCAAAGAATAGAACACTAAAGGCCAATCGGTCCTGCTGCCCTACAATGAGATTCCAGGCCAGGCCTTGTCACCTTCATCAGCAGCTGTAATGAAGCATCGATCAGATCCAGTCTAGCAGTGAGCTTCAGCTTAGTGACCATGTTATTACCCAACTGGTAGTCTCGCGTCGCCAGATAATTATTCCACAATCCCTGAATGCTACATACGGTAGAATCTGGAAGCTGTCATCTGTCCGTCATTTCCATTCAATAAAATATATCTTAAAATATCTTTACATTTCAATTTCCATTTCTGCTTAGCACCAAACTATACTGTATTATGCTTAGATGATTTTGGTTTATTTTCGGATACATTTGCCCGACTGTAAAGAGGAAACTGATGTGGGGCATCATCATATCCGCTTTATTGCTCGATCATTTTCAGAGCTTCTGTGCTCCAGACTGTATGAGTGGCAGCATTTTGAATGCTTCCAGAATATTTCTTTAGAACATCCACGTAGGTATAGGTGTGGGACATCCTCTTGATCCATTCCTCTGTGTTGGTTCCCAAACTAGTATAAGCTTTTTGGCAGGGAGTTCCCGGTGTCAATGGCAGTGATATAAAAGTGTTGTTATTCATTATACAGTACATCAAGTATGTGTTATAGGGCTTGAATTGTTAACTCTGTCCATTCACCTGCTACGGTTTGTTAAATTCTCAGGTAAGCGTGTATGTCTCTTGGAGGCCAGGTCTTCTTAGATTTAGAATTTAATTTAGATAGATACCAACGATTTCCCTGACTATGCAGAGAACTCTAGAGCACTGATTCTCAAACTTCTAGTAAACCTGGTTGTAAGAGCCATTTGACTGGTGTTTAATTGATGATGTCACAGACAGCAGGGCTGGGTCAAGGCCAAGGTTGCCTGGGTTACAGGTATTTAACTCTGTCCCAAATCAGCCTCAGGTGTTTCTGAGGACCAAGGCAAACAGTTTTCAACTGTGTTTCATGTGCTGTGGTCTGTATTTGTGCCTTGCTGTTTTAGTTTGATCCTTTATTTGCATGCTAAAAGTATAGGGTTAGGGTTAGGGTTCATAGTGACAATAAATATCATTTAATATCAACTATGGACACGTTTAGACTTCAGATTTATTTGAGCACACGTCTTAACAACATCTTGGCCATCGGCATCCTGTAGTGCTCTAAGTATTGGACTCGGGCACTTCACCGGTAGTGCTATGACACGTTGGGCCACGTATTCCCTTAACTCCAAGAGAACCAGTGTTCTAGAGCAGAGAACATGTGTTCTTCATTACCCTCTCCTCCCTGTGATGCCGGCTGCAGAGCACCAGCATGGCCGCGTACAGGCTCAGAGAGGAAAGCACAAGTCACTCTGCCACTTAATCCTCTGATTGATGGCAATTACATTAAAGGCACTCCAAGGACGAGCTGTTTTGATGTCCTCTTAGAGAGACTGTCGGGAGTCTGTAAGATGACCTGAATAAAAGATACACTATAAATATATTGATCTAAAAAAAACTCTGTGAGTGAGACTGTGATGTGTGTGTGTGTGTGTGTGTGTGTGTGTGTGTGTGTGTGTGTGTGTGTGTGTGTGTGTGTGTGTGTGTGTGTGTGTGTGTGTGTGAGTAATGCCTGTCCATTGCATATCACGAAAACTGTCTAACCAATGGCCTTCACATTTGGGTTGTGTGTTGCTGACAGCCCCAAGGGACGACTGCAGTGTGGAGTGAAGTCAGTCGGATATCCCTGTCTCTCTGCCTATATATAGAGCTTTTCCTAATATCGCCCAGCCTTAATATTAAGGCTGGGCGATATTAGGAAAAGCTTTGATATTCGATAACGCTGTTGAATACCTCCATATCGATATTACTCACGATTTTAGTAAAAACAATTGCATTATATAGCTGCTTTAGGTCCACTGCCTGCCGAACCCAGATAATGAATAGCATATCCATGCATGCACACTGCACAGTACACATAGAATATTATGCCTTATTTCCATTTTCCAACAATGGCTTTATTGAAATAACCACCCCTGATTACAGATGCACTGCTTTTTTGCATGTGCTACGTGCATGCATAGTGTGTCTGTTAATTAATTTGACACATACACCAGTACCTCATTTCAGGCCGTCTTCGTCGGTATGTATACCTTGCATGTTGATACCGGTACCTCGACGAAGGTACATTTTATACACTATACACATAGGACTACAGGAGAGACACAGAGGGAGAGAAAGCTATTTAACACTCATAGTAAGTGTTAAATTGCTCTCTATGCCAGCAATCGTTGTAGAGTGCCTGTTCCGGAACAGGGGATGTCCCCGTCTCTCCGACTCTCTACAGAAAATATCATTTTCAGGTTGAGGTAGCAATTTTATGCAATTCAGGAGAGAGAAGTTGTAGAGGACGCAGGTTGAACTGGTGAAATTGGAAGTGAACAAAATAAAAAACGAGCAGAACTGGAACAGGAACACTATAAATTATAATAATACAAGTGTAACACTCCCTAAGGTCGAGTAGCGACCGTCAGAGCTTTTAAATACGGCACATTTTAAGTAATTGGGAGTACCAGCTATTTTTGCTATTTTTACTTACCTTCGCGACGTACGATTGGCCCGCCAAATCGATCACGCAGACAGACACAGTCTTTGTGATCATGTGGGGGGAAAACATTTTCACGGTTCCAAAGTTGCAGGATGAGAGAAGTTGTTGTGACTGCGTTAGTATCGGCAGAGCTGACTGTGGCTCGGAGCGTAAAACTGTGTGTGAACAAGACAGATTGTGTGTGTGTGTGTGTGAGAGCTGATAAATGGTCTTTGTGGGGAGAAGGATGGCACTGGAGAGAAGGAGAGAAGGGTTGGGGGTCGGGGTAAACTTTGTCTGTCATTTCAGATGATCTTTTGATCAAGCTGTTTATTTACTCACTTGTTTGCGGCGTCCCTCCTGGGAAGCGCCGGGGCCAAGTTGGTCCTTCTCTACTGGCTCTCATGACGTCGCTGCCTGCCGCTTGCTTTTCAGGAAATGGGAAAATGGAATAGATCGAGTCAAGCTAAATGTAATGCCAACTCCTACAATTCCAAGTGCTTGTGCAGGGAGGGGGGTCCCCAGTTCAAATATGATTATTTTGGGAGTCACAGCCTGAAAAGGTTGAGAACCACTGCACTACTAGACCAAGGAATATCCCTATGGACTGGGGAGGTATTAGACTTTTAAGTCATCAGGCTGAGGCAGTGAGTCACAAGGTTTACACAGGTTTAACATGCATTCAGGGTGCTGCATAGCCCTAGAATGTCTGTGATCGATCAGATCACAGCCATAGAACGGTCCCTATCCACGGCGGTTAGCAGCTTATCTGCGCGGCACTGAAGTGCTGCGCGTTACTTGTGTACTACTCACCCAATAATTTATTCCTCAGCCTGGGAGAAAGACATTGTCCTGTAGTGTCATATCCCTTTTAAAGCTCTGGCTGAAAACGTCTCCACTTATCCACGAGCCAACACAGACGACTTTCCGACCGGGCGAGGGGCCCTGAATGACTGCTGGACTGATATATCAAAACTTCCTTTGGGAAGCACAAACGTACGCCGGGCACACAATCACGCAGGTGGTGTGATTAGTTACCCCACGTCAATCACAAGCACCTGTCAATTGTGTGCCCTGTACGTTTGTTATACAAATGAAACCAAATTTGGTTTCATTTGTATACTGTCAGAGTTAAGTGGAGACCTTGACATTTTAAAGTTTGAGAACTACTGATTTAGGTTTCAGGTTTAAATTGAATTCTGCAATGAATCTTTGTATTAACGATTAAACAGGATTTTTTTACAAGGCTCCCTCAATTGTATCATGATATATCCACAAGTTTCCGCGGGAGTTTACTGGAGACTATCGGGACCAAACTTCCGGGTTTAACAGCAGACATACAAGCTCACGTCGCGTCGCAGATGCAACCCGTTGTGAGCTTGTAAATCGGCGCCGGAAGCTCGGTACAGACGTCTGCGCGGCGTTGGAAACTCGTGGATACGATACCTCTGGGGGGGGGGAAGGTGCAAATTGCGATTGGATCCAGTCAGCGGTGAAAGATGGTGTTGGAAGTGTCAGTCACAGTGGAAACCCTTCTTAGAATCCGCATCACGTACTGTATTTCAGCAACGGGAGTCAATCAATGCAGATGTAAAATATTCAGGCATATTCTTTCAATGCCTGAATGGCATTGAGCTTTGAATCCAGCTCTGAAGGCACATGCACAGACTCACGTACAGACACACACACACACACACACACACACACACACACACACACACACACATGCTCTCGATGTGCGAATGTGTGTGCGTGTGAATGGTGGAATGTATTGTAAAGCACCTTGGATAAATGCGCGATAGAAAAGCAGACCATTTGCCAGTTCTGTGTTATTCTATTAGTTGACTGAACTTCAGTGGCTGACACAGAACCAAGCTGTGCAGAGCAGACTTTGTCAGTGGAATTGCGTTGCCAGGCAACAGTTTGGGTCCAAGATTATTTCCTGTCTGCCGCTGATATTCACAAACACGGCAACAGGAAATAGAGCCAGACCAATTTAGACTGTTATTTATGTCGTCAAAGGTCTATTTCAGGTGGAGCAAGCTGAGAGTGTGCTTCCATTTGTTACACACTCAGAGTTATAAATGAGGCTTTTGTACTGAATGCGGGCCCATGTCCTAACAGTACTATCAAACCGGGGTTCCCTGAAATGAAAAGGGTTGAGAATCACTGTTCTAGATTCAATTCAGTCTTTATTAGCAGACTCCATAGAGGGTACAAGGAATAGACATAAAAGAAACACGACAGGCAATAAAAAATCATTACGAAAATGTAAAATAAATAGTACATAAAACCCACAGGAAAAACACATAGGCTTTTTAGCCAGTGTATCCTTAGTGTGGTGTATGGCGTGAACTTCTTATAAGGGGGCTTGAAAGTAGCCTGACACTTCAGTCCGCACATCACCCCCCCCTGCTGGTGGGTGGTTTGTAGTGTGGACTGAAGCTGCACACATTTTAATCTATTTCGAAGGCGCCCGAAGAGCGGGCGCATTGAATGGGCCAATCAGGGTTGTATGCTTGGGGCACGTGTGTGGCTGCTCCGGTCCCAGCCCCCTCCAAACAGAGCTCTTGAGCTCACGTAAGACTCACTCGTGGACTCTGATTGGTGTCCTCTGCCCACGTGAGAGTCTAGTGGACTCTGATTGGTCCGTGAAAACTGTCATGGCGGAGTCAGACTTGACTCGTATTATTTTAATAAACTATGAAATAGTGCCGTTTCTTCACGTTTTAATACCATTTTGCACTAACGTAAACATGCAGACATATAATATGTTATGAGAAATAACGTATTTTTGCAATGTCACGCCACGTCGCCGTCGCGCGTGTGTGTGTGTGTATGTGTGTGTGTGTGTGTGTGTGTGTGTGACGTCAATAGGCTTTAGCCCCCCCCCGCCGAAATGGATTGTCTGCCCGGAATGTCAGACTCTCTCCCCCCACGTAGTGTGGTGTTGAGATGTCGGACGCTAGCAGTCAGGCAAGCTTGAAAGCGCCACAATGATGCTGTGCGTAGATACATCCAACCGTTGCATGATTTTGAACATTACGTTTCTTAAAAGTGCTTTAAAAGTCCTCACTCCAGCAGTGACAAACATCTGACTAGCACTGCCTGCCCCCTCTGGGTTTTTTAAGGAGTATTCTCATAGCAACATTATATGCAACTTGCAGCCTATGCATACTAGATTTCTTATAAGATGACATTATATAGAAATATAATGTTTGTAGTAATGTAGACATACAGTGACTGAAACAGGTGGTGGTGGAGATAGAAACAGCGTAGGTGGAGAAGTGGAGAGATGGAGGAGGGGGAGACAGGTGGAGAAGTAGAGGAGAGAGAGAGAGAGAGAGAGAGATACAGACAGACAGACAGACAGACAGACAGACAGACAGACAGACAGACAGACAGACAGACAGACAGACAGACAGACAGACAGACAGACAGACAGACAGACAGACATCATGGTACACAGAGGGTAATGTGTAGACGAACAGCCAGTCTTCTAGTAGTCAGGGGATGTTAATAAAATCTGGGAATACATTCCTTACCAAGAAAATTCTTCACCAATGTTTGTGTAAAGGTGTCTAGTAACACATCTAACAAAGTTTGAAATTCAAAATTCCCAGGAGACTTTTTTTTTTTTTTACAGCTGCTGAAAGTTGACTTTCTATACAATACTGAACAGGAAGAAAATACCCAGGAAATAAATCTGCTTTAAGTAGTATGTGAGGGGTCTAACTAAAAAACACTTCCTTGGGCTAAAAACGGCCCCAAAAACGATGGTTTAGTTTTGAGTTATCACTTTTCACAGTTTTGTGGGGGCCAAAAGAAAATGTCCATGTATTTGTCCGATAATCACTGCACTCCACACCTTTCACACAGATTTAATTTCTTTTCTAAATAGTTACTATATTGATTTTAAATCACTGAATTGAATCGTATTGTATCGCCATGAATGAACCAATATCGTCCATGTATCGTATCGTCAACCATGTATCGTGATATGTATCGAAATCGCCATTAAAATGTATCAGTTTATTATTAACCTTGTGAGAGCCCCCTAGCCGTCAGTTGCCCATGTATGCACTACTAGCAACACCTGTGCAGAAACCTTTTCACAGTGTGTCTGATGACACACACTTCTCAGCCACCATTCCAGCTAGCGGGGCTGTTAAGGAGAACAATACTTCAGTTCTGGAAAGAAGCACCACAATTTTACAGAGTGTACCTCTTGGGTCATTCTTTAGAAAAATCACATTAGACACTTAATTTTCAAAATGTCCGCCAGTTTTAAAGATGGCCGCCTTTTCGGATATGTTTTACAGTACGCCAGCCAGTTAATATCGAATTTTCATAATATTAGAGTTGTTTTGTAGGTTTTAAAACATCCTGAGTTCATTTATTACACTTTTAAAGCAGCCAGAATAACCTTTCTGACTTTTGGTTGGGGTCTTTCCTCACCTGGGACCCCCCAGACAGACCCCTGAGCCTATTTCAGTAATCGCTCTGCTCCTGCACCAGAACAATGTTAAATTAGATCTGAAATATGCTCTGAAATAAAAAATGACTAGTAGCAAATAACAGAGGTCTTCCACGGGGGGTCCGGGACCCCTGGGGGGGTCCTCAGAGCTATTACAGGGGGCCTGCCAAATCTCGATGAGATCTTTTTTTTTTTCTTTTTTTTTTTACATTTGAAACTTTGAATGTTTTTATGTATCCTGGTTTTATGTATTGTACTTTGATGGTTTATTAGTATTCTCAGTATTATTTATAATGTTTTTTGTGTTAAAACAGTTATGGTTGACAGCTGTTACTGCAGGGATTGCAATAATGAAGGTATTGCAACTTTTCACTTTGGGTGCAGAACAACATTTCCATTTATTGCACTGCACTCACACTGACAACACATACACACACACACACACACACACACACACACACACACACACACACACACACACACACACACACACACACACACACACACACACACACACACACACACACACACACACATTTTAACCATTTATTTATGTCCACACAAAGGAGATGCATACAAGGACACAAATAGTATAGGTGCAGTAGAGTAACATTTACAAAATCATGGCATTATGTCTTCATGATACAATAGCAAGGCACTTGGTACTCTACGGGTATAAGTAACAGCGTCTCCGCCATATGTGGCGGCTGCCGATTATAGCGGAGACGGAACAATACTTTGCCAGCCTTTTTGCCTCTTTTTTAGGCACTCCAAGTTGTTGAAACCCTCTAACAACCAGCCTGTGGGTATGTCCTAGGCTGCCAAATATGAAAACAAATAGTCTGCACCTGTACCCCAGCTCTGAGATCGTATTTAGGAGAGGTTGGTATTTAATGACCTTGGTCATGAAAGCTTCCTCTAGGCTAGGGTCAAAGGTGCAGGCCATCTCCAATACAGACACTTCCCTGGACTCTTCATCAACCACAACAACATCTGGTGTATTAGCTGTCAAAGATGCAAACATTTCAAAGTTATCACAGAGATGAAACATGGATGGAATGACACGGGAATGTTTGTACACACACACACACACACACACACACACACACACACACACACACACACACACACACACACACACACACACCTCTTTGTTATTGTCACCCCAAAACCCTCACCTTATCCTCTTATAGAGCCCATGGTTAATTACGCCCAAAGAGATTCACTACACTACAGTAATTTCAGACATGCAGGATATATTCGTCTTCATCATCATCATCATCTTCAATGTCCAACCTAATAGTGTTGACACAGTCTCCACCATAGCATAGAGTGAAAGGCAGGTTATTTGAGCAGCTGCACCGTCCCTTACAACCTGCTTTGCAGACACATTTGATGGGCTCAAGTACTGCCTTTGGAGCAGGGAGAGCAAGAAAACTGAAACCTGGAATATACCCTCCACTCTCTGAATTCCATCTATTTTCTTCGATTGGTGGAAGCACAGGGAAATTTGTCAGGTATGATTTATCCTGCATTGTGACGGAGTTGGCACGGAGGTAATGTGGTAGCAGTGCAGCACGAGTTGGAGGTAGCATCTCACCCTCCAAGTTATTTGACAGAAATAGTTCCCATCTGAGTAATCCCAGGGTTGTTGGACCTTTTGAACTGTAAACATGGCATGCAAAATGTTCGGACTGCAATGTTGATGGAAGCTCACAATTTATAAGCTCAGGAGGAATGGCCAATGACCTTGCCAAGGTCCTTGAAGCGGTTAGTGGCTTGGTCATCATCATCATCATCATCATCATCATCAAGTAGGCATTGACCCATGTCTTTTTGGTGATTCCAACAAATGTTCTTCCCCAGTCAACACCTGAAAAACGCAAAGGAACCCTTGACATTTGTAACATCAACTTGAACTCACTCGAATATATCAATTTCCTTTTTTTGTACCGGAGGCAAGGACTTGATAAGGAATCGGGGTATCAGCCTCTTCATGTGTTTGCACTTCCTCAAAATCATGTCCCTTGATGAAGGTATCGTATTATGATGCCTACTTCGTCATACCTGACAAATTGCCCTGAGCTTCCATCAATTGAAAAAATAGATGGAATTCAGAGAGTGGAGGGTATGTTCCAGTCAGGTTTCTTGCCATCCCTGCTGCAAAGGCAAAGCTCATCAAATGTGTTTGCAAAGCAGGTTACAAGGGACGGTGCAGCTGCTCAAACAATAACCTGCCTTGCACTCTCCTCCCTGCAAATGATATAGTGGAAACTGTCAACATTATTAGGGAGGACATGTATAGTAGTGAATTTCTTTGGGTACAATTGACCGTGAGCTCTTTAAGAGGATAGGGTGCGGGTTTTGGGGTGACGATAACAAAGAGGTGTGTGTGTTGTGTTGTCAGTGTTAGTGCAATGCAATAAATGGACATGTTAGACTGTGCGCCCAAAGTGAGAAGTTGCAATACCTTAATTCTTGCAATACCTGTGAACCTGTCTGTCTAACACACACATGTTATAAATAATACTGAGAATACTAATAAAAACAGTTTCAAATGTAAAAATATATATACATATAAAAAAAAGGAACTTCCCCATCAAGATTCGGCAGGCCTCCTGTAGTAACTCTGAGGACCCCCTAGGGGTCCGGGACCCCTGTGGAAGACCCCTGGGTATTTGCTACTACTCATTTTTGCTTTCAGAGCCCAGTTACAACAACTTTAATGCTTCAGTTATGATCTAATTTAACATTGCTCTGGAGCAGGAGCAAAGTGACTACTCAGATAAGCTCAGGGGTCTGTTTGGGGGGTCCCAGGTGAGGAAAGACCCCAACCAAAAGTCAGAAAAGTTATTCTGGCTGCTTTAAAAGAGTAATAAATGAACTCACAATGTTTTAAAACCTACAAAACAACTCTAATATTATGAAAATCGGACATTAACTGGCTGGCGTACTGTTCAGAGGCAGCCATCTTGGAAACATGGCAGCCATTTTGATTTTTCAGTGTCTAACGTGTTTTATCATAGGAACAACCCCTAAGGAGTACTTGTGAAAAGTTTTAGGTTTCTTTCCACTTGTGAAGTATTTTAGTGCAAAAATGCATTTACCTGCCCCGCTAAGCCTGCTGTCTGTCTTCAGAGATAATACCCGTCTTATCTGTTTTCCTCCATGGAGGAACAAGAGCAGCACACATCTTGTGATCTTTCTGCTGCTGGGACTTTGAATTCCCTCTTCTGTAACCCGCCTTGGGGATGATGGCATATCATCGCTGTCCAAAAGGCCTCAGAAAATAACCTTCCAATGGATCTTATGGAGTTATTCTTTTGTCACAAGATCTTGTTAATACTTTTTATTTGTAAAATATTTATAAACCCATAAACAGACCTGAAGACTTTCAACCTGGAACATTTCCCCCCAAAGAATAACAACAAAAACATTGCTTAATGACTATCAAGTTCATTTCCCATGCACTCAAATGCAAAAAGACCCAAAGGGTCTGGAAAACGATTACTGGTATTATTCTCATTGTTCCAGATCTGTCAGACAGACTGAATGGTGCATTTAGATAAAGTATATTCTTAGTATAATCTATGAAATATTTAATAACTTTATTTGTTGGTTATTTATTGCATTGTATTTAATGGTGTTCTCCAACCAGAGTGGTACCAGTACTGTAATATTATGTTCTCAACATTAGTTTACTGTATCTCTCAGAAGTAAAGGGAATGTCAAGTCTTACAAACAAAATGGTTAGAATCCATGTTGACTGTGTAACAGTATAGGCTACTCAGTATTTTCTAATATTTGCTATCATAAGGTTTTTGATGACACTGATTGAAAATACACAAGGCTCTCTTTGGCATCTACTGTATACATCTCAGTAATATAGACATTACTGTCTGTGTGTGAGAATTGCGAGAGATTGAACACGGACAAGATCGCCATTTACGCTTTTACTGATTGTAGCCTACTGTCATTTACTGTCAGACCATGTGACTGCGATAACAGAAAGACAAATAGAAGACTGCATATCCAATGGGGAGGAGAAAAAAACCCTACAAGATTAGAAGTGTAAACACAGGAAACAGCCCTTGGGCACAACCGTATCATGGGGATTGTACAGGGAGTCTACGACGTGGGCCCTTCGTCATCTCATTAGGGCTGTCACGATTATGACATTTTACATGCCGATTAATTTTCTCTCAAATAATTGCGATTTAAAAACGATTTAATTGTGTTTTTGTCGTTGACAATTACATTTCTGTTTGGCTTTGAAGTTGCACATGGCAGATATGACACATAACCTAAATATACAAAGTCATTACTGACATAATGCAACTTTATACAAAAAAAAAATAACATTGATAGTGGAAATAGCCGATCTACAAGCGACGCGTTGTGAGCTTGTAGATCTGCTATTTCCACTTTTTTTTTTTACTTAAAAAAATATATGAACATTTTTCAACATGGAAACGATTATGACGATTATGAAAAATAATAATTATTTGACATTATTTGACATCTCATAGTGTATACCTGTCAGGCCACAGATTACCATCCACGTCACTGTTACAGTGGTGGGAAAAAGTAGTAAGTATTGGCACCAAAATGTACTTTGGTACCAAAAGTCAAAGTAGCCTACTTATTTCGCAGAATGTCCCATTTCAAGTTGTCCCATTTTCAATGTGTAAAAAAACTTTTGACAATTAGCAGATCTACAAGCTCACAATGCGTCGCATCGCAAAACACATTGTGAGCAGACACCCCATCTAAAAATATTAAGCAATAAGCAAAGATTTGAGTTAAAAATGTATTTACATTTGTAGATTTTTACACAAAAGAACTACAAGCTCATAGCACAGCACTAAGTGACACCCTATGAGCTTGTTTATCTGCTATTTTTAAATAGTCAAAGTATAAAATAATGGTTAAAGTGGTTAAAATGATTGTGACGCATTAACTACTTTTGGGACCCCCTGAAACGGAAGACAGTTGCAATGCATATTTGCATGAATGTCACAAATCATTTACAATTTGTGCAACAGAATGACACATTGCTTTCATGATTTTTGCAAGTGAATAGATGATGCGGAGGTTGAACAAGTAGTTTTGAGAATTTCTGTTCCGAGAAACACTGCATTCACATTTCTGTATGAACTCATTGTAAATGAAATAGCGATTACGTTATGAAATGAAACACTGTTACATTATCCGTTGTCGCAGCCTTGATAGCTATGGTATGGGCCAAATGGATTGTCCATAAATTGCTTTGTGTTAAACGGACGGGTCGATGAGTCAATTTAGGCATTTAGCCGACGCTTTTATCCAGAGCGACTTACGGGTGTGAAATCAGAGTAAATGTCATGAACCCTGTAGTCAACAAATGACAGGGTAATCATTTCTCACAGTAGTGGAGCACAAAGAACATAGTAGTGCTTCAAAGAAACTAGGATACCAGATAACCATCCAACCAACAGGAATTGTAACAAGGACGTGAACAAAATATTCATAACATTTGTGGCGAGGCAAAACAAATCTAAATGTCAAAGCCGTGAACAAATAACCAAACATATCTGCGTAGCATCTGCAGTATCAAAAGGACGGTGACTTCCCCACAATAATGTCTCAAGACAGACTGTTGGCTTACACTGTATCAAATGCTCCTGACAAACAGTCTACAGGTACTCTGAACCCACACACACTTCCGTTTCCAAAGTACACTTGCGTAAATACTGTAACTCCTTTGCCCTGTGTCTTGGCATTTGCAATGACACAGGGCGCTTTTTTTTGATTGTCTTAAGTACCAGCTCTTATGCCTTCACTTAAAGGCCTGTTAATATACTGTCTCCGACCACCAAACCTTTCGTCAGAAAGGTCCGGTTCAACTACAAAATGACGTCACTCGCATCTTCTGAAAAGCATTACCCCGAATTTGAGCTCGGAAAGCTGCATGTCGAAAAGTCGGAACTCTCAGACGAAATGTTAGGTGGTCGGAGACAGTATGGACATGCCTTTAAGTTTAGGGATAAGAGCTGGTATCTGTTCTCCACAATTCTAGACTCTCTCCAAGTCTCCAGTGATTGTGGACGACACAGTCTGGCTTTGAGGGGCTGCAGTCGCTCTATAGCACTTCGAGGAGGAGAGGAGAGGGTTGATCAGGATATGTGTTCCACAGGAGAGACTGTTGAAGACAAGAGGAAATTGAATGGACACACACACGCACGCACGCACGCACACACGCACGCACGCACGCACGCACGCACGCACACACACACACACACACACACACACACGCACACACACACACACATTCACTCCCCGATGGTAAGATAGACACACACACTCAGTCAAACTCTCACAGATAGCATCAGTAATCTCCAAACAGACAGACAGACAGACTGCCAATAAAGCTCCTTTGAATTGAAAATGTAATTGACATCCACAACAATGGATGACTTGATCCCCCAGACTATTGGCCCACTTCACTGTAACACGCTAGCTCACGCACGCACGCACGCACGCACGCACGCACACACACACACACACACACACACACACACACACTCACAATCTAGATAGATAGACAGACAGATGGGTGAGTAAATGTATGGACAGACAGACAGACAGCCTGTTGAATCTGTGCAGACAGCAGAGTGTGAGACAGTAATGGTTTGTAATTATCAGCGCTGATTGTCACGATTGAATATGTGTTAATAATGTACCAGGATGTGAATTATTCACGTGAGCTCATGAACTATTCATAAAACAGATAAGTTACCGCTCTGTCTTCAGACCCCTCTGGCCATCAGGGCTGCAGGTACCAGGGTGCGTGTGTGCACGTGTTTGTGCGTGTGTGTCTGACTCAGACTCATTGTTACTATATGTGGTCAGCATCACAGCTGTTGGATTAGAGGTCATGGACATCAAACACAACTGACAGACGGACAAATGGACGGACGGACCGATGGAGAGACAAACATGAGATCTCTCTGTCTGTCTGTCTGTCTGTCTGTTCTCTCTGTGTGTCGCTATAGCTCTCTCCCTCTCTCTGTCAAATCGAATCAAACATTATTACTGGAATGGAAATCTAGTCATCAACGTCGACGTAAGTGGATTAGCTCCGACGTCCACTTCAAGTCCTCCATTAAAGAGCAGGCTGAATCGCAGCCGGAGCTAATTATAAGCAACAATTAGCTGATATCAGGGCAGATGCATTTACAGTAACCCGTGTTGTTCTTTACAGGCGAAAATACAGAAAGTAGTTGATCTACAAGCTCACAACGCGTCGCAGTACGGCACGTTGTGAGCGTGTACCGGTAGATCGGGGCAATGCACTCAGCCAAGTCTAATCGAGCCGTTACTGGAGATAAGTACAGCCTACGGCATGGATTTCTACACAGAGAGGGTAATTATTTAAATAAATGCTGCATTCAAGTTCCTGAGTGTTCAGATAAGGCGATTCTCTTGAACGCTGCCTTTAGGTACGGCTTGTAATGGGGACATGATTTGCATTTCTTTCACCGTAGCAAAAGCTGCATTCCTGGTCTGGAGAGGGCACTTTTTACAGACAGCAGGTTAAAGGGATGTCTATGTGTCTCTGACTCCGTCTGTCTCTCTCTATATCAGTGGTCCTTGAGGGGGTTCCAGGTGGTCCCCCAGCTTGAAACTTGAAACTCTTGAAAGTGTAAAATGAAACCAAATGGAGCCTTACAGGTCCATTTGGTTTCATTTTACGCTGTCAAGAGTTAAATTATTGTTTAACATCTGCATTACTTAATTTACAAGAAGTCTACACAATTATAGAATGTAGAAGAATTGTTATTGAGATCAACATTTGCCTGTTATTGGTACCAACATCAGTACAGCATGGAATTGTGGTCAAAATCTCATCCAACAATAACAAAATATTCTACGTTTTGGGACTGAGACGCTAAATCTCATCAAATCCGTTGTCTGTGGCTCAAATGCAGAAACTGTCCTTGATATGAAAAGGGTTGAAAACCACCTGCTGTATTATGGGTGCGTTCGGAAAAGCGCACCGGGTGTGTGCTCAGTGTAGTGAGTGCAGTGGGCGTGACGTTGTAGAGTGTGTTCAGTGTGGCTTGTTTACGAACGCACCCTATATGTCCCTCTGTGCATGTGTTCCTCTAGGTTTTACTGGGACCTGCTGATGCTGTGTCTGATGATGTATTATGTCCCTCTGTGCCATTAGGTTTTACTGGGACCTGCTGATGCTGTGTCTGATGATGTATTATGTCCCTCTGTGCCTGTGTGTTCCTCTAGGTTTTACTGGGACCTCCTGATGCTGTGTCTGATGATGGGCAACCTGATCATCCTGCCGGTGGGGATCACGTTCTTCAAGGACGAGAACACTCCCCCGTGGATCATCTTCAACGTGGTGTCCGACACGCTCTTCCTCGTGGACCTCGTCCTCAACTTCAGGACCGGCATCGTCAAGGAGGACAGCACCGAGATCCTGCTGGACCCCAGGTGTGTGCGGTGTCGTGGAATACTGATCAATCAATAATCGATGAGGCAGTTATAGGAGACAAGGCAATATTCTAGGTGGTGATGGTTATGCTTTATGTACATGATGGGATGATGGAGAGAAGTACAATAACACTCAAGAAAAAAAGATTCTAGTTCCATTCCATTGTAACATAAAACAGTGCACTGATGAGGTGGGGAACTTAGAAAAAATCCAAGGCAGCTCCGTTCAGTTCAAAGTAGAAAATACATTTATTTAGCTCATAGCAGCATTAAAAAGAAACGACCAACGCGTTTCGGCCTTGAAACAACCAACGCGTTTCGGCCTTGTTTGACCTTCATCAGGGTCCGCATCAGCGGACCCCGATGAAGGCCAAACAAGGCCGAAACGCGTTGGTCGTTTCTTTTTAATGCTGCCATGAGCGAAATAAATTTATTTTCTACTTTGAACTGAACGGAGCTGCCTTGGATTTTTCCTAAGTTCCCCACCTCATCAGTGCACTGTTTTATGTTACAATGGAATGGAACTAGAATCTTTTTGTCTTAATACCCTCTCCAAAGAGCACCTGTCTTCAGCCTATTGTTCTACTCACGGACCCACGCAGCACTTCTTCTACTTTTATTCTACAATAACACTCATGTCGGTGGTACGGTAGTTCTGCCTATACATCATATGGGCAACTGGTGGCCCGGGGGCCACATGCGGCCCCCCACCTTCATACCGGAATACTGAATATATTATTGATTTCAGCTGTTACAATTCCAAGCATGACCTGCTTTAATTCCTTCAGTCTATATTAGTAGCTTAATGACTAGTATAGTAGCAGGGTTTCCTGCAGCACTTTACAGGCCAGGCGCCCCGCCCGGCCTGAAAACCCCCCCGCCCCCCCAAGGGTATTTAAAAAAAAAAAAAAAAAAATTTCAAAAATAATTTTTTTTCTCAAAAAAACTTTTTGGACCTCCAACAATGTACTAGGCATGATCGCGATCGCGAAATTGCATGTTTAACCCCCATACCAACCCTATCTTTCAAACATGGCAGCCATGTTTGTTTACATTTGAAGAAAACATAAGGGCTGGTATCTCCTGAATGCAGGAAATACTCAAGTAAAGTGCAAATACCTGAAAATCTCCTTTGTACAGTATAAGTACAGTACTTAAGTAAATCTACTTAGTTACTTTACACCAATGTTTCTTTTTTTTTTACTGTGCTGTAGACTTCTATTTATATGGCACGAGTGCTGGTTGATTAACCTGGGGGAAAAAAACAAGTTACACTGTCCTGTGAAAAACGTAGTTATTCAATGTTGAATAAATGTGAATGATAGCATGTAGTTGTGTTTTCCGTCATCATGGGCACATTCATGTGTTTTTTATAGGGCAAAAATAAGAATTAATATAAAAAACTAGAAATACTGTTCCTTCGAAACAGTGTGGGCTCGATTCCAACCCAACAAATAGGATACTTTAAGGTACTGTAAGGTACAGTACCCTACAGTATTGTACTGTACCTTACTATACTGTACTGCACCTTACTGTACTGTACTGTACTGTACTGTACTGTACTGTACTGTAACTTACTGTACTTTACTGTACTCTACTGTACTTTACCTTACTGTACTTTACTGTACTCTACTGTAACTTACTGTACTTTACTGTACTCTACTGTACCTTACTGTACTGTACTTTACTGTACTCTACTGTACCTTACTGTACTGTACTGTACCTTACTGTACTGTACCTTACTGTACTGTACTTAACTGTACTCTACTGTACCTTACTGTACTATACTGTACTGTACTCTACTATGCCGTACTGTAACTTACTGTACTGTACTCTACTGTACCTTACTATACTGTACTTTACTGTACTCTACTGTACCTTACTGTACTCTACTGTACTTTACTGTACTCTACTGTACCTTACTGTACTGTATTGTACTTTACTGTACTGTACTTTACTGTACACTACTGTATCTTGCTGTACCTTACTGTGCTGTACGTTACTGTACTTTACTGTACTTTACTGTACACTACTGTACTGTACTGTACCTTACAGTACTGTACTTTACTGTACTCTGCTGTACCTTACTGTACTTTACTGTACTCTACTGTAACTTACTGTACCTTACTGTACTGTACTTTACTCTACTCTACTGTACTGTACCTTACTGTACTTTACTGTACTCTACTGTACCTTACTGTACTGTACCTTACTGTACTGTACTTTACTGTACTCTACTGTACCTTACTGTACTATACTGTACTGTACTCTACTGTGCCGTACTGTACCTTACTGTACTGTACTCTACTGTACCTTACTATACTGTACTTTACTGTACTCTACTGTACTGTACTCTACTGTACCTTACTGTACTGTATTGTACTTTACTGTACCTTACTGTACTGTACTCTACTGTACCTTTCTGTACTGTACCTTTCTGTACTTTACTGTACTCTACTGAACCTTACTGTACTTTTACTGTACTCTACTGAACCTTACTGTACTGTACATATTCTATGTGTTCTAGATCTACATTTTTGATTCTGTGTTTGGGAACCAGCAACTGTCAAATGGACTCCAACTGTAGTGGAGTATATTGAGTGCATATACTGTAGGCTAACAATCCCAGATCACATCTGTCCTCCACTATGTCTATAACCAAGGCGTTCTTCTATGTGGCCACTCCAGACTGAGGAGTGGAGCATGGCTTTTATTGTGTTTGTGGATCTGACTTGGAAATGCATTGGTTTTGATATCTCCCTGACAACCAACAACAACCACTAATATGGCTGACTGTCCCTGCGGGCTCTAGGATATATGGCTATGGGATTTACATCCCATCGCCCGGACTTGATTCTTGATCACAGCTGTGTAATCAGTAGAGTGGAGAGGGACATTTATTTATAGTTTTAACTATAACTATAGTTTTATACATCACACAGCTTAGACATTTGGATCAAATCAGAGAGCAGACCTGTGTGAACGCAATGATATAGATAGCATATCTGAAGTGTGAACACTGCAGCCACAGCGCCTTAACATAAACATGGGTCTATTATCCTTCTCTCCACTCACTAAACCCATTGGAAATGCATTGGGTGCTTAAAGTTAAACATTTTTATTTTTTTATATTTATACTACAAAACATTTCAAAACCAAAAGTACAAGCACACGTGTCCTCAGTAAGCTGAACACATAAAAATTTGAATGGTGTTGAAAGGTGTAAGCGTTTAAGAGATGAAGCGCGCCAAAGTTTTGAGGAGATACTGACTGACTGACTGACTATAAATAATGAAGATAACATACGTGTGCTCGCCTTCCAGGCGAGCCCACAATTAAGTGAATTAATTACTCGAATTAATTAATTAATTATCAAAAAATTTCGGCGCACACGCTTTGCGCGTGCGCCATGAGATCCCCCCCTGGTCAAGACTTTTTCCTGCAGGAAACCCTGTAGTAGTATTACAAAAAAATGTTTTATGTCCAATGTATCTGTATTTATGTTCATAAAGTTAACATGAGTATACCGTTGTTTTGGGTAGAGATTGGCACATTTCCTGGTGCAATCTGCCCAGATCATGCATGTCTCTGCTATTTTTGCTTCTATTGTATGAGATACTAGAATGACAAAGTAGGACATAGCAATATGCAATGTGGCCCTCTGGAGTGAAGGGGGAAATATAGTGGCCCTCTCCATCATCAAAGTTGCCCACCCCTGGCCTACATAGTTATACTGTGGCTGCTTCAAGGACCAGCTGAACCATAACAAGATAGACTTCACCAAAACAATAGCTCTATCAGGCCTAGTGGAGACATCTAGACTCTTACAAGCTATTAATTTTCAAATGTATTTAACATCGTTTGAAAATAGCCAACCTACAAGCTCACAATGCGTCGCAATGTTCAAGTTCATATTGCGGTGGATTGAAAGTACAATATTTGCCCATGAGATGTAGTAGAAGTAAAATAATCGGAAATTGGAAATACTCAAGTAAATACAAATACCTCAAAAACTGTTCTCAAGTAAATGTACTTACTTACTTTACACTGCTGGTGGTGTCTGTGTGTGTGTGTGTGTGTGTGTGTGTGTGTGTGTGTGTGTGTGTGTGTGTGTGTGTGTGTGTGTGTGTGTGTGTTTGTGTGTTTGTGTGTGTGTGTGTGTGTGTGTGTGTGTGTTTGTATGTGATTGTGTGTGTGTGTGTGTGTGTGTGCGTGCGTGCGTGCGTGCGTGCATGCGTGTGTGTGCGCGAGCGTGCATGTGCGAGCGTGTGCGTGCGTAAGTGTGTGTTAGTTTTGTCAGTTCACTCAGTGTCAATTGTTTTTTATTTATAGCGTGACGTCAGCCCAAGGCGTCTCTGCACACTTCACATCATGACAAACACAGTAGCAGAAATACAACTTCTAGTCCATGGGCCATACGAGATGTCGGTATCGGAAAGGTAATCTCTCGAGACAGCCTCAGAGAGACAGACCGATGTCGCACTTTCTTCTTTGACGATGGGTTCCCAGATTGTCGGAAAGGTGGCAAAGGTTATCATGCATTTTTGAAAAGCTCTATATCTGTAGATTATATTTTGTATTGATAACCCTTTCTGAGACACAGCTAAATTGGTGTTATCAGCCACAAGAGTTGGTGTCCCATTAACTTTACATTACAGGGGAAAAAAAGCTAAAAAAGAATCTGCTTTAAGTAACATATGAGGGGTCAAACTAGGGTTTTTTCATGATTCTGAATCCATTGCAAGCTTCTGTTTTGCGCAAAAAACATTCCATGGGCTAAGAAAATGGCCCCACAAGACTATGGTTTAGTGATGAAAAGTGATGAGTCATCACTTTTCACACTTTTGTGGGGTCCGTTTTAGCCCAATGAATGTTCTTTTATGCAAAACAGATGTTTGCAATGGATTTAGAATCATGAAAAACCCCTAGTTTGACCCCTCATATGTTACTTAAAGCAGATCATTTTTTTGCTTTTTTCCCTGTAATGTAAAGTTAATGGGACACCAACTCTTGCGGCTGATAACACCAATTTAGCTGTGTCTCAGAAAGGGTTATCATACCAAAATATAATCTACAGATATAGAGCTTTTCAAAAATGCATGATAACCTTTGCCACCTTTCCGATACCGACATCTCGTATGGCCCATGGACTAAGTGTTTGAAATTCTACCCATATGAGGGCGGATTCTGGCAACGCTTTACAATGTGAATGGAGTGGTTTGTTACCAAAAACAAAACCCATTCCCATTGAAAAGCATTGGCAGAGTAATATACTTATATATAATATACTTGAGTAGAATTACAAAAGTATTGGTATGAAAATGTACTTGAAAGTGATCATCATCATGCAGAATGTCCAGTTTCACAAGGTAGCAATTTTGAATCAGATCTACAAGCTCACAGCGTGTCGCATCATAGCACGTTTCAGTTATAGATCGTCCATTTTCAAATAGCCAAAGTTTAAATAGGGCTGAAGGCTTTAATGTAAGTTTTGTAATAATAATTCAAATCTACAAAGTAGACTATGTTTTCAAATAGCTGTAGTGGTGTAGAAGTGGCTTTGAAGGCCAGCATTAGTGTTTTGTATTCAGTGCGGGCCGCAACCGGGAGCCAGTGGAGGGAGCGGAGAAGGGGAGACACATGTTTATAAAAGTACCTCAAAATGTTACTATTTTACTGTAATAAAAGCTCCACCGGCTGTCTGTCTGTCCATCTGTCCGTCACCGCACACTTGCCTACCAAACCACAACCCCCACCCCTCATTTCTCACATGGCCCTCTTCTAGTGCCACCATCAAGAAGATTTTTCCAAAACTCATTTTTGGAAACAGCTCCTACAGATTTTGCCCTAAAATCACACAAAGCTGTACACAGTATCTCTAAAGTCATGTCATCAACATGGATCTGTCCCATTTCCCATATTCCCTCCTGATTGGCTACGATTGCCTTCTACAGTTTGTGTATGCGACCTGATGGTCGCTTATCTCCCGATTAGGGAGTCTTACTGGTTCTACTAAGTACAGTACTTGAGTATGTGTACTTAGTTTCCACCAGGTTCTTTCTGGCTTCCATCCAGGCTGTCTGATGTGGGACTCCCACATCAGACAGTCTGGATGGCAGTGTGTGCATCAGGGGCGTCAATTGGGTATGGCAGGGGTATGCAGATGCCATACCCTGGGTCCAGGGGGGGAAAATAAAAGTTACCTTTAAATATAAATCCATGAATGTCTCTTTGTCTATCTGTATCATGTTGTTAAATTACAGTAAAACAACTACAAAATGTAACAAAATGGTCACTTTAACAAGGTGTTGTGGCATGTTTAACATGCCAAGTTTAGCTGCACTTGAACAACCATTCTAGGCTGCCATATCCAGCCCAAGAAACTGTAGACACGGGGGGAAATCGAATGTACTTCTTAAGGTGTGCCAACATGACTGGTGTCTTGCACTCGCGCGAAGGCGCGCGTGCAAGACACCAGTCATGTTGCCATACCTTAGCTTTTTATGAACTGACGCCACTGGTGTGCATGGCTGCAGTGAGACGTGTGTGATGTCCCTGCCTCTTTTGCATCCTGGGTAAACAGCTGTGACAGCCGGTTTCCTCCCAGAGGGGGTCGATCGACTCGGCGGTGCACCAGGAGCTGTCTGTCACAGCTGTTACCCTGCTGGGCTGCAAAGAGGGGACGTTTTGCATCAGGTGGAAGAATCTTTGCACAGGAGAGAGATGATGCAATGGCAGACAGGATTTCCTCTCTCCTCAAATGTACTGTAGCGCCTCAGTCTGATTTGCTCTCTCTACTAGTCTCTCCAGTGCGTCTTTCTGCATTTTACAGTGGCTCTTTTGTAGGCAAATCATCTAGAAGAGGGTCTGTCTGTTTGTGTCTGTGTGACCATTTTAAAGTACATTCGACCACAGTTTGGAAGAGGCATTCCTTACCAAGGTGCTAAAGTACCAACGACGTCTTATCTACCAAGGATGCTGTTATACAGCTTGGTTACAAATGTAAACTTGTGTTCATATTTGAAAGCTACTGTAATGGCCATGAATCAGTTGTGAGAGGCAGGAATGCCCAAGCCGAGAGCTAAGACATTGGCACAATTCTGTTCAGTGTCAGTGATAATTGGCAGGAGACGATGCCTCCTGTATCCGTGATCTTCATCTTGATACTCTTAATAGTCAGGGAAAACTAGCAGAATAACTGTCAAATCTGGGAATAAATTCCTTACCAAACAATTTCTTCACCAATGTGTTCGTAAAGATGTCTAGTAACATATCTAACAAAGATTGAAATTCAACATCCCTAGCAAAATGTTTGACAGCTAGGGTAATTCTGGGTCTCATTCACTTACTATACACTATACTGTAAGGGAAAAAATCACTCCCAAAAATATGCTTTAAGTGGGATGTGAGGGGTCTAACTATGTGTTTTTAATTATTCTGAATCCATTGCAAGCATTTGTTTTGCACGGAAAACATTCCGTGGGCCAGAAATGGACCCCATACACCTTGTGAAAAGTGATGACTCATCACTAAACCATAGTTTTTTTGCGTCTGTTTTTGGCCCAATGAATGTTTTTCGTGCAAAACAAATGCTTGCAATGGATCCAGAATAACACATAGTTAGACCCCTAACATGCTACTTAAAGCATATTTTTGGGAGTGATTTTTTCCCTTATAGTACAGTGTATATAGTAAGTGAATGAGACCCAGAATTACCCTAGCTGTCAAACATTTTGCTAGGGATGTTGAATTTCAATCTTTGTTAGATATGTTACTAGACACCTTTACGAACACATTGGCGAAGAAATTGTTTGATAAGGAATTTATTCCCAGGGTTTTATTAAAATTCCCTGACTATAAGCCTCTGTCAGAGTCCAGGGTGAAGAGCTATTCACTTCACCACGGTGTAGTTTTCTAGCTATCACCTAAAAATACATAACAAAGTGATAGCTAGGAAAACTACAACGAGGTGAAGTGAATAGCTATTCACCCTGTACTCTGTTAGAGCTTTTATTGTTGAGTTCCCCAAGTCTGTGCATCTACTACGGCTTGATGTGAAATGTGTGCGTGCGTGCGTAGTGTTTGATCCCAGCTCGGCCCCAACCTGACATCGGGCCTGCAATGAATCAGCCTGAGCTCAACCTGAGACCTGACACCGAATTAATTTTCTCTCTCTCTGACGTGCGCTTTGTCTGATGTGCGCAAGAGAAGACGCAGCTCTCTGATGCACACTCACTTGTGCACTCGCGTCTGATGAATGCAAACACATTCAAGAGAGACAGGCAGCGAAGGACTGCCGAGCTTGGGAATCGAACCCGGGAATACTGTCAGTCATCAGAGCCTATGTGGTGTGTGCCTTAACCACTTGGCTATTGGCATGCCATAATTCAATATTAAACTTGCTATAAGTGCCACCGGCAAAAATGCTCTAAGCCAGTGGTTCTCAACCTTTTCAGGCCGTGACCCCCAAAATAATCATATTTTAACTGGGGACCCCCCACCCTACGAGCACTAGAGTTACATTTTGTATAACACAGTTCTATTGTGAAAATAGCCGATCTACATGCTCACAACGCCTCACAACGGCGTTGTGATCATGTAGATCAGCTATTTTCACTATTTCAACCTAAATTGTCACTTTAGAAATGTGCATATACCCTCTATACACTTAAACTTTATGTTGGTTTGTTTACTGTTGAGTGAGAAAACAATGTTGCACATTAAGTTAATCATCTGGGGAACCCTCAAAATAATTTGGGGACCCCCCTGGGTCCCGACCCACAGGTTGAGAACCACTGCTCTAAGCTACCGAGTCCTGACTGTCCGACCATTACACTGCCATGGCATGCAGCAGAGAATAAATCAAGCTAGCAAATAGTATAAATGCCAACAACAGCAATGCTCAGAAATATTAATAGGGCCGTCCATTAGAGACGACAGTGGCATGACATGGCCTGCACTGCACTAATAAGGCAGGTTATGTCATAACACAGCAGCAGATAACATAAATTCCCCCGTTAACAAGGCTCTCAAACCTCCCATTGCTGAGAGGCATAATAAAAGCCATTTATCAGCTTCATCCAGCAGCTTATAGTCTATATTTATCTGTGAATGTTTACATTTCATCACTTCCAATTTCACGTGTTTATCCTCCTGTATCCTAGGAGAGTTCTCCCTCCTGAATGAATGAAATTGATGTTTACTAAAGTGCCATGGAGAGACAGAGGCGTGGACCCCTGGTTACTGAACAAACACTCTACAGCAGGGATTGCTATTAATTCAGAGCTCTTTAACAAAAGAAAGATCACAACATCACTCACCTTTTTAACAGTTTTCATAATACCTGAAAACTGGTACATGTTTTCTCATTGAATTGAGTAGGACCCCAATGTAAACACGCTTTCTTGGGTTTAAATCCTATTAGTAGACTGTGTATCTGAACTGTACTGTCCTGTGCTTTTCCTATGCAAACTGCTAATAACGTATTCAATCAGTCAATCAATGTATGGTATTTAAAAGTCTCATGCAGTTCTGTTTTACTGTACTAGAGGTTCGGGCCGCTACGTGGCCCTCACATCTAGAGTTCTCAGACCTGTCCTACATCGCATCACAGATCCGACCAAATTATGTCTGAATCATTGTGTTGGGGATGTGTCAGAGTACCCGTTGTACGTCTGTCTGTGTCCTATTTATGATCAGTCACGTGCACACATAGACATCAAAGGGGGCTTGAGCCCCTGCCCTTTTATCTGTCTGTAAAAAGTGCCCTCTCAAGACCATGAATGCAATTTTTACTATATGGTGAAAGAAATGCAAATGTCCCCCTTTTCCATGCCATACCTGAAGGCAGCATTCAAGAGAATTGCCTTTTCCAAACTCTCCTGGACTTGAAAGCAGCTCCTTTATGTTGAAAGAAATTGCCCTCTCTGTGTAGAAATCTATGCACCACAACTCCAGTATTGACTTGATTATGCTTACTGTATGTAGTTCAGTGTGGTATCATGCACCGAAAATAGCCGACTGCGACGTGTTGTGAGCTTGGAGGTCTGCTATTTTTTATATTTCCACCAAAAGGCCCTTTTGGAAATTTCAGCCCCTGCCTCTCTAACATTCTCTGCACGTCCCTGCTTATGACCATAATGGAGATCCCTGATATCATCATTAGTATTTGTTCATTCCCTGTATATTGACATGCCCATATTTGGTCGGATCGGCGGTTCTAGACAACTGCATATCCAAACAACTTCTGTGGCGGGAACTGCACTCCCTTGAATTCTTGACGATTCGCGCCGAGTCAGATGTTTGGTCTGTCTCATGTATGCACATGACCATACTGGATCTCCATATTTGGTTATATATGGGAATATCAGGATTGTTTATGGTTATGTCTGAGTCGCAGTGATATGCCTAGGACAACTGGATCTCCACATTTGCCTATTGGCCTATATGGGCAGATCATGCTTTTTTATTACTAGAAGCTGTTCGGGCGGCCCAGCGTCTAGTCGGCGACCTGGCCAACTCGGGAACAATGTAAATAGGGAATGAATGCCCCGCCCTTTAATGCAAACCCCATTATACCTGTTGTCATAGGACCTGTTTTGACCATCTGTTTGCCTGTGTCCATTTATGCCCATATATGGAGATATCTGTATCTATCTGTCGGCGTCCATTTTATGTCCATATATGGAGATCACTGCAGATATAGTTCTGGGTCCATTTTATGCCCATATATGCCCATATATGGAGATATCTGTCTATTTGCGTCCATTTTATGCCCATATATGGAGATCTCTGTATCTGTCTGTGTCCATTTATGCCCGTATATGGAGATCTTTGTGATTCTGCGTCCATTTTATGCCCATATATGCCATATATGGAGATATCTGTTTATCTGACTGCGTCCATTTTATGCCCATATATGAGATCTCTGTCGCTTTTTGTTTGTTTCTTCTTTAAGCAGAATATGCAGCCTGCTTAAATCTGCATCATTCAAGTCATCCTCCCAGTCCCACGCTTTGTTGCTTGTCTTATGTTTGTCTTTGTCTCTTTTATTTTCTTTTTCTTTATTGGAGCAGACCCCATGAATGCCCCACCCTTTAATGCAAACCCCAATATACCTGTTGTCATAGGACCCGTTTTGACCATCTGTTTGCCTTTGTCCCCTTATGCCCATATATGGAGATCTCTGCACACACAGTACCGGTTGCTGAAAACTCTGATGTCAGACATCAGCTCCGCATACGGGCATTCATTTTATGCCCATATCTGGAGAACGCGCGTGCCGGTGGGAAGAAGGGTTCTCGAGATACGCGGATTACATACATACATACACATTCACAGAGATTTTTTGTTGACTCATGTGGCGTACGTGATGTCAGAGCCTTTTATGAAGTGATGTCACAATGAGTCAGCGCTTGCGCCGAAAACCGCGTGTCGGGTCGGGTCGAGGCCCGGCACTGCACTCCGCGCCGCGGCGGGGAACGCGCGTGCCGAATCTGAAGCCGGTGGGACGAACGGTTCTCGAGATACGCGGATTACATACAGACAGACAGACAGAGATTTGTCGCATTTATAGATAGATGAGTCGTAGTGACATGCCTATATGGTCTTATCGGTTTTGTTTTGTGGTTATGTCTGAGTCAGAGTGACGTGTCTGTGGTCCGCCGACCCTCCCAGTAAGCAATGTTAATATAGGATATGAGCACTCATGTAATGTCTCTGGTTCTAATATAGGATATGAGCACTCATGTAATGTCTCTGGTTCTAATATAGGATATGAGCACTCATGTAATGTCTCTGGTCCACATTATGTTGAATAAGCAGCATATTGGAAAGAAATCGGGCCCCTTCCTTACTTCCTTCACAGGTCTTAACAATAGGGACTTTAAGTTTGGACGGTTTTCAGGACGGCTCCGTCAGGTGGAACTACAGCTGCTATGGCGTGATCGCCGTAGCAGTCAAAATCGCTAAGCAAACAGCCTTCGCCAACGGGTTCCCATATCTTTTACTGAACTCTTTGGTTCCCATGGTGACGCGTCTGCACGTTGTAGACGCTATATCAGGGTTCCCCAATAGGCGGCCCGCGGGCCATTTGCGGCCCGCGGGGGGCTACTGTCTGGCCCCCACCAACCCCAGTAATAATGGTGGTATAAGAGCAGCAACAACACTAGTATATCATCGTTGTCGGGTGGAAACCTCGTATCTCCAAATTTGTATGTTCTTTCGCAAAGTAAAGCCCGGCTTCATCATGCAAGGCCGTCGCACAAAAGGTGCGAGGCGTTGTGTGCTTGTAGATCTGCTGTTTTCACTAGTTTAAATCATTTTTTAAATGATAAATGCAAAACGAACGGTTTTGGACATACAAGATTTTCACCCGACAACGACGATATCTGAACTGTCACTGGAGTAGCGGTAACGCCACCGTCGCCCCCTGCATGTTGTGGCCCTCGGCTCGGTACCTTAGACATGATTCGGCCCTTGGGGAAAACTAATTGAGGAACCCTGCAGTAGTAGGAACGGCTACAACAGCAGGCAGGTTTATCTAACGAGCGCTGATCCATTTCTGGTTACCGTAGCCGACTGCCGTAGCCGCCATTGCTTAAAGTCCCTAATGATCCTTTCATTTCCCCTCCCCTACAGGGCGATCCGCCAGCGGTACCTGAAGAGCTGGTTCCTGGTGGACTTTGTGTCGTCCATCCCGGTGGATTACATCTTCCTGATGGTGGACCTGGAGGCCCACCTGGACTCGGAGGTGTACCGCACGGCGCGCGCCCTGCGCATCGTCCGCTTCACCAAGATCCTCTCTCTGCTGCGCCTGCTGCGCCTCTCCAGGCTCATCCGCTACATCCACCAGTGGGAGGAGGTGAGCGCTGGTGTAAAATATCAAAGTACTTTTTCCACCACCAGAGGGAGAATTTGGGTCATCAGGGCATAGCAATTGCCTCCCCCTAGTGTTCACTTTTAACCTCAAAGTCAGTCATTTCATGCATGTTGTCCCCAACTCTGAATAGTTTTTGCAGATGAATATGATTTCATCGCAATTGATGCCCATCCCTCTACATGTGACACGTGTTATGTAAGGGATAACGTCTGTCTCAGCGGTCATTATCGAGTGATAAAGTCCTGACAGGCTGATATGGCACCACAAGTGTTGCGCTGGGCATCCCCCCAGCACAACCCGGTCACCTTGGAAAACAAGGAAGTGTTGGTCAAATACAATCCATTTTCTGTTACTGCATCATTTATTTCTCACATCAAATATTTTAAAAAACATTCTTGAGAGCAACTTTTAGTTGTAAATGACACTGTGTGTTTGTTTACATGCTTCTCACGTTGGATACAATTTACAATTTCCATTTTCAGTGTAAGTGTACAAATGGAAAAGTAGGAGAAGTGAGAGAGAGAGAGAGAGAGAGAGGGGAAAAGAGCACATGAGAAAGAGGCGTTGTTGTTATGAACAGCATGGTTTTGATGTTATTATTGACATGACATTTCTCTCTCTCCCCTCTTCTCTTCTCTCTTTTTTCTGCCCTCTTTTCTATCGGTTTCTCTGTTATTTTCTCTCTCCCCTGCCCTCTCTCTCTCTCTCTCTGTCCAGATCTTCCATATGACCTATGACCTGGCCAGTGCCATGGTGCGCATAGTGAACCTGATAGGGATGATGCTGCTGCTGTGCCACTGGGACGGCTGTCTGCAGTTCCTGGTCCCCATGCTGCAGGACTTCCCACTGGACTGCTGGGTGTCCAAGAACAATATGGTGGTACGTCTGTCTGTGTGTCTCTGTGTGTGTCTCTGTGTGTGTGTGTGTGTGTGTGTGTGTGTGTGTGTGTGCGTGTGTGCGTGCGTGCGTGCGTGCGTGCGTGCGTGCGTGCGTGCGTGCGTGCGTGCGTGCGTATCAATTGTGACAGGACTGTCACAATGATTGCATACGGTAATTACAATTATTTTAGATAATCGCAATTGTGAAATGTTTTTTGATCATCTCTGTGTTGAAAATATATATATATAAAATATATTTTCGAAACATTTCTAAATCTACGAGCTACAAGCTGTTTTCACTAAAAAAGTATAGGCCTAAAAAGTAGGCCTAATTAAATGTGTTATATTTGTCATGTCTGCCCTGTGCACCTGTCTATGAAACATAAAAGGCAAACAGAAAATCATATTCATAATATGTTCAATGACACAATTAAAACGTTCATCGCAGTTATTTGAGTGACAACTAATCATCACGTAAAACGTCATAATCGTGACAATCATCTGTGAGTGTGTGTGTGTGTGTGTGTGTGTGTGTGTGTGTGTGTGTGTGTGTGTGTGTGTGTGTGTGTGTGTGTGTGCATGCATGCATGCATGCGTGTGTGCGTGTGTGCATGCATGCATGCGTGCATGCGTGCATGCGTGTGTGTTTACTTGTCCTGACAGATAATTGGTTCATGCAGTAACTTGTCCCACAAAGGCAAACACACAGCAGCCTGGGGACTCACTGCATGTTCCATCACATGCACGCATACACACACACACACACACACGCGCACGTGTGCGCGCACGCAGCTGGGCAAAGAGCTGAGTCACATGGTGGACGGTTGCCATGGTGACTGTTCCTAGGCGTCGTGATGCTGGGAGGTTTCCCCCAGGGAGAACATCCTCACCGGAAACATTATTCACTGTGTGTGTGTGTGTGTGTGTGTGTGTGTGTGTGTGTGTGTGTGTGTGTGTGTGCGTGCGTGTGCGTGTGTGTGTGCGTGTGTGTGCGTGTGTGCGTGTGTGTGTGTGTGTGTGCGTGTGTGTGTGTGCGTGTGCGTGTGTGTCTTTCTGCGGGTGCCTGCAAATCCAAATGTAAAAATATTCAGAATGTCTGAACTGAATCTCTCTCTCTCTCTCTCAATTCAATTCAATTCAATTCAATTCAATTCAATTCAATTCAATTCAATTCAATTCAAAGGGCTTTATTGGCATGAGAAAACATACGTTTACATTGCCAAAGCAGAGGTACAATAGAATCAGTCAATATAATACAATCAAAATAAAATATGTACAATTGAAAGGGATGAAACAGTTTTTATGTGTGGAGATTACTGGACGCAGACAGTGCAGGGATGTAGACAGTGCAGGGATGTAGACAGTGCAGGGATGTATACAGTAGTCTTTGTGTTCAGACAGTGCAGGGATGTATACAGTAGTCTTTGTGTTCAGACAGTGCAGGGATGTATACAGTAGTCTTTGGGTTCCATTTGATATCCTTCTCCCATCACAGCAGCTCACACATCTTGCTGCTGTGTTTGCACATTGTTTTACTTCAGCCAGCAGATATGGGAGTTTTTCATCATTGGTCATGTTTTCAAACTCCCCTTGGGTGGTTATGATCTGTGGGAAGTATGTGTCTCTGATGTCTATCTTTCCCTGCCCGTTCCCCCTCTCCCTCTCTCTCCCTCTCCCTCTCCCTCTCCCTCTCTCTCTCTCTCTCTCTCTCTCTCTCCTCCCTCCCTACAGAATGACACATGGGGCGTCCAGTACTCCTATGCCCTGTTCATCTCTCTCTCTCTCTCTCTCTCTCTCTCTCTCCTCCCTCCCTACAGAATGACACATGGGGCGTGCAGTACTCCTATGCCCTGTTCATCTCTCTCTCTCTCTCTCCTCCCTCCCTACAGAATGACACATGGGGCGTCCAGTACTCCTATGCCCTGTTCAAGGCCATGAGTCACATGCTGTGCATCGGCTACGGCGCCCAGGCTCCGGAGGGCATGACGGACGTGTGGCTCACCATGCTCAGCATGATCGTGGGCGCCACCTGCTACGCCATGTTCATCGGCCACGCCACCGCCCTCATCCAGAGCCTGGACTCCTCCAGGAGGCAGTACCAGGAGAAGGTACGGTATATACTCCTCCCTGTGACAGTACCAGGAGAAGGTAGAGTTCTCAAATTCTGCCCGAACCCGACCATACCCGACACGACCCGACATTTAGGGTAGGGTAGGGCCTAAAATGTATGCAAATTAGTAGGGCCGGGCTGGGCCTCAGGCTCAATGATTTATTATTATTATTTTTTTATTACTTTTACTCTGTGATAGTTCTCAAATTCTTCCCGAACCCAACTCTACCTCGAGCCTCGGGCCAGCCCAGTTAGGGCCCAGTTAGCAGTTATGGCCCAGTTAGGGCAGGGCCTTCATTTTCAGGCACGTTGAGAACTCTAGGAGAAGTTACAGCACCACTTGCATTTTGTCACTGTCGGGCAGAAACCATGTACCTCCAAGTTTCAAATTTGTACGTTTTTTTCGCAGAGTAAAGCCCTGCTTCATCATACTAAGACTTGAGCCCCCCGCCCATCTGAAAATGTGGGACCCCCAAATCGGGCGTTCAGTAGGTGGGTTGGCGTCACAAACTTGACACGCGGACGTCTGAGGCGCACCATCGCTCCGAACCGCAAACTTGGCACGAACACTGTTCAGGGGTCAGCCATCAGCATAGCCACACCAGGGACCCTTAAGTATAGGCCTAAAAAGTAGGCCTAATTAAATGTGTTATATTTGTCATGTCAGCCCTGTGCACCTGTCTATGAAACATAAAAGGCAAACAGAAAATCATATTCATAATATGTTCAATGACACAATTAAAACGTTCATCGCAGTGATTTGAGTGACAACTAATCATCACGTAAAACGTCATAATCGTGACAATCATCTGTGTGTGTGTGTGTGTGTGTGTGTGTGTGTGTGTGTGTGTGTCATCATACTAAGACTTGAGCCCCCCGCCCATCTGAAAATGTGGGACCCCCAAATCGGGCGTTCAGTAGGTGGGTTGGCGTCACAAACTTGACACGCGGACGTACGAGGCGCACCATCGCTCCGAACCGCAAACTTGGCACGAACACTGTTCAGGGGTCAGCCATCAGCATAGCCACACCAGGGACCCTTATTGTGGCCCCTGGGGGGGGGGGGGCTCATTTGCGCAACACAACTAGGTTGGAAAATCTAATAACACATTACTCTGCCCAGACAGCTGGCGTAGCAGAAAAAGCCCCAAAAAACACAAAAAAACGCTCACATCTGCTATTTTCACAATAGAACTGTGTTATACAAAATGTAATGCCTCAACTCTTAGTGCTCGTCAGGGTGGAGCGTCCCCAGTTAAACTATGATTATTTTTGGGGGTCGCGGCCTGAAAAGGTTGAGAACCGCAGCTGTAGTTGACCAGAAGTATCTACACTTGAGCGCTTCGTTCACTACTGGTAAGCAGGAAGTCAGGGTAGGATACGCTTGGGGGGAAATGTTTTATCCCTGGTCTGACTGAATTAAATACATGTGTTTCCTGTTGGGAAATGTAGACGCTCTGATATGTTTTGATATTTATGTTTGATAACATCACATTTTATTATTTCATTAAAGAATATGTTACCCAAATTAACCCTGGTGTCCCTGTTTTGGGCATATTTTCACTATTCGTCGTACGATGAAATACGCTTAACCACATGAATCATGGGGTAAACATTATAGGCAAAGTGTTGCGAGCGCGGTCGCCCAAGAGATTTGGTGTACAGGGAAATCATGAGGGGGCCACGTATCGCTTTGCAGGCACCCGGGTCAACAAAGTACCTATTGGGCTTAAAGGAGTAGTTCACCACTTTTCAACCTGTCTTCATATAATAGGTCCTCACTAATGTTCATGATAAAATATCACAATTTTTTTCTACTCAGTCCAAGTCTCCTAGGAGAGCTGTGGGAAGTTCAGAATCCATAGTCTTGTGACATCATCATTTTCCCCAAAAAAATTGTAATCAATATTTTTGAAAAAAATATTTAGATTTTTATTATCGCGAGAACAATGGCTTCCACTTTAAAATTGCAACTTTTCAGGAATAGAAAGCATGCAGTTTCTATAAGCTGGATTGACAATCGATGATGTCACAAGACTATGGGTTTCTGACCTGCCCACAGCCCTCCTCTGAGAAAAAAAAAAAAAAAAAAGAAAAAAGCTATTTTTGAGTGAGGACCAATTATATGAACATAGGTTGAAAAGTGGTGGAGTGCCCCTTTAAGTTAAACCCCATTAAAACCGGGAAACCGTCTGGGTCATTTTAGATATTTTGTGTTGGCTTTTCAAAAATAGCAGATCTACAAGCTCACAGCGTGACAGTGTGAGAGGAACTACTGATTTAGAAGGCATCTGTAGAATCGGCCCCAGGTCTTAATGGTTAAAGTGGTTAAGCCCCTCCCTTCTGTTTTGTTTTCACTAATGGGACCCTGTGTAACGGAGGTGATCCGAACCGCCCCACCCGGTTTCGAACCCGGGTCTCCCAAAGTCCAATATCTTAACCATTACTCCAAAGGGACATCCCTATGGAATGAGAGCACTACTAGACTGTTGAGGCTTCAGGCTGGGGCTGCGTCTCATCACACTGTGCAACGGTCTACGACCCACCACACCTGCTCACTCCCAGGTTGTATTGATGTTTGCTTGGTCAATGTACTTTGTCTTTGCATATTGATGAGGATGTGACCATGCAGGCATGCACAGATGCACTATGCTCTATTATGCAACTCCAATGCTGCTGAGTTGTCAGAAGTAGACATGGTGTTGCTCTGCATGCCTCGCGGGGCTCAAGTCCGCTTCTGACAGCGTGCCTGGCTTGTGTTGACCACGTTCAACCTCCTGTCCTCTTTTGGGGCATACAGCAACAGTGGAGTCAGTTCAGCAAAAGCTAGGGTATGGCAAAGATGGGAGTCCTCATGGAAAAGAGGCATTACATTTTGTATAACACGGTTGGTTCTATTGTGGAAATAGCAGATCTACATGCTCTCAACGCCTCTCAATGTCTGAAAAAAACAAGTTTTGTCCGTTTTTTACACAGGTTTCTAAGGTTTCTTGGGCTGGATATGGCAGCCTGGAATGGTTGTTCAAGTGCAGCTAAACTTCGCATGTTAGTAAACGTGCCACAATTAACAATAATGCATTGCTCCTGTGCAGCTGACCTGCGGAACCTGGGAATATACCATTTTGTCAAGATGGAGAGAATACAAGTGTGGAGAATATAATTATAATACCTTGTTAAAGTGACCATTTTGTTACATTTTGCATTTGTAGTTATTTTACTGTAATTTAACAACATAACCAGCACAGATAGACAAAAAGACATTCATGGATTTATATTTAAAAGTAACTTTTATTTTCCCCCCTGGACCCAGGTTATGGCAGCTGCATGACCCCTGCCATACCCAATTGACGCCCCTGAACAGCGATGGTTCCTCGTCCGCCACGAGGAACCATCTTACAAAGAAGCATAAAATGGGGCTTAAATGGTTATACGTTAACGTTAAGAGGCAAGGGGGTCTTGAGCAAGCGTCAGTATGTGACAGTAACCCATTTAGGCCTGAACACATTATGAGAGAGGGCGAGATCATTTAGCGACCTACAACCGGGTTGCGACGTGGTCGGTAGTTTTCAGCGACCGGGTCGCTAAATCGACCGACTGGGACGGTAAAACCACCGACCGGGACGCTAGAACCACCGACCGGGACGCTAAAACCACCGACCGGGACGCTAAAACACCACCCGGGGTCGCTAAATCGACCGACCGGGACGCTAAAACCACCGACCGGGACGCTAAAACCACCGACCGGGTCGCTAATTCCACCGACCGGGACGCTAATTCCACCGACCGGGACGCTAATCCAGCGACCGGGTAGGTAAATCCACCGACCGGTGGTCGCTTCCACCGACCACCGGGCTACTAACCCTAACCCTAACCCTAACCCTAACCCTAAACCTAACCTCAGTAACCTTACCTCAGTTAGGCTAACCTGCCACGCAACCTCCCGACCGGGTAGCTAAATCACCGACTGCGTCGCTAAATCACCGACCGCGCCGCTAAAGCGAGCGACCGGGTCGGTAAATCGACCGACTGGGGCGCAAAATCTTCCGACCGGGTCACTAGATGTACCAACCGGGTCGCTAAATCTACCGACCTAAAACTGCAGGCAGGTCGGTAGATTTAGCGACCGGGTCGGTCGATTTAGCGGCGCGGTCGGTGATTTAGCGACCCGGTCGCTCGATTTAGCGACCCGGTCGCTCGATTTAGCGACCTGGTCGCTGAAAACTACCGACCACGTCGCGACCCGGTTGTAGGTCGCTAAATGATCTCGCTCCTACTGCACATTATTACGCAATATTTTATGCTTTAAATATAAAAAAATAGCAGAAGTGTCTTCTAAATCCTTCTAAGGTTTTTTTTTTTTTTTTTTTAACTATGTTTCTGTCAGTGGTTCTCAAAATGTTTCATGCCAAGGACCCCCAAAACTACATGTATTTGGCCACGGACTCCCATCTCAAAATATGTTGTTCCAGGGACCCCCCCATCTCAAAATATTCTATCAGGGACCCCCCACATATATATATATAGTGGGCAGTGGTGGCTGAGTGGTTAGTGTCCATAACTTGTGGGCATCACTGGGTTGAGTTCAGTTGGGTCAAAGCTGATAAAAAAAGCAGCTGGGTTGGGCTGCGATATCTGAATTTCCCCCGCGGGAGGAGTAGGTATTCATCATCATCATTATATTATATATATCACGTTTTTTCAAAAATAGCAGATCTACAAGCTTGTATATCTGCTATTTTTCAATAGTTAAAGCATTCAATAATTCTAGGCCTAAGTCGCGCGGACAGGTAGTGAATCAGTGTCTTGCTCAGCGGCACTTCAACAGCCAGCTAGTGTGAGATGTTACGTGTCCATTTGTTTGTTTTGATACGAGTGTGTGTTTGTGTGTGTGTTACAGTACAAGCAGGTGGAACAGTACATGTCCTTCCACAAGCTGCCTGCGGACGTCCGTCAGAAGATCCACGAATATTATGAACATCGTTTCCAGGGGAAGATGTTTGACGAGGAGAACATCCTGGGAGAACTCAGTGAACCCCTGAAAGAGGTACGCACACACGCACGCACGCACGCACGCATGCACGCACGCACGCACGCACGCACGCACGCACGCTTTCACATCTGGGACAGATGTTTTCAGGCGTTCAATAGATTCCTATGTTAAACCTCTCATCTTGGACACGTATAAATTGATGCTTGGACACCACTGACTTGCACCAAAACATCTACTGGTCCTACTTTTTGATTGCAGAGATTATACGTTATATGGCATGTCAAAGGACTGAGTATAGTTTATGCCTGACCATGTAATATATCTAACTCAGGGGTCTTCAACGTTTTCAGGCCAAGGACCCTTTAGTTGAGAGAGAGATGAAGCAGGGAGGGACCCCCGCAACCTTTTCGTGGATTCCATATAGTTTCATCGTTTGACAGCACAATCATCAGTGTATTTTGGATTCATGTCAATTTGTGTTTTCAGATATTTAACCACTTGAACCGTCAATACTTAATAAACTTGACCTTTCACTCTGTACCCCGTAGAGGTCCCGGACCCCTTGTTGAAGACCCTTGATCTAACTGCTTGTTGTTTGTGGTGTCCCTTAATAACCAATCAACTATGGCATGACCTCTCTCTCTCTCTCCCTCCCTCTCTCTCTCTCTCTCACACTCTCTCTCTCTCTCTCTCTCACACTCTCTCTCTCTCTCACTCTCTCTCTCTCTCTCTCTCTCTCTCCTCTCTCTCCTCTCTCTCTCTCTGTGTAGGAAATTGTGAGTTTCAACTGTCGTAGTTTGGTGGCCAACATGCCTCTGTTTGCCAACGCCGATCCTAACTTTGTGACGGCGGTGTTGACCAAGCTACGCTTCGAGGTGTTCCAGCCGGCCGACTTCATCATCCGAGAGGGAACCGTTGGCCGTAAGATGTACTTCATCCAACACGGCCGGGTCGGGATTCTGACCCGCGGGAACAAAGAGACCAAGCTCAGTGATGGGTCATATTTTGGGGGTGAGTCCTGCTTTGACCCTGGTTTGGTTTGGTTTCTTTTGGCCTGGTCTGGTTTTGGCCTGGTCTGGTTTTCTTACTGTAGGTCCTGTTTTGTTTTTTGTCTTAGGATGTTATACACCTAGCTTACAGCCAATCTAGAGTGATATTATTTTACTATGCAAAGTCACATTTGGTCACACAGAGGAGTGACTGAGGGTGGTTAAAAATGAATTACAGCTAGTAATCCAGATGGAAAGAAACAAAAACAACAACTAAAATTCTATATCTTGATAATAATAATTGTATTATTATAATTTGGGGGCAATTCTAAACCTTTGAGATTGACATTAGAACAACGCTATAATTCCTGTGTGGATCCTGAATCCACATGAATCAGTCTGGGCTCTATTTTGATTGTCTTCAGTACCAGCTCTTATGCCTTAAGACAATCAAAATACAGCCCCAGTGAGTGTGTCTCAATAGCAGTATGTTTAAAATAATCCGCTACACAGCCAGAGCTAAGGGAGCTATTAACAATAGCGAGTACATTTGGGCCTTGGGGAGTTGAGAGCATCTTTAAAAATAGATATTGGGATGATGTCAAAAGGACTGGAGGCTGTGAGGGCCATCTAATGAGATTGGGGTGAAATGGCTCAATAGATATCGTCTCTGGCGGGTGAAAAACCTCATTTGTCCCAAACTTTTACTGTTCAGGAATCAGCATTCAAATTCAAAAGTAGCAGATTGACAAGCTCAAAATGCGGCGAGAAGCGCTTCAAGCTTATGGATCTGCTGCTACTTTTGATGCTTTTGTGTGACGCTAACTGTAGTATGATCAAGAAGGCTGTTAATTTGCGACAAAACACAGACAGTTGAGACAACATGGAGATAAGATGTTTTTGCACAACAGCAAAGAAATACAAGGAACCAGTCAACCCCGGAGCTATGGCAGCACAAGATTGTAATGTTGTAAGCTTGTAGATCGTCTATTTTCGGCGACAGAGATTTGACAAAATAAAAATGCAGTGCCTAGTTGAGCGTCAACTAGCGCATAATTGGTCAAAGTGAGATTAGGCACAGTATTTCTAGCCTCATTCACTTTGTGATTAATAGATCAGAGTAGTTCCTTTAAGTCATAGGCACAAAAACTAAACCTCCAGGGAAAATATTTCATTAGGCAGACCATATGGAAAGTCTTTGGTGGTTAAGAGAAGCGACTTCAGATCTTTCTTGAATTGGTGGGAAGACTCCAGTAGTTGTAATGCGTTTGAGACATACTGTAGTGTAAGGGCCATTGGGGGTCTGAGGTGACTTGAGCTATGTGTTGTAATTGTATTTATTATGGACCTGAAAATGATATTCAAATATATGATGAAAAAGAAAAATCTGTGTTTTATCAGTGTGAAAATAAAACGAAACGTTGTGCTGCTGCCCTAGTGGACTAGACTTTAAAAGCTACAAATATAAAATGATGGAATTTGTAAAACATGTGGGCCTATTCTTGATCTCTTAAATACAGTATCTGAGACCTGGCTGAAAGGTGGAGACAATCTGGCCTTGAATGAGGAAAGTAGTTCCTTTATGTGGATATGATGAATCCCCAGTTTAGTATTTTTCCTCCTACGCTCAACCTTTCTGCGCTCTCTTTTAAGGCCTAGTCTTATCCAAGGGGACAGGTTAACCGCGCACATTGATTTGTTTTTAAACCGAGCGACCAAATCTATGGCTGACAAGCAGAGGTTGTTCAAACAGCCGACTAAATCATTGCTCTCCAGGGAATGAATGTCATACCCTTCTTCTCGGGTGTACGAACAAAGAGGTGAATTCTTCAGCTGAGTGCCTAGCTACTGTAGAGTGCCAGAATGGATGGCGCGTTTGGCGGATTGGGTGGTCGGCATTACAAACAGTATTACAAATGATGCTCTTACGATCGGAAACCGTGTAGGTACAAGGCCCTACGTTCTACTAGTGGGGGCTCCTCACTGGCAGGTGAGTCAGTAGGATATGACAGCAGTGACAACACAGAAATGTGTGACTGGGGAGGAATCAATTGGCCTAAACCGTAATGACTAAATTGGGGAGAAAAAGTGGTAAAAATAATTGGCTCCATCAAAAGACTATTTGGGCGGGCGCCTGCTGGCCTAATGGTCCAGCAGGCCACATATAGCCTCTGTGCAGCCGGTGACTGCTCTCCATTCCGACATATGGGGCTTTTAAGCCGTGACATCAGGAGAACTCTGCCCCGAGAGCATTTTCTGTCCCTCGCTATTTCAACAGATCCGAGACAAAAATAACGACTAAAGTATAATTCTAACACTTTCCTTTCAACAACAAAGAGAAGAAAAATGTGTAAATAGTAAAAATAGTAAAAAGATTCACGGAAACTGGGGGCAGAAATTCTCCTCTGCCTACAAAATGATGTCATACTTAACAGCCCCAGTTTAGGGTTAGGGATAGGGTTAGTGTCGGAATGGAGACATGTCGGAAAGGAGACATGTCGGAATGGAGACATGTAACCGTGCAGCCTGACAGTGTGTCATGGGTTCCCAGCAGTGGTAAAGTACCTGCCCACCATCGCAGAGTCTAAACGGTTCGAATCCACCATGGTGCATCTGGTTTGGCCAAGCATCATTCTATCTTCGGAGGAAAGCCGACAGGGAGATTGATCTTTGCCACTGCATTTACCCCAGCGGGCTGGGGCTGTGTCTGTCGCAGCCGCACCACAGAAATGTGTGGGCAGCGTAAATTGCCGTGACTAGACAAAAATGGGTACAAATTGGCTACTCTAAATTAAATAAATAAATACATGGATTAGATTTGATAGGATTAGTGTAGATAGGATTAGAAATAACAATATCCACTTGACAGCTGCTATTACCTCCTCAAGCAGACATCCTGGGCCTGCCGATGAAGTCACAATCTGCGGGAGGTCATTCAAGGCCAGATTGTCTCCACCTTTCAGCCAGGTCTCAAATATAAAGAGATCAAGAATTCTTACTTTCCATCATTTTATGTTTGTTGCTTTTAAAGTCTAGTCCACAAGGGAAGCAGCACAATATCTCGTTTTATTTTCTATTCACACTGATAAAGCATGGAAGCGAAGTGTTGAAAACTGTCATTCCCATCCTAAATGTGTCATATCTTGTCCTCTAATCCCCTCTTCTCCTCCCCTCACTCCATCCTGCCAGAGATCTGTCTGTTGACCCGTGGGAGGAGAACGGCTAGCGTCCGTGCGGACACGTACTGCCGCCTGTACTCCCTGAGTGTGGACAGCTTCAACGAGGTGCTGGAGGAGCACCCCATGATGAGGCGGGCCTTCGAGACCGTGGCTGTCGACCGACTGGACCGAATCGGTAATGCTCTCCGTCCGTATTGGCTGTTGATGCTGAAGTTTGTCATCCATTGGTTTTTCCCCTCCTCAGTTGTCTTGTTGATGTTGTCCTCCTTATTATTGGTTGATTTGTGACGTTGTTGAATGCTGATTTAGGATGTTTTCTATTGGTAGAGTGCTGATGTAGGAATCTGAGCATAGCCTATACTGTTGGACTCACATTGAATTAACCACAGATATAAAAACAGGGCTGCCAAGTTTCAGAAAAAGTTAGGGGTGAGACATCAGGTTTTTTTCGGGTTTTTCCATGTTTTTCCCGGGTTTCTATGGTTTATTATTTTTTTTTTTTTACCTGCGGTCCTCGGGCTGGAATGGTTGATCAAGTGTAGCTAACCTACAGGCTGAACAGTGAACACTGCTGCAGGGCTCCAGACAAACCAACGTCCCATTTTAAACATATTTTTTATTAATTATAATTATTATAATAATTATTGTTGTTGTTACTATAGCAGCTGATAAAATATCCTGGGCAATCATTTCTATTTTTATATTGTGATTTGTGGCTACTGGCTATTTGCTAGGCCGGCACTGCAGGCAAGAAGATGTTTTCAAGTCAAGGACCCCTTAGCTAAAGGGAGATGAAGCAGGACCCCCACTACATATTGTGTCAAAATTCTGTTGCAAATTAAAAAAAATAATCATATTTTAATTGGGGACCCCTCCACCCTATAAGAGTTCAGGCAACATTTTGTATAAAACGGTTCTACTGTGAAAATAGCAGATACATGTGAGCATGTAGATCTGCTATTTTCACAATGTCTGCCTCTAATACTTGACAATTTGGCCAATGTTTAATTTGTCATTTTAGAGCTATTCTTTTTAATAGCTCTCCTTAAATTGTCACTTTAGAAATGTGCAGATACCCTCTATACACTTAAACTTTATGTTGGTTTGTTTACTGTTGACTGAGAAAACAATGTTGCACATTAAGTTAATCATGGCGACCCCCACAACATAATTTTGGGACCCCCCTGGGGGTCCCGACCCACAAGTTGAGAACCACTGGGCTACTGGGATTCTTCCCTCTAGGAGAGTAGTAGTGTTGGTGCAAACCGCGGCTCAGCTGTTCTTACAGGAGTACGTAAAGACCCGCCCCCACCTGCCTCTGATTGGCCTAGCAACTTCCGTATGTGTGACGCACGTGGAAGCGATGCACACGATTGGTCCCCCGATGCATATGCACCAGAGCCGAAGTAAGCAATTTACCCCGAGTGAGAGGACATTATGCTCTGATAATGTCCTGTGTGAGGGGGTGATCGGACGAGGCGAAGCCGAGTCCGATAACACCCTCACACAGGACATTATCAGAGCATAATGTCCGACCCCGAGTGGTAAATAGCTTTTCTACCACTTTTTCCCTTATACATGAAAGAAAACACATAGTTGTAACTTGCAAGGATCTTAAGTTACAATCATTATTGCCTATAAAACTTCCGCGAGACAGCAGATAGTTCCACCAACAACATCTTCTACTCACCAACAGATGGCGCCAACTCCATACTAATCCATGCGTCTAGCTTACAGCTAAGCTAACGTCAGTTAGAAGTACCGTTCCGGCCGTAAATAGAGGCTGTTCGCTTCCAGAAAGGCATAGGTTCAGAGAAAAGGGGCTTTAAAGTTGGCGGATTGCATTGGATCCAAATAAATCGGCGACTATAGCATGCACGTTAGTAAACATAGGACCGTTGCCACGGTCATTTGTTGGTTGGGGGAAAGGTGTTCCGACTACCTCCTGAAGTCCCCGGATGTACACTGAGGCGCATTGATCTCGGACAAGTCCTCACACAACTTTGCGGCAGTTGTTCTGTCATAACCTCCGGAATTTAGCCAATCAGAATCCAGTATTTGAACACGTGACTCGAAAAAGTGGTAGAAGGAGGCATCTACCTTTGTCTATAAAAATCGAACCTCTGTTCGAAGTGGAGCTGTGTGTGTGTGTGTGTGTGTGTGTGTGTGTGTGTGTGTGTGTGTGTGTGTGTGTGTGTGTGTGTGTGTGTGTGTGTGTGTGTATTGCAGTTGATGCTCAGGGCAGGCTAGACTCAACAGCACCTCTCTGGTCACCCAGGGTTACTACATACAGGCTACATACAGACCCACAGACCCACCCACATACCCACCCACATACCTACACACACGGCCACGTATAGGGTAGCTTGTGTTCCACACAGCTCCAAAAAATATATATAAAAGTTTGAAACGTGTGTTGTGTCGTGTTGTTCCCTATGCAGGAAGGAAGAACTCCATGCTGATGCGTAAGTCCTCCCAGGGCGGCTCCATGATGGGGGGAGGCAGCATGGGCCGTGGGGGTCGTGGTGGTCCGGGCGGTGCCGGGGGTCTGGGTGGTCTGTCCATGGCCGGGCTGGGCTCCATGGACAGTATGCTGGTGCAGCAGATCGTCAAGCACGACAGCATGCCCGCCATGCAGGAAGCCATCGCCGCGGCCGCCGCCGCCTCTGCCGCGGGAAGGGGCGGGGCCTCGGGCACGGTGTCCCCGCGGCCGTGCCCGCGCCCGCTGATCTGGGCGCCTCTGGTCCACGCCCCGCTGCAGGCGGCCGCCGCCACCACCAACGTGGCCATCGCCCTGATGCACCAGCAGCAGCAGCACGCCCTGCACGGCGGCACCATCTTCCTGCCCTCGCCGCTCATCTCGCCCTCCTCCGCCTCGTTCCCCCTCTCGCCGCCGCGGGGGCCCCCCGTCCTGCAGCCGCTGCGCCCGTCCGTCAGCTCCCTCATCGGGATGATGGGGGGGCTGTCCCCGCGGGGCGGGGGGTTCCCCCTCCCCGGGGGGATCATATCCCCGCCCGTGGGAGCCAAGACCCCGTCCGGTCCGGGTCCCGCCCCGGGCGTCCCGCCCTCCATCCAGCTGGGGCGGGGCTTCCACTACGGCCTGCGCCTCCACACCGATCCCCAAACCTCCATGATGATGGGCGGCTCTCCCGGGACGCCCACGGGTACGCCGCCACTCCACAAGGTGGCGCCCATGCCCACGCCTCCGCCCACTAACCCTTCCCCCTCTCCCGCCCCGCCTCCTCCTCCCGGAGGCCCTCCTCAGACTTCGGACGTCGGGCGTGGTTCCGCAGCCAGCCAGCAGGGGGCGAAGGAAGCGCTGTTGCGCCACGGCGGAGGAGGTCCAGGGCCGGGTGGCGGCTGCCAGGGCCTCCCGGCGCTGGGCAGGCTGACCCAGGAGGCCCGGCTGCTGTCCGCCTCGCAGCCCAGCCTGCCTCAGCGCTGCTGGGTGCAGGGCCTGCAGCCGCAGCCCCCGCTGCACCGCAAGGCCTCTGGAGGAAACCTGCTGGCCGCTCCCTTTCTGCTGGCCGGACCCCTGGCCAGAGGGGGCAGCACCGGGGTGCTGAGCTCCACCGCTCCGTGTCTGATCCCCCCGTTCATCACACAGGTCCCTGTGGCCCAGTGTCTCTCCACACACACTGCCAACGCACAAGCTGCCTCTCACGCGCATCACACTGCCGCGCACGCCAGCACACAGCCTGCCTCCTGCACGGCCCCGGGGGCACCCACGCCACCACCAGCACCTCCACCCTCTCTGCCTCCGTCCTGCGCTCCCAAGCTGAGCCCCCCCACCTCCTCCGTCCACTCCCACGGTCCCCGGGTGAAGGCCTCCTCCTCCTCCGTCACGCCTCCGTCCCCTTCTCCCCTCTCTGGGCCCAGCCCTGCCCCCACCCCTTCCCCCATCCTCACCCCCACCCAGCAGCCCTGTAACCCCACCCTGACCCCCAGCCACATCCTCACCCCCACCCAGCAGTCCCCCATTCAGCCCTCATGTACGCCCTCCCAAACCCCGACGCAGTCGCGCACCCCCACGCAAACTCCCTCCCATACCCCCACCCAGTCCCGTACCCCCGCCCAGACTCCCACCCGTACCCCCACCCACTCCCCCGGCTCCACTCTGACCCCCACCCAGCAGGCCCGCACCCCCACCCCCACCCCTGCCCTCTCCCCTTCCCAGGCGGTGCTGCAACAACGTTCCTCTTCTCCCCCAGTCGCTTCTTCTTCGTCCTCGCCGGCTCCTCCTCCCGCTCAGGCCGCCCCCCTCGTCCCCCCCTCTCCCCCCACCAGAGCCCCACCCACTCCCACTCCCACCTCCACCCCTCCCCAGGTTCAGACCTCCACCCCTGCTCAGACGATCACCAGTTCTCCCGGTAAGGTGAAGTTCTCTGTGCATCCGGTTCTGCAGTCTCCGTCGGCGTCGCCCCTCCCCCTCCACCCTGCCACGCCCCCAACCACCACCCAAACCACGCCCGTCCCCGCTAACCCGCCTCTCTCCTCCTCCTATACTAGCACAGCGACAACCACAGCAACTGACTCCGCCCCTTCCTCCAAAACAGCCGCCACAGCGGCGGCCACTAGCCCCGCCCCCCTCTCGAAACTCAACACCCCCTCCGGTCCCGCCCACACGTCCCACTGACCCCCCCCCCCCCCCCACCTCAAACACCCTGCGCTAGCTCCGCCCACACTGCCATCGCCCCGCCCCCTGACCCGGAAATAACTCTGAGGGTCTCCTGTTAGGATCCGGGGAGAGGAAGAGGATGTGATTGGACGAATGTTTTGACAGTATTTTGTAGCGGGGTGTTGTCATTGGCTGAGCTGTGTGGGTATACAGCACTTATTATTCCCAAACACTGGGTCGGGACCCATTTTTTTGTTTCCTACATTTTCAAAAAACATTCTCAAAAAGGTCGGGAGTGGCTTATTGTCGGTATCAGCCGGTAACACGCGGGAGTCTGTCCCCGTTACAATGCGCCAGACCCCTGGGAGATGGACTGCTGAGGTGGAGCGCCACACCTACCATCAGCTCCCAGTACTTGCCGCACGACTTGCCAAGCCGTGCTACTCATACGCTGAAACATTCCCCCAAAAGCTAAGATTTTCATGAATTAAAAAAAAGATATAACGATTTTTCAAAGTAATTTTATTGATACATAAAGTAAGAATCCAAGAATTTCATAAATTAGAAAACAAAAATGTAAGAAGTAGTGAAAATGGCCAATCGGCTGCTTGCAATTCGGCTGTTTTCACTAGTTTGGGTCCCAGACAAACGTCTAATCTCTCTTTTGGGTCTCGACATGAAAAGTTTGGGAACCACTGGTTATACAATGTTGTGTGTCTGTGTTGTTAGAGGTGTTCTCATGTGGACACGTCCAGTTTGTCATCCATCTAGAATGTTGTCGTCTTTAAGAGCATCAGGGGTCACACTACTGTAACTGGCATTAGCACGATGGAACTATATACTGTGTGAAGCAGGCGTAATACTTGTAGACCCTGTGTCTACAAGTAGCATGTACGTGCTGGCCATTGGGAAAAGCGGGACAACTCCCGAACGGCCGGTTCATTCCCGGCCGGTCCAGGCTGGCCATTAGGAAAAAAATTTAAATAAAATGTCGGCCTTTGTTCCATTTTGGGGGCTGGGCGGCCAACAAAGTAAATCGTCACTGTCGGGCAGAAACCTTGTATCTCCAAGTTTCAAATTTATATTTTTTTTCGCAAAGGAAAGCCTTGCTTCATCATACAAGGCCGTTGCACAAAAGTAGTGAAAACAGCAGATTGGCTGTTTTCACTAGTTTAAATCATTTTTAAAATGATAAATACGAAACAAACGGTTTTGGACATACAAGGTTTCCACCCGACAACGACAAAATATAACTCATGTACAGTAATTGGCCCACTGGCTTGTCACTTGTCATGATCTGAAATGGCAAATCTTTGAGTAGCAGCAGCGCTATAGAGAGAGATCTCTCTCTATAGCGCGCAATGAGTGCCTCTCCAACTCTTTTTCCCGGGCTGAATCAGGGGCCCAGCACGTCCCTGACAAGTAGACTGCAAATAGATGCACTGAAGTTCTGATGGCTCAAACCACTCAAAGAGGTCGCTCACTACTTGGCCACCCAGACAATAAAGCATGAATACAAAGTGTCTCCAATCCTCTTACGGTATATTTTATTTACACACATCCAATAAGGAAGAGTGCAGGTAGTGATCTATAATTATTGGAGCTTCACCGGTCAGCACTTGACACAAAGCGACATACAAAGAGGCCTTAGCCCAGGGGTCGGCAACCCAAAATGTTGAAAGAGCCATATTGGACAAAAAAAAAACCCAAAACAAATTTGTCTGGAGCCGCACAAAATTATAAAAGCCTTATATATCATCGTTGTCGGGTGGAAACCTTGTATGTCCAAAACTTCGTTTTGTATTTATCATTTAAAAAATGAACTAAACTAGTGAAAACAGCTGATCTACAAGCACACAACGCCTCGCACCGCGAGGCGTTGTGTGCTTGAAGATCTGCTGTTTTCACTATTTTTGTGCGTCAGTCTTGTATGATGAAGCAGGGCTTTACTTTGCGAAAAAAAAAACATACACATTTGAAACTTGGAGATACAAGTTTTCTGCCCGACAGTGACGATAAAAAAAATCGTTAAAACAAAAAATATTTTTTTCCATTTTCCTAAACTTTTTCCATTTTCCTAAATTTTTGAAAAAGCTCCAGGGAGCCACTAGGATGGTGCTAAAGAGCCGCATGCGGCTCTAGAGCCACGGGTTGCTGACCCCCGCCTTAGCCTATATTATAGTTAGGAAGCCTCAGATCCGTTGAAAGAGAGACATAGACAGTCTTGGATCTTACTGTAACGCCATCACACAGTTTCATAATGAATGGTGTTCAACTCTGTAGTGTTTGGCACTATTGGACGCCACGCCAGGATCAAGATCTTTCTTGTTTTTGTTGTCTCTGAGCATAAATACTGAAACAAATCTTAAATCAGCTGTAAGTTGGTTTTGGCAATACATTATTGAATATTGAATATCTGAAGTCAGGCAGAAACCAACTATGTCCAAACTATTATCTTTTCAGGAAATTGGGAAAAGATTTAACATGTTTTTAGAACAACACAACGCTGCCTCATCAACTTTTGGTATGGTGACTTTATACACGTCAGATACTTGAATATGTCTTTATCAGCACTGGACCAAATACAGCTCAAGTGGGGTTTTTTACCATAAATGTGAGGACCATAAATGTCTGACTTCATCATTCTAATGAAATCAATGCTGGAGAACTATCTCCAAAGTTGGAGTTGACTGACAGTTTGAGGATCCAATGGAGTTAATAGGTTTAGTCAGAAGCGTTTTTTTAAATACTTTTCATTGGTCCAATATTTGTAAAACCCACACACAGACATAAAAAATGGAGATAGCTGGTTTCTGCCCGACAGAAACTATATTATATGTCTATTGGAGTGTCCTAACTCTTTCTCTCAATGGTTCCGGGAGGCAAGTGACCAATCATAATCACCTGGAGGTTTCGGTTTCAGTTGAGGCGGCGCTTTGAAACTTGAACAAATTCACAATGCAGCTACTGTAGACAAAGGGTAATCAAGGAGATTAGGAGAGACTTTGGTCACGGAGGCTGACTCTTTTTATAGACATTCAAAGTGTGCTTAGTGAAGACGCTAAGGCCCATAATCGGTTTCGCTTTGTTTCGGGTGATGCTATAGGAGGGTTAGTTGTATTCAAATGGTAAATACAGCGTGACTGATCTGATTCATATCTGGACATACGTATCTGTGTGTAAGAAACACATGTTAATGCCAGGACATGACGAGCTGTATCTACACACATGTGTCCTGATCGGGACAGCAAGGAGCCACATCCACATATCGTCGCTGTCGGGTGGAAAGCTTGCATATCCAAAACATTCCTTTTTTTTGTTTTTATTTTTAAAATGATTTAAAATAGTGAAAATAGCCAATCTACGGCGTTGTGTGCTCGTAGATCGTCTATTTTCACTACTTTTGTGTAACACTCTTGTATGATGAAGTAGGGCTTTAATTTAGGAAGACAACATACCCATTTGAAAGTTGGAGATACAAGGATTCTGCCTGAAAGTGAGGATATGCATCCATATTATGTACTGTATGTGTATGTTCGTTATCTTTGGAGGATGTGGAGCACGACAACAGAGAGGACGAACGGACATGGATTACATGAGTAGAAGCATCGTGTTTTGTGCAGAACGGACAGCGTGCTCTTCTGGAACCAATCACACATCTTAGACCTTTGGCTGTTTTGGTGCGTTTCCTTTGGTTTTCTCATTTCTTTCTGGTGTAGGCATGCAGTACCTGACTGCAGGACTTGAAGGATTTGCAGGACAGGTGGGCCTGCATGCGTGACTGGCATGGGAACAAGGAAATATCCCCTCTTTCCTACAGAGCACATAAGTGGAACATGTGATTTCTATTGACACATGCAGGTTCCGTGTGACTACGTCTGATCATCTGATCGGTACGTCCTGAATCTCCTGATCCAGCCGTCTTACTGGGTTCGGACTCGGAGCCCAGTGAGTGCATCATACTGGCTTGGAACGAGGGGCCAGTAGTACAATACAGCTCAGTGCCCCATCTTGCCTGCTGGTTTTCACCAAAGTGTAATATTTTCCTTCATCAACATAGTGATAAGTATCAGGATATAGTTTAATGACAACTGTATAGTTGAGGACCTTGTGAATAAGGGTATAATAGCAGTTCACTGTTGTGTGGGTGCGTGTGGTTGTGCGCGCGTGTGTGTGTGCGCGCGTGTGTTTAGTTTTGGACTAAGACAAACTTTTGATAAGTCATCGTGTCGACACATCTCAGAGCTGCTGTAAAAACAAACCGTTTTCTTGTGTGAAACTATTTCCTGATGTTCTTCTGTAAGCTGTGGAGTTATGTTTGTCTCTTCTCTCTCCCTGTAGATTACGCGTGCCTCTAGGATTGTGGATACCTCTCTCTCTCTGCTTTTGTCTTTCATCTGTCTGCACCTACACACACGCAAGCACGCACGCACACACGCACGCACCCACGCACGCACGCACGCATGCACGCACACACACACACCATCTCATCATCACAGCTGTTAAAGGCGTATGTCGCTGTATCATGTCTCTGCCTTCAGTAGAAAAGATTATTCAAGAGAGATTTATACTAGTCTACTTTATTAATATATATTTATATCTAATAGATGAAGCTATATGTTCCAGTATTTCTCAGTGACACTTTAGACCACGCCCCCCCCCCCCCCCTCCACCCCCCACTGAGATTGATTCCTCTACATGGAATAAATGATGATGATGATGATGATGATGGTCAACTCAAATTAACTCTCATTAAAGTGTTAATCTGTAAGATCATGATATTACAATATGCCATATTGATTACAATATACCTTATTGTAATAGCTATATTACAATACTGTAAATGTAATATTTATATTACATTAAATCATATCATAATGTCAGCATTTTTATTGCAATAGAGAACAAAGCCAACCAGAAGTGCGCTGTGCTCTGGAGTATAGGCTTGAGCTAGGCCTATACACTCAACAACGGTGGTTCTCAACCTGTGGATCTACAAGTTCACAATGGCTCGCAATGCGAATTGTGAGTGAATCTATCAGTCTGGCTGTATGCCAGGCTATGTCAGCTCCCCAGCCACCGTGCAACTGTTAGATTTTAATTCACCAAAACCACAGATCAGCAGCATTAACACTTTAAATTCTCGAGAGAAATTATGGGTTGATGGGTTCAGTATCATGGACAGGAGAATATCTAGATCAGAATAAATCAATGTACGTTTTGGGTGAAATGTTACTTTAATGCTAATCTTTCTTCTTTCCATTCAGCACTGCGTGTTCTTCTCATCTCTGTGCTGTGCCGTATGTCTGTGCCTGTGTGATACCATGTTGCCTAGACTGTATACATCTACTGTATAAGGACCAGGGGCGTCACAAGGGGTAGGAAAGTGGGACTGAGTTACCAGGGCCCAAGGTGGAGGGGCCCTATAGTAACTTTAGCTATTGAAAAATAGCAGATATACAAGCTCACAGCGTGGCACCGAGTCGCGCTGCGAGCTTGTAGATCTGCTATTTTTGAAAAGTCATAAAAATGTGCGCAAATCTTTGAATGTGTATTTTTTAAGTGAACATTTGTAACTCAAATTTTGCTTCCGGGGAGGGGTCCCTGGAACTAAATATTTTGAGATGGGGGGGTCTAGCTGTGGCCAAATACATATCATCTTGGGGGTCCTTCACATGAAAACGTTTGAGCACCACTGACATAGAAACATAAGTTTCTTGCACACATTTTCACGATTTTTCAAAAATAGCAGATCTACAAGCTAGCTTGTATATCTGCTATTTTTCAATAGTTAACATTCATGGGGGGCCCGCAGTGAATCCTTGTACCAAGGGCCCAGAATTTGGTGTGGCGCCCCTGATAAGGACCAAAAGCATTCTTTTTTGACTCGTTCACAGCTTTAGCTTTCAGCTAAATTAGCTACTGTCAGTGAGGGGAGTGATGATAACTGTGATGATGATGATGATGATGATGATGATGATTATGAGGATAATGATGGTGATGTATATATCTGGTTGTAAGAATAAAGTGGTTTTAGATATCAGTTTAGTGAGCACTATAGTTTTCCTGAAGTGTGTCTGCTAACTGCTTGCATTTTTCTGTCTATGTGTGTGTGTGTGTGTGTGTGTGTGTGTGTGTGTGTGTGTGTGTGTGTGTGTGTGCACTGCAAAAACAGATTTTCAAGAAAGTAAAGAAATCCTTGTTTGTAGTCTTATTTTTGGTTTTCTCAGTTCTCATTTGAAGGAATTTGTTGCAAAAAAAGAAGAAAAAAATCTTACCCCATTGTCAAATTTATTTTCTTGATATGAGACAATTTAGCTAGATTCATAATTTTATTTTAAAAAGCCATTTGTGTGTTTTTAAAATCCATTTCCCAATGGGTGCTTATTATGTGGAACTGAATGAATTGTAGGAGGTAAAGTGCACTGGCAGAATAATACCGCTAGATGGCGCTTATATACAACACTGCACACTAATAGTCAGGCTTCAGTATTTAGCATGGCACTTGGAGCACAGGGAAGCTTATGGTTTAATAGTTCATTATCATTTATCTGCGTTTAGCGGTGGGAGCCGTTAAACTGACACTGCACCGAGGGCAAGATAACGAGAGCGTGCTGGCCGCATGTGTGTGTGTGTGTGTGTGTGTGTGTGTGAGAGAGAGAGAGTGAGTGCGCGTGCGTGCATGTGAGACTGCATGTAGTTAAAGTGGATTACCAGCCCTGAATAGAGGTGGTACAATAAATAGGCAGATAATTGGTACCTGTCACCACGGCTGTGAATAGACTCAACCCAGAGAAGCCTGTAGTTGTCACTAGGCCTACAATAATAGGCTACTCCTCTTTAACACACAATTAATTAAGAATAACAAATGTAACCGTTTGATTTTATACAAATACAACATTATATGTGGAAAAATGTGAAGGTGTACGTGCTAGGCCTATAGCATCTTGTGGCCTTCTGGTGTGGGTGCATAATGGTAGTGGTGCACAATTGAAGTTGGAGGAGTTGGGATAATCGGTCCAGTGGTTTGCAAGATTAGCTCTAGGCGGACGGACACACACACACACACACACACACACACACACACACACACACACACACACACACACACACACACACACACACACACACACACACACAGAGAGAGAGAGAGAGAGAGAGAGAGAGAGAGAGAGAGAGACACACACACCCTCTTGGGCGGATATAGACAGTCCTGCAGAGCCAATACACAAATCAATTTCTTATGGACTCATCCTCTCTTGCTCCTTCCCTTAGGCCTATCTCTAGTTTCTGGTTCTGTCACTTCTTCCATCATCTATCACACAGAATACCCCCTGATCCATCATATAGGATCATCAAAGACTGTTTTATAGGCTTGATTGTAATGTTTCTAATGTAAGATCAGCACATTATTCTATTGGACTTACTTGTCAGTATAGATCTTGTTCACATTAAATCCTGCCCGGCCTTTGGAACTATAGAACACTCCTCCCGTGTGGGATCATGGGATGCTTACTGTAGGCCGCCTACGGCTTGGGCAAGGGAGCTACTGAGCTTCAGACAGCAGGCCTACTTGTCAACCAACAGGTGTCTGTCCTATCCTACGAGAGACATGGCCCTAAATGTCTCAATGGAAGAGTAGGGAGACCTTCCTGAAACTATAGGCTATAGGGCCTAGGCCATAGACATAGAAAGGTAGACTAGACGCCTCCTCCGCTCTGGGGCGTTGGTAAAAGAGGACTGGCAAGCTTCTGGAATTCTGAAGGACGCTTCCTTGGTCGTCACAGAATGGGACGCTTGGTAGGCCAATCAGACTCCCACTGCAAGGGGCAGAGTGCCTTCCACAGTTCCACACTTCCGGCAGTCCTGTTTTACCAGTCGCACCAATGAACTTCAGCGGCGGAGGAGGTATCTATAGCTTTTTATATCTGTGGGCTAGGCGCTATGCTAGACCAGATCGCTCGCCCCAAATCCCACTCGCCCAGTGTTTAGGAGCAGAATGGTTGCCCTCGATCCAGTGCTGTCGCCCCGAGACAAACTGAATGCTCGCCTTGAACGAACTGAACGCTCGTCCCGGTAACGTCGCCCCAAATGACTGGAACGCTCGCCAAGAACTTGCGGAACGCTCAGCCACAATTCATATCATATCGCATGGTTGTAATTTGCATATATAGATAATAATTATCCTCTGTAGCACACCTCTGGGGCGATGGGACCAAAGCTTGGAGGGGACTGCACACTGCACAGCTCCTCTAGGGCGACCTTTAGGGCGACCTTTCTTTGCGATCCAAGTTGATTGTGATTTAGGGGGCGACCGGGCTGGTATTCATACCTAGATAGGCTACAGTGTAATGACTAACTAGCTGCGTTGTTTCTTTCTAGGAATTGATACAGTTGTTGAAACAATTTAGAAGAGTTTCCTTTAAATAAAATGATGTAGGCCTAAATGCAGACCTGGGCATTGTACGGCCCGGGGGCCGTATGCGGCCCTTTGGTTCACTCGGACCGGTCCGTGTAGGGTTAATGGCAAATTACAAAATAAACTCATTTTCTAATTTTACCTCATGCATGGACTAAAGCTGCATTGCTTTTATTTTGACGTTTTTTATTCACGTACATATGGACGCAATGCGTGATCATTGGATGTTGTCTCAATAACAAGCAGGTGGTCAGACTGGTCACAAGTCAAGACGACCTGCTTTCCATCAAAAATGGCTAAAGTGGATAAAAAAAGAAAAGTCGATGCAGAATGCCGGGTTTTCAACAAAGATTTGACTGCTAAGTATTTATTTACTGAAGTCGGAGGTAAAGCTGTGTGTTTAGTTTGCGGGGAGCACATCTTGCGGGGAACACTGCCTTTTGGCCCGGCCCTCCACAATATTTTCTGTTGTTCATGTGGCCCCATGGAAAAAATAATTGCCCACCCCTGCCTAAACGTGTAGCTAACTCATGCAACAAAACGTGATTTTCTCATAGTGTGTACGTGCGCACGGGAGTGCCCTTGAGATGCCTATGAGCCGATAATGGATTTTTTTGTTATTGAGGGATCAAATGAATTACACTTTCTTTACATTTCTACTGTCATAAAGATCTCAACTCTGCCTGTCATCTGACCCTGCAATTTACTGTGATGCGCGCACACACACACACACACACACACACACACACACACACACACACACACACACACACACACACACACACACACACACACACACACACACACACACACAAGGAGACAAGCACAGCTAGCTACAAGCCTACATAATGTTTCCACCCATCCATATAAACACAGACACATAGGCATATGTACATATAAATAGGCCTAAAGAAATAACATGCTCACACACACTTATAAGCACAGAAACATGAAGGCAGGTAGGTAGCTAGACCACAGAATCAGCACAGATTTTAAGTGGAAGGGGCTTCTTGGGGAGAAGGTGGGCTGAGTCGGTACACCGCAAAATTATATTTAGAGTTCCTTCCTGGCTGCACCTTCATTTCAAAACCCACCGACACACACACACGCACGCACGCACGCACGCACGCACGCACGCACGCACGCACGCACACGCACACACACACACACACACACACACACACACACACACACACACTAGAAGCTGTAGAGGAGGGTGAGAACTTGCAGGGGGGCGAGGTGACTCCCTTATCTCACTCTAACCACTTCAGTCACGCGGGTTGTGCGCGCTATGGTTTCTTTGCTGGAAGAGAAGATGAGAGATGTTGTGATTCGCGTCTGTTCAGGAGTCACGTAAAAAAAAAAGCACCAAACACATTTGTCACACATCTTCTTTGACTGTTTGTGGAAAGTGTTGCTCACACTAGACTAGAGCATGCAGTGTTGTTGTAGGCCCTATAGCTACTACGAAAGCGGGCTGGTTTCCTTAAAAGCAATGAATCATTAAAACATAAAAATATATTTCAAATAAGTCTGGAGGTCAATCCTCGGCTTCTGAGAAACAGTGACACATCATTACTAGTTCATTGTCATTGATTACAACGGGGGCCAGTTTCATTCCCAGTTCCCATGCATGTTCAAATCCCCAGGTAACTGTTGATTATTAAATCCATATAGCAGCCAGAGATATTATATTCCCCATCAATCAGAAGCGGTCATTTAACCACTTCTTACCACCTATATATTTTTTATTTTGATAAATGTATGTTATGAGACCTTTTGCATGTAGATCTATTTTTCCAAAGGACCCCAATGGAAACAAGCCATAGGCTTTCTTGGGTTTAAAATCCTTGTGCCAGCCAGACCTTGCATTGAACTGTTACTGTACTTATGTGGTTTTTTTGAGAGGTGCTCCTGGAGGATCTAAGCTCCAACATCTGGCTTTGTCCGGGACTCAGGGCGCGAAGCATGGCCTACATTTGGCCTACATCTTTGCACAAACCTCTCAAAGTGTGTTGTATGCAGTGCACAGGGTCACATTGGCCTGGCCTACATCTGGCCTACATCTGGCCTACATCTGGCCTACATCTGGCCTACATCTGGCCTACATCTGGCCTACATCTTTGCACAATTAAGCGCTCAGTTTGTTGAACACCCAGGGTCACATTGGCAAACTACTAATAAAGTATTCAATCATTCAATCAACTATTTTCAAATAGCCTAAATAAATACATACAGTATATATACATGCATAAATAGGCCTACATACTTATACATACAGTAGGCCTACAAAGCCTAGGTCTAGGCTAGCATACTACATTTTACACATCTTCCCAACATTCCAAAAATATAGGGGGTATATTGATAGCCAAAGAGAGCTACCCCACATCATTCAGTCAGTGTCAGTTAACTTAACTAGAGTTGAAAATTCTGTATCTGTTGTCTTCTCCACACCTATGGCCAGTAGGCCTACCTACATCATGCCCGCAAGCAAGGTGTGAGTGTGAGCCAGCCTGCCACAACTAAAGTAAACAGCGTGGAATTATATGTCTGAGTCTTATGACAACATCATCAGGATGGAGGAGCTAGCTATAAGCTTGCCAAAGCTTTGGTGTTTGACTAAAAACATATTTCGACCCCAATATGTCTTTGCATTCTGCAACTTTGGAAGTTATCAATACAGCCAGAGGAGGAAGGGGAGGCCCCCCCCCCCCCGACCGAAACCTGCCCACCCAGGACAGGTCCTCCACCCAGGTCCTCCCTCCTCCTCCGACCCACCCTATCCTTCCATCCTCCACCCTTGATACCTCTTGTGAAATGGGAATGTGCATAATAAGTAGGCCTAAGTACTTTATACTCATCGTATATTTTGCATAGCAGACTTTTACTTGTAACAGAGTATTTCTACATTTATATGAGATACATAAAGTCGAAAAGCTTACTAGGATCTCCTTTTAGTCGACCTTGTACCAGTGATTATTTGTACTGTCATGATGATAATGTACTTTTTCCTATGCAACCTTCTAATAAATTCTTCAATCAATCAAAAGCAGTATTGATACTTTTACTTAAGTAAAAAAAAACTTTTTCCACCACTTAAACAGACACCACCGCCGGCCTATGCCTATCGGCTATCGCGCCACGCACCGCGTGTGGACCGACCCCCCGCTGCGCCCGCCCTGTCCCCCGTCCCGTCCTGCCCACCGAGTGCGAGCGAAGCGCTGCAACGCCGCTCGGCCGGGCTTCGCTTCTCTCGCGTCACTCTAGTTAGTTTCTCTCCAGTCTCTCCACCACCACAACCAGCCAGGCTCCAGCAGCTCCTCTCTCTGCTGGCTGCCAGAGGAGAGCCAATCCGATCCGGGGGCTTGCTTGAGAGTTGAGACTGACAGAGTGAGTGGTGTTATTAAAGTAGGGCAAAGCCGCTTCTTCTATCGCTGCTCCTCTCCTCTCCTTCCTGCTTTCTCTAGAGGAGAAAAGGAGGAGCTGCAGCCTCAGTCAGCCCGGCCAGCCCTGAGCCAGCCTAGCCGGGGAGGAGGGAGGAGGACACGGCTAGGGACAGCCAGGGACAGCGAGGCGGTGTCAGTGTGGGCACAGTGGGCATAAGAATAATAAGACACGGGACCGGAGGGAGGGGGGACAAGACAACCACCACCCACCCGCTGCAAGGAGACACACTACGGACAGACACAGAGAGACCGACCGACGCCGGCCGGTACAGCTGACGAAGGAGGCTTATTTATTAGACCCCCTCCTCCCTCCCGGAGTCCCGGTGCCGGTGGTGGTGGTGTCGTTCCGGGTTGTCAGAGCACGCAGCTCTCTCTCAGTCTGACCCCCCGCTGGGAGAGAGAGAGAAACACGCAGGGTGGGGGTGGTGGAGGAGGGTGGTGGAGGAGGGTGGGGGGGCAGGGTGGGGGGGCAGGGTGGGACGGCAATAATCCAGGAAGTGGTGGTGGCACACACACACACACACACACACACACACACACACACACACACACACACTGACAGAGTGAGACGCCGGTGGCTCACTCACTCAGGTGGGAAGGAAGGAGGAGGCTAGGCGGTCTGCAGGTGACACCACCACCACCACCACCCATACATGCTACACCACCCACCCAGCAGCAGCACCTCCACCGGCACGCAGGTAACTAACTACACTGGCTGGAGGGAGAGAGACTACCGAAAAGGACGCGACGGAGAGAGAGAGAGCGACACACCGCCTGCACACCGGCTGATACAACACAAGGTTTTTATCCGTTCTGCCGTTTGTTTATTTATACTTTATTATATCACCTCTCTCTCTCTCTCTCTCCGTTCTCTCTCTGTGTCTCTCTACCCTCCCTCCCCAGTCCGTCTCTGTGTGACTATCAGGGTCACGGGAGGACTAAACCACGTCATGGGTATTCGGTAACTCCCGTGTGACGCGAACACGTCGGTCGACTGTTCTTCTCTCTCTCTCTCCCTGCTACTCTCTCCCTCCCTCTCTCTATGTGTCTCTACCTCTCTCTACCGCTCTCTCTCTATCTCTACACCGGTAATTTCTTCTCGACAACCCGAAACCAGGGCAGCTTGCTTTCTTTATTATTGTTCCCCCTGTTCTGTTCAGTGAAAGAAATGTTGCTTTAAAGAAAAGGGAAAGAGGAAAGAAAAGAGGAGTGCAGGACAGGTGCGAGTTACCTGCGCGCGTGCACGTGTGGCGTGCGTGCGTGCGCGCAGGTGAGCTTCTTCTATAGCTCAGCTCTGCTGCTCCCTCCTCTCCTCTCCTCGTGCACGGTGCACGGTACGGGGTCGCCGGGGACGTGACTTGTCTTTCTAATTATAGTCAGACCGCTGAGGCTGACATCCAAACCCTGAACCTGTTCACACGCACCTTGCTATTCCTTCCCTCCCTCCTAGCTCACCTGCATGGCTGCTGGCTGCAGTGGCGTCAGCTCAGCGAAAAGCTAAGGTATGGCAACATGACTGGTGTCCTGCACATACCTTAGCAACAGGCATGATGAATGTATTTTCAAGAAGTACATTTAATTTTTTCCCCCTCCGCTGTACACAAGGTATGGCAGCTGCCATACCTTGCCATTATACCCAATTGACGCCTCTGGCGTGGCTGCTGACTGTGATGGAGCGGAGCAGCACCTGCTGCCACCCTGCACCCCCCTATGTGTCATACGCATGTCACTGCAAGATAGACACTAGAGGGGACTATAGGGATGCATGGGGCGATAAACGCTGTTATCGTTTATATCGTGATAAAAAAAAAGCACTTGCGATAATCGTATCGTGGAGATTTAAATTTATTGTGGAATTGTCCTCTTGTCATGCACTGGGATCAATTCACCTTTTATTTGCCGGGCTGCGGATATCCGGTACCATTAAACCCTCTATAGCAGTGGTGTGTTCTAGAATTTCTTTGAGGGCATACTATTATATCTACGATCTGCGGCCATTCCTGTGGCCAGTGCTTAATGCTTATCAGATACGCTACTTTGAAAGGTTCAGGAGGGCAGACGTTTTTTTTCACAGTATTCGGAGTAGACCCCTGTAGCAGGTAGAACACAGCACTGCTCTATAGGCATAATTGGTAAAAACAGACCTGGAAATGCCGTACTTGATACAGTCTTTTCTTCATCCTCTACCAAATCAAAAATTAGCCGATCTACAAGAGTTATGAGCTTGTAGATTTTTTTGCCATTTCTTTTGGCAAATGTTCCACCCCAGCCAGGGTAATAATGGATGTTGGGGATATTTCGATTATCGCGATAATATCGTAAAAATCGCCAATTTCTTTAGGTCACCATAATCGTGACATGACATTTTCATATAGTGTCCCATCCCTTCATGGGACTGTAGTTTTACTTTAAATAACGTTACAACTGCTGCTTTCTATTTTAACAGGATGTTGGCTATAATAACAGGCGGTCGGGGTTAAGTTTTGCTTCTCTTTTCAAAGTCGTGGGTGGGGAGGGCTTGTCTTGTGTGTGTGTGTGTGTGTGTGTGTGTGTGTGTGTGTGTGTGCGTGTGTGCGTGTGTGCGTGTGCGTGTGTGTTCTGTGGGCAGACTGGCTGAACCAGCCTAACAGGCTTGGTTTTGTCTGAGCTGCAGTGTTTGGTTTGGGCTTCTGTCTTCCCTGCTTGGAGGAGTCTGTGTTCTGGTTCAGACTTCCAGTCCCCTCCAGGGAGTTTGCCTGGGGGGGGGGGGACTGGGGTCTCTCTCTCTCTGCTGGAGTCAGGAGTGTTTTTACCTAGAGTCTCTCTACTGGGAGCAGGGCTGTCACAATTATTAAATAATCGTGATTATTTTTCATAATCGTCATAATCGTTTCCATGTTTAAAAATGTTCATATATTTAAAAAAAAGGTCAGAAATAGTGGAAATAGCAGATCTACAAGCCGATGCACGTTGTGAGCTTGTAGATCGGCTATTTCCACTATAAATGTTCTTTTTTAAGTTTAAAGTTGTCAAATATGTCAGTAATATCTTTGTATATTTGGGTCATGTGTCATATCTACCATGTGCAACTTAAAAGCCTATAAGCCAAACAGAAATGTAATTGTCAACGACAAAAACACAATTAAATCGTCAATCACAATTATTTGAATGACAAATAATCGTCATGTAAAATGTCATAATCGTGACAGCCCTAACTGGGAGAACTGGAACCTGTCTACTGTTGGGGGTGGGAGGGCGACGACTTTAATCTCTCTCTCTTGTGGGGGGACTGACCTCTCTCGTTGGACTAGTCTCGACGGACTGGTTGAGACCAGAGATGTGACGTAAAAGTGTTAACACAATATTTATGAAACAGTCTTCTCCACATTCAATATGTCTCACCATTATGGTCATGTGCTCTCTAAACTTCCTTCACCACTACACAGTAAAATCCTTTAAGTTTATAGAACATGGATTTAAACCAGGGGTTCTCAAACCTTTTTAGGCCGTGACCCCCAAAATAAACATATTTGAACTGGGGACCTCCACCCTGACAAGCACTTGAAATTGTAGGTATTACATTTAATGTGACTCGGTTCCACAGGTACATTTCGTGAAAATAGCAGATCTACAATACATATGCTCACAACGCCTCGCAGTGCGAGGCGTTGTGAGAAAACGACACAAAAGAAACGACATTAAGCTAATCATCTGGGGACCCCACAAAATAATTTGGGGACCCCACAAGTTTGAGAACCACTGATCTAAGTGAACCCAATAAGTAAGAAAAACTGATTGTATTTAGATTTATTTTGACATGTAAGTGGGTTTTGTAAGGCTACGGTTGCAACCTTACTTGAGCAATAAGACAAAGAGACAGAGTGTGTGTGTTATCGTGGTTGGCATGGCGGCATGCTGTGGCGTTGGCGCGACGCAAAATGGAGTGTATCGCCGCCCTGCACGACTGCGTGCCAGTAACCACGATAAAAAAGCATGACCCTCCAGCGTTTCGGTTGCTTTTTCATCCAGCAGCACCGCAGCAGCCGTCGGTCGTAAAAAATCTTTTTTATTTTCTTAAAATATGAGTTAGTAGTGTTCAATTTCGCTAAATTGCGTTTGCTTTCAGCCCTGGCTGTGCAATCCAAAATAGTTCCCCATTGTTTCCCGTTGCTATAGGCAACTCGACACACCACGGGCTGGACTGGCCCACAACAACGGATCACATAGCGCTACTTTTACCGGTGATTTGTCCCTGTGGTTCTGAAACCCTTTCATGCCAAGGAGGACCCCCAATTCATATGCATTTGATCCCCCGTTTGTAAAGATGTTGTGCCATGCAGGGACCCCCATAAATAAATACAAATTTTAGCCGCACAGCTGAGCTTGAAGTGGTTAAGCTGTTCTAATTTTGCTGGGGACCCTCAAGGACCCCTGAGGGTCACATATAAATCAGTGTTTCCACTGATTTATACATTGTTTTTTTGTTGTTGTTTTTTTTTTGGTTATTGGCACGGCTCAGAATATCTCTTGACAACTCACGATGCATGGTGATGCTACAGTCATATTATTGCCGTTACATGGTTATTCTCATAATCTGGTTATCGGTGTGCAAATCCCGTTTATTCACAGGAATGAGACTATTTGATTGTGGTGAATTATTTTCCTTTCTTCTCTATATTGAACGAAGGATGGGACCTGAGTGTGTCGCAGTAAAATAAGACCCTAACTCTTATTAGAGGTACAGTAGAGCGGATGCTTGGGAAACGGAAGTTCCCAGGTTCGATCGCCGGCTCCTCTCGGCTGTACGCGTCCTTGAGCAAGACACTGAACCCCTAAACTAGGGCTGTCACGATTATGACATTTTACATGACGATTAATTGGCACTCAAATAATTGCGATTAACGATTTAATTGTGTTTTTGTTGTTGACAATTACATTTTAGTTTGGCTTTTAGGCTTTGACGTTGCACATGGCAGTTATGACACATAACCTAAATATAGAAAATAATGACTGACATATTTGACAACTTTATACTTAAAAAAGAACATTGATAGTGGAAATAGCCGATCTACAAGCTCACAACGCGTCACATCGTGATGCGCTGTGAGCTTGTAGATCTGCTATTTCGTGGAACGTGGAAACAATCATGACAAAATAATTGCGATCATGTGAAATAATTGCGACTATGTGAAATAATTGCGATTAGACGATCATGTAATAATTGTGACAGGCCTACCCTAAACTGCTCCCGATGAGCAGGTTGGTGCCTCGCATGGTTTCCTCCACCCTTCGAGGGTGTATGAATGGGTGAAGTAATGCGTGGTTTCATCCACCCTTCGAGGGAGTATGAATGGGTGAAGTAATGCGTGGTTTCATCCACCCTTCGAGGGTGTATGAATGGGTGAAGTAATGCACATGGTTTCATCCACCCTTCGAGGGAGTATGAATGGGTGAAGTAATGCACATGGTTTCATCCACCCTTCGAGGGAGTATGAATGGGTGAAGTAATGCGTGGTTTCATCCACCCTTCGAGGGAGTATGAATGGGTGAAGTAATGCACATGGTTTCATCCACCCTTCGAGGGAGTATGAATGGGTGAAGTAATGCACATGGTAAAGTGCCTTGCATAAAGGCGCTATATAAATAAAATGCCCCATTCACCACATTCTACAGACTGACAGAAACTAAAAGCTTGGAGACTCACTGAGAGGCCTGTTTTTCTTTCTCTTAAATACTGTTTTTCTCTCTTTTGCTCCGTCTAATTTTCACTGTCCAACGCTCTTCAACTGACTCTTAGTCTTGACCTGACCTGGCCCCTGAATTATCTCCTCTCCTCTTCTCTTCCTCTAGGCTCACGTAGCCAGATAATTGGAGATCTCTGCCCACCCGTACGTCTGCTGGTAACATCAGACGTACATTTTCAATGTAGCCACTAAAAGTGGGTGTGGAAACTATTTGGAAATGTAAAACCAAACTCTTCAAGTGCAGAACCGATTTTTTAAATTCAAAGGAGCTTTATTGGCATGAGAAAACATACGTTTACATTGCCAAAGCGAGTTTAAAAACATAATGAAAACAGTTGAAAATGGGGAACATATATACAGTTGGAAGGGGTACAGCATTGTGTAAACGGAGATATGTCATGTTTTGTCGTTTTGTACAGTTTATACAGGGTATGAAGCTTTTTGGAACAATTATCAGCATTTTGTTTTTCTCAATACGATTCCAATAATAAAATAGAATAAAAAATCCTCACATTTAAAACAAGTGCAGTAGGTCTGGATGCCATTCAATGGTTTGTAGTCCTTAGGGTGGTTGTATTCCATTCTCTAGCCTTCTTTTATCGCAACAGTTCACAAATCTTGCTGCTGTGTTCACACATTTTTGTATTTCTCCCAGTAGGTATGGGAGTTTTTTTTGGCGTTGGTCATGTTTTCAAACTCACTTTGGGTGTGCGTAATCTGTGGGAAGTATGTGTCAGAACCGATGCAAAGGCTTTGGGGTGGTCCGTCGTATTGGGACAGGGCTGGTTTTGAAAGCAGTAGGCAGAGGTTTGTCAGCGGAGGTTTTCCTTGCTGTTCAAGCCTCTACATTGAATTTAGATTTCCTCCATCGTCTGGCTACAGCTCTCTGCCAACTCCTCTCACTCACCATCGCTCTGTTTGGCCTGCTCTATCTTTTTGCACGCACACACACACGCACGCACGCACACACTCACAAAGTGTGTGCGTTATATTATTTCTGTTTCTTAGAAGTTAAATTAGGAAGTGGTCTGCCCCCCGCCTCAGATCATCATATGATTGTGTGTGTGTGTGTGTGTGTGTGTGTGTGTGTGTGTGCACGCGGGTGTGTTTGTGCGAGTCATACTGTACCATACCCTCTACACAGCATGATGAGACTTTACCCAAAACTTCTTGTTGTTTGTTCCGAGATCAATTTATCACTGTCACGTTACCCTTTCTCTGCCTCTGTCTCTCTCTCTCTGTCTCTGTTAGCCCCCCTGGCTGTGTGTGCATGAAGTCTATTCATATTAGCATTCGTTGTGCTAACATCCTCAGGTGTGCGACCCCGCCGACCTTTACAACTCCAGAGAAGAAGGAGAGAATACGAGAAGTGAGAAAGAGAGAGAGAGAGAGGGAGGGAGGAAGAGAGAGAGAGAGCAGGCAGCCATCTTCTCTTGAGGAGGTGAGAATTTTGACTAAATCGATCTTTTTTTTCAGTCTCTATGTGTTTCTGTGTATTCACACCCACACATACACACAGTAAAGTACATTTATGAATATGCTCTTATGTATAACACGGTCAAATATAGGTACTCGTTGGAAGTTCTCCGTTGTACTTTGTAATGGTGATAAACTCTCTGTGCTCGGCATGTTTGGCAATATTCAAGGTGTTTGGGTGAAACCGAGGGTGGATCATGGTTGCTATAATCGCTGGCGACGGTGTTATGAAAGCAATAACACACTTGAGGTTGTGATTTTGTCATTTTGGCTGCGGGCAATTAATTATGCGTACTGTATGGTCTATGCCCACACACACACACACCTATATATATATATCTACTGTATATACTGTATCTATCGTATCCATATATTTGTACCAAGAGCAATGGTGAATGCCAGGTGATGACTTTATTATAGCTCTATTTGTTCACAAAGAGGAACCAGTGTCTCGTGAATTTGATCAAACTTTGCGCGAAAACATCTTTTGGTGGCAACGTTTCATTCCTGTTTGTCATGATGAGTTCTGTTAGCATGGAGGTCACTCGCTGTGACGGTTCAACGTGCTGTAACACTTCAACCACACTCATTAGTCAGCTGCCATGTTTCTATTTAATTCATTTAGAAGAACGGGTACACATTATTGTGTATCATTATTTTTATGCTTTAACTATTGAAAAACAGCAGATATACAAGCTCACAGCGCAGCACCGAGTGCCGCGCTGCGAGCTTGTAGATCTGCTATTTTTGAAAAATTGTGAAAATTCGAATTTTGACCAGATTCTATAAGTATCTTTTGAATCCTTCTAAGGTTTTTTTTGAAAAAACGTATGTTTCTATGTCAGCAATCTGGCCAGCCATCGTCAAAGAAAAGGTCCTTTTCACTCAGTTAGTCTGTTCTTGAGAGACTACTAAGTCAGTGGTTTTCAAACCTTTTCATTTGGAGGACCCCCAAAACGATATTTATTTGGCCACGGACCCCCATCTCAAAATATTTAGTTCCAGGGACCACCTAGAAGCAAAATTTGTGTTACAAACGTTCGCTTTAAAAATACATATATTCAAAGATTTGCACACATTTTCACAACTTTTTCAAAAATAGCAGATCTACAAGCTCCGAGCTACGAGCTTGTATAATATCTGCTATTTTTCAATAGTTAAAGCATTCAATAATTCTAGGCCTAAATGGGTTAATTCATTTAACCAGACACCGGATGTTATACTTACAAATATTTTCAGAAATAGCAATAGTAGCTGATCAACCAGCTCATAACACGTTGCATGGTGCTATGCATTATGAGTACCATAGTTTGAACATTATTTTAAATGAAACGTTTTGCCTATAACAATCAAAATTTAAAATCCGATTGCAATAAAAGAAGAATACATGGTGATATGAATTTAAAGCAGAAGAATACATGGCTATATCAATTAAAGCACAATTGGTAAATATCAGCAATGAAGACAAATAAATATTGTAGGAACTGACAATGTGCCAAATGAATAGATTAATAAAAACAACAATAAAAAGCTAAAAGCATTGGTAGTTACAGTGTAATTGGCATTGAGCCTTGGATTGACTGAATGGTATTAAGTATCTGGATAGTCTTTAACCAAGTGGTTAAAAACTATCCTAAAATCTGCGATTTGTTCTAACTAGTCGTGTGCCCAGGGGTGTGTGCACAAGGTTGTGCACAGTATCTGAGGGATTGAATGTAGGATATCAGAAGTAATGTTGGAGTGCCCGTTGGACATTCGCTAAATTAATAGTTAGATTGTTGTACGGCAATATACATACAGTATATAGGGCTTAACCCATTCCAAAAACGCTTTCTAAACACTTTCTAAAGTATTCTAAAAAACGTCAAATATTTATTCAAAAACCCCACCCAGTTGGAGTGAGCAGTGCCTTAGCCTATGCCCTGTACCAGGGGTCAGCGATCCTTTTTGAAATGAAGTGCCATATTTTTATTCTCTAGATAGTGACAGTGTGCCATATCAAAATACATTTTAATGACACGCCATCAAACATTCTGACATATTTGGATTGGCAGGACATTGTTATAACGATCATTAGACCCAGAGCAATAATCCACCTATCTCCCCGACTCCCTCCCCAGTCAGAGTTCAGAGATTTAATGGATGTAGAATTACTTGCAGGATGTAATATGCTGTAAATGATGTGACTTCATTTAATTGACCAAGTTAAACAAAACAAAAAAAGATTTGATTTTAAAATAAACTCACACTTCTGCCAGTGTGCCAGTGTTAGCATGGAGGTCACTCGCTGTGACGGTTCAACGTGCTGTAACACTTCAACCACACTCATTAGTCAGCTGCCATGTTTCTATTTAATTCATTTAGAAGAACGGGTACACATTATTGTGTATCATTATTTTTATGCTTTAACTATTGAAAAACAGCAGATATACAAGCTCACAGCGCGGCACCGAGTGCCGTGCTGCGAGCTTGTAGATCTGCTATTTTTGAAAAATTGTGAAAATTCGAATTTTGACCAGATTCTATAAGTATCTTTTGAATCCTTCTAAGGTTTTTTTTTTTAAACGTATGTTTCTATGTCAGCAATCTGGCCAGCCATCGTCAAAGAAAAGGTCCTTTTCACTCAGTTAGTCTGTTCTTGAGAGACTACTATGTCAGTGGTTTTCAAACCTTTTCATTTGGAGGACCCCCAAAACGATATTTATTTGGCCACGGACCCCCATCTCAAAATATTTAGTTCCAGGGACCACCTAGAAGCAAAATTTGTGTTACAAACGTTCGCTTTAAAAATACATATATTCAAAGATCTATTCAGTGATCACCCTCCCCGTGCCAATGTTGGCACCCGTGCCTAAGCTTCATTAGTAAGACACTCAATAGGCTATATGCAATACTTATCTGTAAAAGGTATATTTACAGAGAAATGTCTACTGTATGTGGTCTAGTGATGGGACGATACGCGATATTATCGTTTATCGTGATAAAAAACACTCACGATAATCGTATCGGGGAGATTTAATTTATCGTGACATCGTCCTCCGTCATGCACTGGGATCAATTCACCTTTTATTTGCCAAGCTGCATACCTTTTACCAAATCCTTTGGTAAAAGGTACTTATAATATACGTACTTTATACAGTCTTTTTTTTCACTCTATCAAATGTCTTTGCCAAAAAAATAGCTGATCTACAAGCTCACAACGCGTCACCTTGCGACGCTTTGTGAGCTTGTAGATCTGCAATTTTTTGGCAAATGTTCCATCCCAGGATAATGGATTTTGATTATCGCGATAATATCGTAAATCGCAATTTCTTTTGTCACAATAATCGTGATATTAAACTTTCATATTGTCCCATCCCTAATGTGGTCAGACTTCAGATTCAGTTTGCCACTTTGATGCACTGTTCTGGCACATACCGTACATGTGGACATATTAAGCTGGGAAACTCCACTACAATAAAACCAACAACTTAAACAGGCACAATCTAAAAGCAAAAGTAGAAAACAGGACAAAGATCACCAAACAAAGCATATGTGCCACTTTCCTGGGGGCGGGTGGGTCTTCGGGGATCTTCTTTTTAGTAGTACCGGAATTGGAAAACAAACTACAAACCCCAGGGACGACACTGCAACTGACCAATCGGCACACAGGCTTATCATCCTTCTCTGTCCTTGTGTCACCCCCCCCCCCCCCCACCACCACCCACAGCAAATACAGACTGGGCATGTGATGAAGTTATGAGTTAAGTTATGTGTATATAAGCTTGTGTGTGTGTGTGTGTGTGTGTGTGTGTGTGTGTGTGTGTGTGTGTGTGTGTGTGTGTGTGTGTGTGTGTGTGTGTGTGTGTGTGTGTGTGTGTGTGTGTGTGTGTGTGTGTGTGTGTGTGTGTGTGTGTGTGTGTGTGTGTGTGTGTGTGTGTGTGTGAGAGAGAGACACATATGTCATGTGATTAGCGTCTGTTTGTGCAGTGTGCATGAGGTGGTATTTAGAGGGAAGTAACATTGAGTGGTCTGTCTCTCTCTCACACACACACACACAAAAGCACGCGCAGCAACGCACTTCCAGTAAAGACATGAATTAGGGCACCACAGGAGTCTCGATGAATTCCCCCTCACATGCGCTGTATCTCAGTTTCATATGTATCTGTCTATCTATCTAATGGGTGTGTATGGGGGGGTGGGGGGGGGTTAGGGAGGAAGAGGAGTAGGAGGAGTGGGAAGAAGTGTTCTTCCTCTCCGTTCCTCTCTGTTTCATCTCTCCTTTCTCTTCTTTCTGTTTTCAGTCTGACGTTCCCCCTGTTCTGTCCCCTCGCTCCTCTCGTCTGCCTTTGTTCTTCCTTCTCCCAGTCCAATACTGTACAGAGTGCATGTGCATTGTGCATGCATGCAATCCATACAGAGTGCATACATGTGCATTGTGCATGCATACAATCCATACAGAGTGCATACATGTGCATTGTGCATGCACACGGTCCATACAGAGTGCATACATGTGCATTGTGCAATGTGCATGCACACGGTCCATACAGAGAAAGAGAATGCATACATGTGCATGCATACTAGAGTTCTCAAATTCTGCCCGAACCCGACCCGACATTTAGGGCCGGGTAGGGCCTTAGTCGGGCCAGGTCGGGCCTCGGGCTCAATGAAAAAATATTTATTTTATTTTATTATTATATGACTTTTACTCTGTGATAAGAGTTCTCAAATTCTTCCCAAACCCGACCATACCCGACCCGATGTTTTCGGGCCGGGTAGGGCCTAAGATTTATGCAGATCTGTCGGGCCAGGCCTCGGGCCAGCCCAGTTAGGGCCGGGCCTTCATTTCCAGGCCTGTTGAGAACTCTAAATTGGATACAGTCCACACAGATAGTGCTCTATGCGTACGGGAGCGTGCTGCTATTTCTACAAGTCATCTTTTCGACAACCAACCCTAACCCTAACCTCCGTGGGGTGAGTAGCGATACCTGCCGACGCTCGGTTGTCGAAATGAAAAAGCTAGATTTCCCCTATGCGTACACATGTGCATTTATACCAGCTTTATTTGATCAGATTGTTAGTTTTATTACACTCGCTATTCTCTTTATTATTGTGCTACTATTGTTATTAACACAGTCTGCAGTGTGCAGCATGATGTATATAATGGTATACTATCTATATATCGTACACAGTATACACTCTATATAGATTACATACTATGTGTTGCCAGGGTCTGCTTTTACCTCATGTTCATGTGAACCAATAGAGGAAGTCTATTTGGCATTTCCTCTTTTCACTGCTGACAGACCACCAGTGTGATCTATCTCTCTCTATATGTGTGTGTGTGTGTGTGTGTGTGTGTGTGTGTGTGTGTGTGTCTGTGTGTGTGTGTGTGTGTGTGTGTGTGTGTGTGTGTGTGTGTGCGTGTGCGTGTGTGTGTGTGCGTGTGTGTGAAAAGTAACAAGTGCATTTCTCTTCCTGTAATGACACCACAGAAGAAGAAGAAGATAAGGTGTGTGTGTGTGAGACACACTGTGTGTGTGTGACACTGTGTGGGAGTGTGTGTGTGTGTGTGTGTGTGTGTGTGTGTGTGTGTGTGAGTGTGTGTGTGTGTGTGTGTGTGTGTGTGTGTGTGTGTGTGTGTGTGTGTGTGTGTGTGTGTGTGTGTGTGTGTGTGTGTGTGTGTGTGTGTGTGTGTGTGTGTGGGATCATGATTCAGCGGTAGTGAACAGGGTGGGTGTTTCAGCTTCAGGGAAACAGAGTGACTGTCTGTCGATCACTTTCAGCCAATACGAGATCAACGTACAGTAAATGCATACTTACTGTACACGCGTTTCTCGCACACAACCATCTGAACCAGATGGACGACACACACTGCTTCGTGCTCCTGCAACGTTTTATCAGCTCAAATTTACATTGAGACTTTTATGCTGTCACGATTATGACATTTTACATGATGATTCATTGTCACTCGAATAATTGTGATTTAATGATTTAAGTTGTCGTTGGCAATTACATTTTTGTTTGGCTTGTAGGCCTTGGAATTGCACATGGCAGATATGACACATAACCTAAATATACAAAGAAATTACATATTTGTCAAATTTATACTGGAAAAAGAACATTGATAGTGGAGATAGCCGATCCAAAAGCTCACAGCGCATTGCATCGTGATGCGTTGCGAACTTTGCTATTTCCACTATTTTTTTAAATGTTTGAAAATATACGAGCATTTTATAAACATGGAAACGATTATGACAAAACAATTGTGATTATGTCAAATAATTGTGATTAGGTGATTATGTAATAGACAGGCCTAACTATTTGACACGATGCAGACATTTAGCAGACACTCTTTATCTACGGTGACTTTCAATAAGCAGGGTAATGGCATACACAAGATGCAGAGAGGCAGTGTAGTGCCACAGTAAACTACTGTAGGCCCAAGGGAAAGCAAGAACCCATAGCATCAGTGTAAACCAGGGTTCCCCAATTAGTTTCCCCCAAGGGCCGAGTTATGTCTAGGGTACCAAGCCGAGGGCCACAGCATTGCAGGGGGCGACGGTGGCGTTCCCGCTACTACAGCGACAGTTTTAGTCGTTGTTTAGAGCCCTGCATCGGGAGCGCGCTGTTCTCGTCTGTTAACGGCTAACCGGTGGGCAGATATTTGCGGCGGCATTGTCACTCACTATTTAGCCTAAATAACAACTATTTATTATAATATAGTCCCATCGCCTATGTCCAATCGCAATATAAACACTTTACCTCTGTTAACAACCTCACAAATGCTCCTCTCTCGCGCACGTACAGTCGTACACTAGTCCTGTTGGTTTTGGATCTCAATGGATTATACAAACGTCAACGTGCCTTCTTTAGCAAGTCAAGATGTGAATAGAGAACGCAATTCTCCCTGCTGAGTGAGGACAACGCACCCACATTGATACAGTACGTGGACTGGAGTCTCTCGCCAAGTTCTCTCTCTCTCTCTCTCTCTCTCTCGCCTCTTGCTCTCTCACTCCGTGCCGTGGCTCCCTCGCTTGCCCTCTCTCTCTCTCTCTCTCTCTCTTTCTCTCATTTGTTCTCACCAACTGTCAGTCCGTCACAAATATGCTCCTCGCATGGCGCACACGGCACACTTTTTTGTTTGGTAATGGTTTTGGATCTCATTTCAATGTGCCTTCTTGGGAGGGAGGCTGTTGGACGTTCTGCGATGTGCGCCGCGGGAGTCCGCGGGTCAAAATTCACATAATTTGTTTGTCGCGGGTGGGAGCGTTGGAGAGGAAATTACAGCGGGCGGTCAAAAATGAAATCATTGGCGGCACGGGCAGGAGTCGGCAGAAATCAGGCGGGAGCGGGCGGGAGCGGGTTCAATAAATCAGTCCCGCGCAGACCTCTAGTTGTCGGGTGAAAATCTTGTATGTCCAAAACCGTTCGTTTTGAATTTATCATTTTAGAAATTATTTAAACTAGTGAAAACAGCCGATCTACAAGCCGATCTACAAGCACACAACGCCTCGTGGTGCGAGGCGTTGTGTGCTTGTAGATCTGCTGTTTTCACTACTTTTGTGCGACGGCCTTGTATGATTTGCGAAAGAACGTACACATTTGGAGATACGAGATTTCCACCCGACAATGACGATATACTAGTGTTGTTGCTGCTCTTATACCACCATTATTACTGGGGTTGGTGGTGGGCCAGACAGTAGCCCCCGCGGGCCGCAAATGGCCCGCGGACCGCCTATTGGGGAACCCTGGTGTAAACTCTGAAGAAGAAAAAGATTGTACTTTGAAACCATAAAAGCTGTAGATGTAGATTTGACCTGATGAAGGCTGGTTTAACCTGATGTGATTATGTGACAGTTGAACAACTGTTTGCTCAATGACATTTGTGAGAGTTTAGGTGCAATGGACTGCATTGTCCTCTACTAATACATACATCTGACACTTATAAAAATGATTGAAAACACATTGGAAACTATATTCTTTTTTGTTAAAAACTTTAATATTTTATTTCTAAAACAATGTAAATGATAATGTATTAAAATTATTCAATGGAAGGTCACTGAAGGTCACTCAAAATCACTGCGTTTCACATCTTTCTGGTTTCACGCTATCGCTCAAAAAACCTCAATATAAAAACATTAGGAACATGAATAAATATTATTGATAAACAATATTAAATGTAATAAATGTAAAGTTGCACAAATTCAATGATCTTGACCAATGATAAACTGATTGTACCAATATCTATAGTTTTAGATCAGTTAATGTTCAATAACCATGTTGTATAATTTATACAAAATAAATCTGTTGGTACGGAATAAGTGAGGCTTCTTTCTCTTAATAATAATAAATACACCTTATTCTGCTTTACAAAACACTGAAAATAAAATAAAATCAGTGGCAGAAGAAAAACATAATTGTATAAAATGTATAGGAGAAATACAGTCAAGGTAATCAAACAATAACATTTAAAAATGTACATTGTCGAAAGAACTGTTGATAAAATGTACATTATCGAAAGGGCTGTTAATAAAAGAATGTTTTAAAAATAGATTTAAAAGACAATGAGATCCTCAGGCTGCCCACAGGTAGCCTGGAAACCAGATGAATCTGCCATTGCAAAAAAGTCAGATTTGGTCTGGCACTGCTCAGTTGTGATTGGATTGCAGGCCCTCTGGCTAGCACACAGGCTCATAAGGGGTTAGTTAATACTGTAACTCTAAAATGTAATTGGGAGCCAGGCCATGAAGTGCTTTAAATTCAAAGTAAAATCTTAAAATCTATCCTCAACGACTAAAATGGGAGTAATATCTACTCTTCTTCTGGGTTTTATTACACGCCTCCTGTAGCTGCAGTGTTCTGTATAATTGAGTGTTTTAGGCTTAAGACATGCTAAAACATCATTCTAACAGTCAAGGCGTGAAGAAATAAAAAGCATGTATGTATGATGATTTTAGGTGTCTTCAAAACTAGTCTAAATTGATCTGATCCCAGATCATATCAGATGATGAAAACATGCCTGAACATGTTTGCTAATGTGACTCTTATAAGGTTGAGGCTGGGATCATAATGAGACACAGAGGCTTTTGGCAACAGACCTCACACATTGTTATTCTGACAGTTAACTGTAAAAGTTCAGTAAACATGCATATTGTTGGCTATATTGTTTTCATCAACATATTGGTCAGTATGTTGGCAGTGTTCAGCAGTCTCTGTACTGTGTGTCAACTGACAGACACACAGACAGTCTGTGGTTGATAACGTGTCATTGACAACATCAGACACAAAACGGGGTCGCCGATTGGTCCGCAGTTCTGTCCGTCAGCAGTTCTGCAGTGTCGAATTATGGCAAAAGTTTAACAGGCTCCTCCCATTTCCATTCTGTTACTAGGACACCCAGGAAGAACACAGTATATTGTATGTGAAAAAAGTAGCAGGGATTGTGTGTGTGTGTGTGTGTGTGTGTGTGTGTGTGTGTGTGTGTGTGTGTGTGTGTGTGTGTGTGTGTGTGTGTGTGTGTGTGTGTGTGTGTGTGTGTGTGTGTGTGTGTGTGTGTGTGTGTGTGTGTGTGTGTGTGTGTGTGTGTGTGTGTGTGTCCGTCCACATACTAAATCTGTTCAAATATCCTTATTTTATTATTTTCATGTCCGGCCTATTTCTTTTTTTTTTGTTGCTATCTTTCCTATTCAGTCTCTCTCTCTCTCTCTCTCTCTCTCTCTCTCCTCTCTCTCTCTCTCTCTCTCTCTCTCTCTCGTCCTCCATTTATCTGTCCATCTGTTCTGTTGGTCGTCTGTCCTCTCAAAGGAACAGGAAACTGATCAGGATCTGTCAGCTTTGCAACAGTGTGTGTGTGTGTGTGTGTGTGTGTGTGTGTGTGTGTGTGTGTGTGTGTGTGTGTGTGTGTGTGTGTGTGTGTGTGTGTGTGTGTGTGTGTGTGTGTGTGTGTGTGTGTGTGTGTGTGTGTGTGTGTGTGTGTGTGTGTGTGTGTCTTGTATTTTGCAATATCTTCCTGTGAACTGGGAGGTTGAATGTGTCTTGAGTTGAGCAACCTAGAAAGAAGACATGACTTAATACAACGCACGCACACACACACACACACACACACACACACACACACACACACACACACACACTGTTAGCTAACGTGGACAAAGGGCCTTCCTTGATACCAGGAGATGAAACTATTGTGCACATTCTGCCACTGCCTCTAGATGGCGCTGCAGTAGCGCTGCCGCCATTTTGTACGGAACTGTCCAACTTACTGCCTATAAAAACCTGAACGAAGAATTTAATACAATAATTACCAGAGTCCAATATTTAATATGTATTAACTGTTGACATGTTAATATGGCATGAGTGCAATCAATAGTGTATACTGATGATTTATGCAATCAAATATGGCAGGAATGGAATGATAGTGATTGAAGAGTAATTGAAGAGTATCGAAAAAAGTGTATTTTTGGCTTATTGGATTGTAATAACAATATAAATAATATAAGTATAAACATAGATGGGAAGTTTTTTTTTATAAGCAGTTATTACATTATGAGTTTAATATTACAAAATGACCTGTACTTTCCCGACGTGCAACATTTTCTTTCCTGTAATAAGGAATCGTACCGTACGTATTCTGTGACATACAGGGCTGTCACAATTATTACATAATAATCGTCTAATCGTGATTATTTGACATAATCGTGACTATTTTTCATAATCGTCATAATCGTTTCCATGTTGAAAAATGTTCATATATTTTTAAGAAAGTCAAAAATAGTGGAAATAGCAGATCTACAAGCTCACAACGCATCGCATCGCGATGCGTTGTGAGCTTGTAGATCGCCTATTTCCACTATCAATGTTCTTTTTTTTGTATAAAGTTGTCAAATATGTCAGTAATTTCATTGTATATTTAAGGTTATGTGTCATATCTGCCATGTGCAACTTCAAAGCCTACAAGCCAAACAGAAATGTAATTGTCAACGACAAAAACACAATTAAATCGTTAATCGCAATTATTTGAGAGAAAATGTATCGTCATGTAAAATGTCATAATCGTGACAGCCCTAGACATACTTGACCGTTTACAGTATAAGTATAGCGTTCCTCAGACCCTGTTTATCCACAGTGCAGTTCAGAGGAGACGGTCAGCCAACAGCAGGATGAAGTGAATTAGACTGCTAAGAAAGCAAGTATGTGATACAAAAGAAACTAGGAGAGCAGGTCGACCTGCTATGTGTGTCAACAACACTACTAACAACACCACAGCTGTTCTGGAGGTCAGCTCAGTATTATAGAAATGACATTTGACAGCCAGGAAATGTAATTATTTGTTTTAAGGCTGGTCAGTAAAAATGATATCACAATGTTGGCATTCAAAGACATGGAGAGATGTATGGATAAATGGTCCTATTCTAAATGTAAATGTAAACAGGGTATTTCTTCTCCACTCGTCTTGATTGATTGATTGCGGTCGCAGATTAGTATGCAAATGGTCACAGCTTGTCCGTATGTCTGTATCTCTGTCTATAATAGACATCACGCTCTGACGTCACTGTGATGTCAGGGGAACCACTCTTAACAGAATGGGTTTGCCGCTCTGACATCACGCTCTGGCTTCACTGTGATGTCACACTAACAGAATCCCTTCTATGCCCATATATGGAGTTCCCTGATGTCATCAATATTAAGCCCATATCTAACAGGACTTAATATGGGAATGCCCATATATGGAGGCCACATCGGCCACATACCACACTAACAGAATCCATATACTGGATGGCCAAGACAGATGGCCAAGACGGCCCATATCTGTGTGGCTGGTTCTACAGACAGGGATCTCCATGTATGGGCATGGGCATGTATGTTAAGGTTCAGGTTCTACAGACAGGGATCTCCATGTATGGGCATAAAAGGGTATGATGTCAGATGTCATAGACATCATAGGACTTTCACATAACGAATAACTGAGGAAGCATGTTTGGGCTCTCACAGCATATCTCCATATACAGTACATGGATCTCCATATATGGGTACCAGGGGTCTCCATATATGGGTAACTGGTCCGATATACATCACTGGCCAGATGGCCAAGAATTGTCGCGACGCATGTCTCCCTGAGGCGTCTTACTAGTTGTTTGAATCATTTATTAGTACAAAGGTGCAGTACAGCATTTAGGCTAAAAGGACGACACAAAAGAGTCCTGCGGACTCCTTTGTGCTCCTATGTGTTCACATGACATGATACATGAAAGACTTGACACTTGTTAATGGTAATTCTGACCCACATTCTGAACTAACACATGAGCTCACTTGTAGTTAGCATAGCATGGTTTGCTAGCACACAAGTGGACTACCGGTTCTCCAGTGTAGTGTTGGATTCGGGAGAGAGAGAGAGAGAGAGAGAGAGGGACTGTGTTGTTTTGAGTGGTGTGTGTTCATCAGGGACATGCTGGGCCCCTGATTCAGCCCGGGAAGAGTTGGAGAGGCCCTCATTGCGCGCTATAGAGAGAGATCTGCTGCTGCTACCCAAAGATTTGCCATTTCAGATCATGGCAAGTGACAAGCCAGTGGGCCAATTACATGAGTTATATTTTGTCGTTGTCAGGTGGAAACCTTGTTGTCCAAAACCGTTTGTTTTGTATTTATCATTTAAAAAATGATTTAAACTAGTGAAAACAGCTGATGCGAGGCGTTGTGTGCTTGTAGATCTGCTGTTTTCACTGCTTTTGTGCGACGGCCTTGTATGTTGAAGCAGTTTCATGCTTTGTGAAAAAACGATTTACTTTGTTGGCCGCCAGCCTCCAAAATGGAACGAAGGCCGACATTTTATTTTCAATTTTTTACTAATGGCTGGCCGGGACCGGCCGGGAATGAACCGGCCGTTAGGGAGTTGTCCCGCTTTTCCCAATGGCCAGCACGTCCCTGGTGTTCATTCATGGTAATGACTAACTGGACAGTAGCTAGAGCTAGACTAACAGCCATGCTTCCATGAGGTCTGAGACACATCAAGTTTCAAGTTTATTTCGCCATTTGCGTTAAAACTTACATTAAAATGCATTGGAATTTCTTGTTCACAAGCCACACACACAAGTAAAACAAACACATACATGACAGTGCAGACTGCAGAGTAGGACATGGGTACAATCAGCATATCGGCTCGCGTTTTTATGGGTCCCTTTGTTTTTGGTTTCCTACATTTAGTTTTTTCCTACATTTAGTTTTTTAATTATTATTATTCAATATATTTTCATAAAGCATTCCCAAAAAAACATTCTTTTCATGTTTTTTGTGAAAATAGCTGATCTACAAGCTCACAAAGCGACGCTGTTGTGAGCTTGTAGATCTTCTGTTTTCACTAGTTCGGGTCCGGGGAGAATATCTAATCTCTTTTGGGTCACATGCTAAAAAGGTTTGGGAACCACTGCCTTAAACTGTCCCACCCACATGTTAGATCAGGTGGTGGTTGTCAAACAACCCTCCCTTAAAGGGATAGTTCACTCCAAAATGACCTCTATCGATTACTCACCCAATGGAGACTTGAATGAATGGATATATTTTAGTTTTTGTCGCAATAATTTCATGATAATAATAAAGACCGTATCCGGCATACAGTGCTGTGTTCTACCTGTCACGCAACGCGGGTATACGGAGTATGCTGTGAAGAACCTCTGAATGACGTCATATTGTAGTTTAGACAGAGCCAAACTGAAATTAATTCAGCTCTAAAAGTGGAGTATGAATCGGCCCTTTGAAGAGCACCATATCACCCATACACACACACAGGCATGTACGCACGCACACACACACACACACACACACACACACACACACACACACACACACACACACACACACACACACACACACACACACACACACACACACACACACACACACACACACACACATACCACTACTAGAGATCCTTGTAGTGGGAGTTTGAAAGTGCTGACCAGATTAGAGCGAAAAGGGAGAGTTGTACTCACAGTATGAGAAACCACGCTGTCAGCACCACACTGTGTGTGTGTGTGTGTGTGTGTGTGTGTGTGTGTGTGTGTGTGTGTGTGTGTGTGTGTGTGTGTGTGTGTGTGTGTGTGTGTGTGTGTGTGTGTGTGTGTGTGTGTGTGTGTGTGTGTGTGTGTGTGTGTGTGTGTGTGTGTGTGTGTGTGTGTGTGTGTGTGTGTGTGATGTTAATGATAGAGCTGCTACTGCACCTCTACTCCAGACATCTGCAAAGACACACACACACACACCTGCAAGGACTTCCTGTGTGTGTGTGTGTGTGTGTGTGTGTGTTCTGTCTTTTTTTTAAAGGCTCTTCTCTTTCAAACAATTTTTTCTCTTGTATTTCTTTGTGTTTCATTCTTTTCATGTCACCGTGTCACCCCCAAGCGCACATGCGCGCGCGCACACACACACACACACACACACACACACACACACACACACACACACACACACACACACACACACACACACACACACACACACACACGTGCGCGCCTCTGGTTTCATGTCTCCTCTGACACAGATTGTTGGTAGGGGTTTGGACTAGATTTTCCTGTCTTACTTAGCCCCCCTTCCCCCCCTCCCCTCTCTCCCCTTCCTCTTCCTCTCTCTCTCGCTCTCTCTCTCCCTCTCTCTCTCTATTTTACAGGCACTTGCACACATAGACATCAAAGGGGGCTTGAGCCCCTGCCCTTTTATCCATCTGTAAAAAGTTCCCTCTCCAGACCATGAATGCAGTTTTGCACTATGATGAAAGAAACTCCAAATGCCCTCTTTCCATGCCACACCCGAAGGCAGCATTCAAGAGAATTGCCTTGTCCAAACTCTCCTGAACCTGAATGCAGCATCTTATGTTGAAAGAACAGCTGAATTAATGACGGTACCCGCCCCTGTCCTCTCTGTGTAGAAATCCATGCTGTTACGCCGCATCTCCAGTAATCACTTGATAATGCTTAGTTCAGTGTGGTATCAAGCACTGAAAACAGCCGACCTCCAAGCTCACACCACATTGTGAGCTGTGAGCTTAGAGGTCTGCTATTTTCGATATTTCCACCAAAAGGCCCTTTTATAAATGTCAGCCCCTGCCTCTCTAACACTCTCTGCACGTCCCTGCTGTCTTATCTCTGTGTTATCTGTGTGTTCATCAGTAACGCCCACCCCTCACCTCTCTGTACATTCAGTGCCTCCTCACTCTGTGTGTTTTCTAAGAACAAAACACACCTCCGTCATCCTTCCTACTGCTGACTATCCTTAAATCTCAGTCAGACCCCCTGTTTCCAACCACAGATTTATACCTCCTCTCCTCTCCTCCCCTCCCCTCCTCCCCTTTTTCCACCTCTACTTAAATCTTTTTGCCTACAACAGCCAATTTAGAACGTGTTGTGTTGCTATTCTCGTCAAATGTTTACCCAGAACAGTGGTTCTCAACCTGTGGGTCGGGACCCCCAAATTATTTTGTGGGGTCCCCAGATGATTAACTTTTAATGTGCAACATTGTTTTCTCACTCAACAAACCAACATTATAGTTTAAGTGTATAGAGGGGTATCTGCACATTTCCAAAGTGAGAATTTAAGGACTTTTTAATACCTCTAAAATGACAAATTAAACATTGGAAATGTCAAATAATATTAGAGGCAGAAATTGTGAAAATTGCAGATCTACATGCTCACGACGCCGTAGATCGGCTATTTTCACAATAGAACTGTGTAATACAAAATGTAATGCCTCAACTCTTAGTGCTTGTGGTGGGGTCCCCGGTTAAAATCTGGTTATTTTGGGGGTCGCGGCCTGAAAAGGTTGAGAACCAGTGACCTAGAATAGGGCCTCTATATGGTTCAAGTGGTTCAGGTGATAGTGGGCTGACTGGGTAATTGTCTTAATGTGGTCTGACTGGCTGGTCCTGAGTCAGTGTGGGGACCGGCAGGGCTGCTACACTCTGCCATCCTGATGAATAATGGACGCTGTTCTTGGAACGCAAGACCACAATGCACACACACACACACACACACACACACACACACACACACACACACACACACACACACACACACACACACACACACTTCGTGCCCCACTTAAGTACAGGGGAACAACGCAGTTGAACTCCAGTGAAAAACTGTCTGTTTTGTGGACAGAACATCAAGTTAATCTCTCTCTCTCTCTATCTGTCTCTTTCTCTCTCTGTCTCTCTCTCTCTCTGTCTCTCTGTCTCTTTCTCTCTGTCTCTCTCTCTCTCTCTCTCTCTCTCTGTCTCTTTCTCTCTCTCTCTCTCTCTGTCTCTCTCTCTCTCTCTCTATCTCTCTGTCTCTTTCTCTCTCTCTCTATGTCTCTCTCTCTCTGTCTGTCTGACGTTTTCTTTGAAAGTCCTATCTTGAACAAATTCAAATGGTGAATTCAAATTGTCTCCCGATTGTTCTGCTATAATATCTAGGCCTACTGGATGCAAATTCTTTCACTGGAAGACAGGGAATGTACACACGCACGTACGCTCAGTCACTCACACACACTCAAATGTGAGGGAGTGCAGTTCGCATTGGTACGGTTGCTTCTTTAACATAAATACCTTAATTTGGTATTCTGACTATATTGGGCTGAATGTAGCTTCTTGTTTGCGTGCGTGCGTGCGTGCGTGCGTGCGTGCGTGCGTGCGTGCGTGCGTGCGTGCGTGCGTGCGTGCGTGCGTGCGTGCGTGCGTGCGTGCGTGCGTGCGTGCGTGCGTGCGTGCGTGCGTGTGTGTGTGTGTGTGTGAGCGTGAGCGTGAGCGTGAGTGTGAGTGTGTGTGTGTGTGTGTGTGTGTGTGTGTGTGTGTGTGTGTGTGCGCCCTCAGTGCCTTCCTCTCCTCCTACAGTCTTCCTCAGAGTGTAGATTTCCTCTTTCCTCAGAGAGAGAGAGAGAGAGAGAGAGAGAGAGAGAGAGAGAGAGAGAGAGAGAGACTGAGGAAGAAGAGGAGAGAGAGAGACACTGAGGAAGAAGAGTTGATGAGAGGAAGATGAGAGAGCAGTAGTGAAATGGTGTGTGAGTTTGACCTTATAACCTCTTGTCCCAACGACGGCTGTTATGTTGTTTGTGTAGCCTGACAGTTGTTTAGTTTATCGGCTTAGCACTCAAATGTTAAATGTAGTACATTAATTAACCCATTTAGAATGGGTACACGTTATTGTGTATCATTATTTTATGCTTTAACTAATGAAAAATAGCAGATATACAAGCTCACAGCGATCTGCTATTTTTGAAAAAGCGTGAGTATTAGAATTTTGACCCGATTTTACAAGTGTCTTTTGAATCCTTCTAAGATTTTTTGAAAAACCTATGTTCCTATGTTTCTATGTCAGCAATCTGACCAGCCATCGTCATAGAAAAGGTCCTTTTCACTTAAATGGAGCTCAGTTAGTCTGTTCTTGAGAGACTACTATCCCACTACTATGAGACACCCTGCCCAAACCCTCACAGACCTGGACTACGCCGATGACATCTGCCTGCTATCTGACCACGTAAGGCATGCACAAGAGCTCTTGACCAGAGTGGAGTTGGAGTGTGCTAAAGTTGGCCTCAGGCTAAATGCAAAGAAGACCGAGGTCATAGCCTACAACATCCCCCAAGAACATCTGCCCCTAACAACAACAGAAGGTACTGCACTAAAGGAGGTCACTGACTTCAAGTACCTGGGCGCATGGGTCGGCTCCACTGAAAAGGACCTTAAAGTGAGGAAAGCACTCTCCTGGAGAGCTCTTAACGGCATGACCAGTGTGTGGAAATCCAACCTCCCCAGACACATCAAGATCAGTTTCTTCTCTGCAACCGTGGAGTCCGTTCTCCTATATGGCTGTGAATGCTGGACACTAACGCAAGCCCTACAGAAGTCCCTGGACGGGTGCTACACCAGAATGTTAAGGGTGGTGCTGAACATCAACCAGGACGAGCACATTACCAACAAGCGTCTGTACGGGGAACTGCCAAGTGTATCAGAGAAGATAACAGTCAGGAGGATGAGACTAGCTGGACACTGCCATCGACACCAAGAACTCCCAGTCAAAAGGCTTGTACTGTGGGAACCAGCACACGGGAAGCGATCAAGGGGACGTCCCACACCTACCTACGTGGACGTACTAAAGAAAGATGCTGGAGCAGAAAGCACAAACGAGCTGTCCAGATGTATGGAGAACCGAGATGACTGGAAACGACGATGGAGGGCTCGTCTGAGGACGACGTAGAGAGACTATCAGTAGTGTCAGTGGTTCTCAAACCTTTTCATGTGAAGGACCCCCAAAATAATATGTATTTGGCCACGGACCCCCATCTCAAAATATTTAGTTCCAGGGACCACCCAGAAGCAAAATTTGAGTTACAAACGTTCGCTTTGAAAATACATATATTCAAAGATTTGCACACTTTTTCATGACTTTTTCAAAAATAGCAGATCTACTTGTATATCTGCTATTTTTCACCGGTTAAAGCATTCAATAATTCTAGGCCTAAATGGGTTTGCTTCACTATCCACTGGATCGTATTGACTGTTTTACGTAGCGCAGTGCAGCTGTCTCAAACGCTTTTTGCATTACTCTACAAATCAGGTTAACTGTACTACCACCAGCCTCTGGAAACTTTGAAATGGTCCCCTTCCGAAGCTCGCTGCCAATTTCCCTCCGCCTTTTCCCTCATCAAAGGCCCGTTCAAGGGTACATTACTTACGTGACTGGGCATTATATCCGTCTTCTTGACGACGGTGGCTTCAACCACAAGGTGTTTTCCCCGCGCGCGTTCCTTTTTCTGTCTTCCATCTCTCTTTGCAGTCATGACTGTTCCTTGTTGTTTGAGTAGGAACACAAGGTTGTGCTGCTTGTTGTTTCTGTCATCGTGGCTTTGAGGAAGACTATGGTTTTTCATTGAGAGAAAACGACTTTCTTTTTCCCCGTCATGATTTCAGTTTGCACGCAATGCCGGGCCTCCGGCTACAATTTACAATTACAATTTAGGCATTTAGCAGACACTCTTAATCCAGAGCGATTTACGATAGGCAAGGAAATAGTCATGTAAAAACATAGGTAGACCAATAACCTATATTCAATATAATCAATAAAAAATCAAAACAATCAATAGGCTACATCAATAATCTGTATATCGAGGCTGGGCGATATTAGGAAAACCTTAGATATTCGATAGCGTTGTTGAATACCTCGATATCGATTAGATATTACTCAGGATATTAGTAAAAGATAATGCATTATATAGTTTTTAATGTTTTTATGCTTTAGGTCCACTGCCTGCCTATAACCCAGATGAATAGCATATCCATGCATGCACACTGCACAGTACACATAGAATAAAGAAATTAAATGCCTTATTTCCATTTTCCAACAATGGTTTTATTGAAATAACCACACCTGGTTACAGATGGACTGCTTTTTTGCATGTGCTATACTGTAAGGGCATGCATAGTGTGTCTGTTAATTAATTTGACACATACACCAATACCTCATTTCAAGCTGTCTTCGTCGGTATGTATACCTCGCATGTTGATACCTTGAAGGTACATTTTCAATATACTGTTATTGCCCAGCCTTACACACTATAGCTTTGATGTACGATAGGATGCCAACTAAGTCAAAAATGGTCTGGCGTCAGTCCGATAGCTAGCTGGAAGCAGAGGGTTTACTGCAAGGCAAGGATTCATGGGAGTAACATTTAAAAAATATATATAATAATTATGCATAGAATTCCTGTACTTTAAAGAAACGAAACCTCCTAAGTACATTTGATCCTAAAACTGTCGTTCAAACCACCTTACTCCAACTTTGGAGTTGGGTGGTTTGTCCCCAATTCATTAGAATGACAAAGTCAGACGGGGGAAAAAAATCTCCATATTAAACCTCCTAACTCCACTTGAGCTGTATTTGAGTAATGTGATGATAATATAAGGACACATTGAAGTATCTGACAATGTATAAAGTCACCATACCATCTTTGAGGCATTGTTGTGTTGTTTCTAATAAACACGTTTTTTTTTTTTTTTTTCTTGCATAGGAATGATTCTGTTCCAAGCTTTTTGATTTTTGTTTCCACTGTAGTTTGTTTAATGGCTGTTCATTCTGGTTGTAGTTGATAGTTTTATGTTTGCTGATGGTTGTTTAAAGGACAACTTTGTTTTTCTTTTACAACGAGGGTTCATATTTTAGAGAAAAGAAAAGATGAGTGTTAAAATGTTTTCATGTACTTCTTTCTATCGTTTTAGTGATTTTAACGATTATGATTTGGGTTGGGGGCATGCATGCAAGTGGCTACCGGTAAATATGTATTTTTAGACACAATAAGCTCATTCCCAAGATGTTTCATGGGCAGATGTGACTTATGGGGGCTGGTGTAAACAAACGGTACCAAAGAAATTGTCGGCTTATTGTGTCTAAAAATACATTATTTAGCCACTTGTACGCATGACCCCACCCACTGAAATCAAAATACTAAAATCACTCAAACAATGGAAAGCAGTACATGAAAACATTTTAACACTCTTTAACAATCTTTTCTTTTCTCTAATTACAATCTAAAATACGAACCCTTGTTGTAAAAAACTAAAGTTGACTTTAACCCTGGTGTCCTTATAGGCAAACAGTTCTACAATTTTCCAAAAAGTTTTCAAATATCGGCCATTATTTTCAATATCCGTCATACGACAATGATGTTTTGCTGCTGCAGGCGGTTTGTTTCACAGACAGTCAGGCAGACGACAGACAAACAGACAGAGAGGTGCACATAGAAGTTGGAACACTGTTTGAACACTGAGTGAGACTGAGTGGCATTTATAGATTATATGTTTATATTGTGTGACCTTAAAAACATCATCCTGCCACTGCTTTAACCCCTTAAGACCTGGATTTTATACTTTAGCTATTGAAAAATAGCAGATATACTGCACGAGCTTGTGGATTGCTGTTTTAGAAAAGTCATGAAGATTTTTGCAAATCTTTGAATATATACTTTTTAAAGCAAACTTTTTTTAACTCAAATCTCTGCTTCTGGGGGTCCCTGGAAACAACATTTTGAGATTCCACTGATTTAGAAGAAGGATTTAGAAGACATTCATATAATCGGGTCAAAATATTCAAAGACTTGCTCAAATGTTCATGGTTTTTTTGCAGCACGGCACTCAGCTTGTATATCTGCTATTTTTTAATAGTTAAAGCATAGAGGTTAAAGTTAAATGTTTAACGGGGAGTCAGTGGATCAGGAGGTAGAGCGGGCTGGCTGCTTTTGAATCGGAAGGTCCTTGGTTCGATCCTCGGCTCCCCCTGTGCTGCTACTGTCGACGTGTCCTTGAGCAAGACACTTAACCACTAACTGCTCCCGATGAGCAGGTTGGTGCCTCCTCGCATGGTTTCAACCACCGCCGCTTCTGTGAATGTGTGTGTGGGTGAATGTAATGCACTTTGTAAAGCACTTTGGATAAAAGCACTGTACTGTATTCATGCATCATTTACTGCTTTGAGGTACAGCTGCATGTCAAAATATATTTTCAAATATACAGTATTGATCCATTTCAGTTTTGTTATCTAGTGTCGTAAATTGTTTTTAGTTTTTACAACACATTTATTAAGATTATTTAGTAGTTTATTTCATATTTGGGCTCCCCTTCTCTCTCTCTCTCTCTCTTTTACACAACACACACACACACGCACGCACGCACGCACGCACGCACGCACGCACGCACGCACGCACGCACGCACGCACACACACACACACACACACACACATGCACACACACACAGGGACCCTTTGGAAAACATCTGACATCAGATTTCATAAAAGTTTTCCCCTGGTCTCCCTGTCAGGCTGGATAATGTCACTTTTTCCCTGCAGGAAAGCTGAGGATTGAGTTAAAGACTAACGCCTGTAACTAATGTCTCTAACTCAGAGGAGGATGGGTTAAACTTTTAATTTGATTACAGTTTTTTGGCATTAGGACGTGGAAGTGGAAACTTAAAAAACTATTCTGCAATTACCTATTCATTTACATTATGCTTGTTAAATTGAAGAGAAACGATGATGATAGTAGTAAGAGAAAAGCTACTTTACATTTCCTGTAGTTCCAGGCACAGTAAGTTGCACATTTTTAGTATCCAGTGTGATGCCTTGGAACGAATGCAATACCTGTTGTCAAGTTGCCAGTATCATAGTACTTGGAGGCCAGTCTTTGATGTCTCTATATAGTATATGTATCCAGCTGTTTCCGCGGGAGTTTACTGGAGATTATTTGGACCACACTTCCGGTTTAACATCAGACATACAAGCACGCGTCGCGTCGCAGATGCAGCCCGTTGTGAGCTTGTAAATCACACTCGGCTGCGGCGCCGGAAGCTCGGTACAACGTCTGCGCAATGCACTATGGGGCGTTGGAAACCCGTGGATAGACTTCAAAGATCTCCACATATGGGGATTTATGTTTGGAGAGACACTGATCGAACAGACTTCACACACTGGGCACTACTCTCTCTCTCTCTCTCTCGGGTTCCTAGGCGATACAAAAACTCGATCCTAGGTGGGGTTGGCGAAAGGGCCTTTCTGCGTGGAGTTTGCATGTTCTCCCCGTGTCTCCTAGGGTAGATACCCTCACAAAAACATGCAGTAGTCCTGGTTTCTATACCGCCTCCCCCTGGCCAGCCAGGGCTCCCCAGGCATGGCAAAGGGAGAGCAGAAACCCAGGATTACAGGTTAGGCAATTGGCACTGGGTGAGAAAATGGGTTACAAAATCGTGGGATAAAAATAAAAAAATCGATCCTACAGTCTGTCTCTAATAGTCTAAATGCAAAGTGTTTATAGATTGAAACTGCAATTAGTTATTTAAATGTTACTTTGTGCAATGTTACTTTTGTTGCACACCTGCAGTGGTTGGAGGCGGTCAACAGGCATGATACATTTATTTTAAGAAGTACATTTTATTTTTTCCCCTAGTTTCTACGGTTTCTTGGGCTGGATATGGCAGCCTGGAATGGTTGTTCAAGTGCAGCTAAACTTGGCATGTTAGTAAACGTGACACAATTAACAATAATGCATTGCACCTGTGCAGGTGACCTACGGAACCTGGGAATATTCCATCTTGTCAAGATGATGAGAATAAAAGTGTGGAGAATATAATATAATACATTGTTAAAGTGACCATTTTGTAAAATTTTGCATTTGTAGTTATTTTTGCTGTAATGTAACAACATAATAACCGGCACAGAAGATAGACAAAGAGACATTCATGGATTTATATTTACAAGTAACTTTTATTTTCCCCCTGGATCCAGGGTATGGCAGCTGCATACCCCTGCCATACCCAATTGACGCCCCCGCTTTAAACCCTGGTGTTGGGTAGGTAGGGTTCATACTGGCTCAGCTCATATGTTCAAAATACCCGGGTAGAAATGTGGTATCCCATCCTGGTTCCAATCACAGGTAGGACACTACATTACTGCAGCTTTAAACGAAGTACTTTAAACGCAGCGGTATCGTGTACTCATCGATTACTTTCCACAAGTCAGCACTCAGACGAATGATGTTTTGGGCGTAATTCTGTCGAACGCGTTGGTGACGTACGTGTCATTGTGCAAGGATTTAGTTTCCATTTGACGCAGAGTGTGGTTAGAATCGCTGGATGTGAATTCTGAAGTTTTCAATGAAAACGAATCCTTCAACCCGTCGGTTTTCATTAACCCCCTGATGGCTGTGTTTTCATTTCCCGTTACTGCTGTCGTTAGTTTATGCCGTAAATAAAGTAAATAATCCTGTGAATCCCTAGCGACATAGTAAGCGAACATTTGGTGAACAGCGAAAATGGCAGATTTACAATCTTCTAAATCTGCTATTTTCGCTATGGTCTAGGTTGTTAACTATAAACGATGGATTCAAGTAGGCCTGTGTGTGCGTGTGCGTGTGTGTGTGTGTGTGTGTGTGTGTGTGTGTGTGTGTGTGTGTGTGTGTGTGTGTGTGTGTGCGTGTGTGTGTGTGTGTGTGTGTGCTCGCACACACGTATGAGTGTGTGTCGAAAGCGAGGGAATAGGAAGCCATATCGCCGAGAGGAGGGGGTGTCTGCTAGTCATCCGTCGCTGGCAGTGGGAGGTGAATTCTCACTAAAAGAAAAGCAGAAGAACAGACAGATGTTCCAGTTCTGATGAGCATTAAAACAAAAACAAAACAAAAAAATTCACATCTGGCATTGGTGTCTTTAAACCCATTCAGAACGGGTACACATTATTGTGTATCATTATTTTATGCTTTAACTATTGAAAAATAGCAGATATATTATACATGCTCACAGTGCGGCACCGAGTGCCGCGCTGCGAGCTTGTAGATCTGCTATTTTTGAAAAATTGTGAAAATTAGAATTTTGACCCGATTCTATGAGTGTCTTTTGAATCCTTCTAAGACTTTTTGAAAAACCTATGTTTCTATGTCAGCAATGTGGCCAGCCATCGTCAAAGAAAAGGTCCTTTTCACTTAACTGGAGCTCAGTTAGTCTGTTCTTGAGAGACTACTATGTCAGTGGCTCTCAAACCTTTTCATGTGAAGGACCCCCAAACTGTTGTTTATTTGGCCACGGACCCCCATCTCAAAATATCTAGTTCCAGGGACCACCCAGAAGCAAAATTTGAGTTACAAATGTTTGCTTTAAAAATACATAAAGGATGTGCACACATTTCACAACTTTTTCAAAAATAGCAGATCTACAAGCTCGCAGCGCGGCACTCGGTGCCGCGCTGCGAGCTTGTAGATCTGCTATTTTTCATTGGTTAAAGCATTCAATAATTCTAGGCCCTAAATGGGGTTAACATTTGATGTGAGGGTGTTTACACTCTGTGATAGGAATAAATAAGAGATCAGATATTAACATTACAAAGGATATTTTGCGCTTAAAGGAGTAGTTCACCCCCAAAATGACTTTTTTTCTGTTCTTTAGTCACGCCATGGAGACTTGAGCTCAATAATATTTTTTTGTATTTGTCGCATTCCTAAGACAAAAAAAGGATTATAGTAAATTTACCCCTATTGATTCTGAATGGAAATTTGGGGACCCAAATACAAGGCCCTGGATGGGGACCCAAATGCATTTGGGTCCCATTCTAGAATCAATGGAGGTAAATTTACTATAATCAATGTTTTTGTCTTAGGGATGCGACAAATACAAAAAATATATTATTGAACTCAAGTCTCCATGGCGTGACTAATCAATAGAAAGAAAGTCATTTTGGGGTTGAACTACTCCTTTAATAGCTATAATTATCTGCAAGTAGCCTATATGTGTCATGTTTACGTAGGGTTGACCTACAGTGTATTGTGGCGTCACTGAACTTGGCTCTTAATAGTTGTCCTTAGAATGACAGACAGACAGACAGACAGACAGACAGGGGAGATGGAGAGGATACTAGCAGTTAGCGGGCATGAGCAGTGTGCAATAGTTTGTGTGACTGTGTACATACATGCACATAATGCGCATGTGTGTGTGTGTGTGTGTGTGTGTGTGTGGTTCAGGGTGTGTCATTATAAAGTGACTCAGTGCGTGCGTGTGTGCGTGTGTGTGTGTGTGTGTGTGTGTGTGCTGTGCATGTGCATGTGCGTGCGTGTGCGTGTGTGTGTGTGTGTGTGTGTGCATGCGCGTGTGTGTGTGTGTGTGTGTGTGTGTTAACTGGAATTTGTCCTGCTTCTTTCCGTACATGTCTTTCTGAGGAACCGTCCTAAAATAACACTACACAAAACCTGCTGTACCCATTCACTGTGAACCTCTCTCTCTCTCTCTCTCTCTCTCTCTCTCTCTCTCTCTCTCTCTCTCTCTCTCTCTTTCCTCTAACCTTCTAATGTTGGCCTGTGTTGGCACTTTCCTCTAAAGAAGGAACACTTTGTATTTTTCCTTCATGGAGATTCTCAGCATTTGATGATGATGATGATGATGATGATGATGATGATGAGGTAAACAGTCATTCATTTGAATCACAATTGCATTCATTGCCATTGGTGTGTTGTTAACACATACAAGAAAATGGCAAAGAAGCAAAGATGCAAACACAACAGTCAGACGGTACTGCAGTATTGTATTGGGCTGTGTTTACTGCAATAGTGTATCTGTCTGTACTGCAGTACAGACTGTCTGTCGCACTACAGCAGGGGTCAGCAACCTTTTTGAAATGAAGTGCCATGTTTTTCTTTCTAGATAGTCATGTCAGTGTGCCATGTCATTGTGAACATAAATTGTAATGACACACCATCAGAAATTCAGACATATTTTGATTGTCAGGACATTGTTATAATGCTTATTAGTCGACTCAGAGCAATTTCCTTCCTATAACCCACCTATCTCCCCGATGTTAAAGTTCTGTATATTAACTCATTCGGAGTTTACGGCCGTAGAGGGGCAGAGGGCAGAAGCCACTCTGAGCATAAATAATGTTTAGACAAAGGAATGACTAAACAAAAAGAAACAAAAGTTTGGAACCTAAGAAGTAATAAGGAGGGAAACGAGGACGACGAAGCCTGGAGATTTCTCTATGTCTTTCACTGCCGGCTTCTCCTACCTGTTAACGTGGGCGCTCATCCAGTTCCCATCGTGCGTGATCGGACACTGCTATGCATCGTGTGTTCGCGTATTCCATCAGCTTCTCAAATCCGTTGAAACTTTTTCAATTGATCAATCCGTTCTCCGTCTGTAAGCCGCGGAGTTTATACAGAAAGCTAACGGGCCAAAATAGACGACGGACCATCAGCTTCCGGTTCAAGGGCTCAATGATAAGTGGTCCGCTCAATAATGTGTCCGTGTAGAAACCGATCACGGAGCATTAGTTCCGGCCTATTTTAGTTCCGCTTCGATAAAAACTTTTTTTTTAATTAAAGCTTATTAAATCTCCGGGTTCTACGGGCATGGCAGAGAAGGGGTACAAAGGGGTATTTCTTTGTCAGCAAAATTGTTAATGAATGTAGATTTATGTGCAGGATGTAATTTGCTGCAAATTAGGTAACTTAATTTAATTGACCACGTTTAAATGGCCTCAAAAGTCTAGTATCTCCCTCGGTCCATAGGGATATCACTATGGACCGAGGGATCAATGGTTAAGATATTGGACTTTCACGCAGGAGACCCGGGTTCGAATCTCGGGCGTTACATCTGCACTACAGTAATTAGCTGGCAATGTTGAGAGCCTCTATTCTTGGATGGGGGCCTTTCTGACTGTGTCAATGCTGACCATGATACTGACATGAATGATACTGACCATGATACTGTCATGAATGATACTGACCATGATACTCACATGATACTGCCATGAGAGGCTACTGACATTAAACTGACATGATACTGACCATGATACTGACATGATACTTGCATGATACTCACATGATACTGCCATGATAGGCTACTGATATTAAACTGACCATGATACTGAAATGATATGTAGTGGACATGAACTTCTCAACAATGAGACATTATTACATTATGAACACTATTACATTATGAGCGGATATGCATGTAGCATCATTATTACATTATGCCCAAATCAGTTATTGTATTACATTATGAGCCATTATTACACTATGAGCTTTTATTACATTTAGTTTATTACATTATGAGCCGTTATTACATTATAAGTTACATTGATTTGAATCCAACATGTAGTGAGGGATTCAAACCAAACTACTTCAACACCTCAATACTTTTTAAAGTTGACCTTTGGCTCTGTCCTTGGTCTGATCCTTTTTCCCTGTACACCAAACCTCTTCGCCGGAACTAGCCAATCAGCAAGCTCACAGCTTGTAGATCTGCTATTTGTGGCTTTTATCCACAAGTTTCCAACGTCCCATCGTGCATAGCGCAGAAGCTGTGCACCAGTTCCGGCGTCGCAGCCGAGTTTGATCTACAAGCTCACAACGGTTGCATCTGCGATGCGACGTGAGCTTGTATGTTTGCTGCTCTCTGGATGTGTCCCACACATAATTCTACAGTAAATTCTCGCAGAAACAGATGGATACATTTTAAAACTTTAAATGGGACATTCTGTATAATGAGTACTTTCTACTTTTGGTACTTTAAGTATATTTTGATACCAATACTTTTGTACTTTTACTCAAGTAAATTTTGAATTCTGGACTTTGACTTGTAACAGTGCATTTGTACAATGCAGTATTGATACTTTTACTTAAGTAAAAAATAAGTACGTTTTCCACCACTAGCCATTCGTGATACCTGTGTTGTTTCATAAATGTAGGAGAAACAAGTTGAGTTAGAAACGTTGGGTTTGAAAATGGGTTACGCCAGTGTTTAACCTGTGACCCTAATGCAGGGGTAGGCAAAGGGATACTGGCAGAAGTGAGAGAGAGAGAATTTTTATTTTAAAGTCAATTAAATTAAGTCAAATAATTTGCAGCAAATTACATCCTGCACACAATTCTACATTCATTAAAATTCAGAACTTTGACTGGGGATGGAATCGGGGACGGGGAGATAGGTCTGAGTCGCTCTGAGTCTAATGATCATTATAACAATGTCCTGACAATCAAAATATGTCAGACAAAATAAAAACATGGCACTTCATTTCAAAAAGGTTGCTGACCCCTGACCTTATGGATCCACTGACGACAGCCTCTCTTTGAACAGTAGCCTTCATGTGATGTCATTTAAACAAGTTAAACTTTCACATCTCCTCTGTCTCCTTGTTTAATCTGATCTTGTGGCAGAACTTTCTTCTGTACGAACAAATTGTACAGACGAATGAATCCCCCTTCCATTCTCTCTCTCTCTCTTTCACTTCCTCTGTGATGCTCGCCCAACACGTCACACATGCCATTCACCAGTCAGACAAATCAGGTAAAAATAACAAGTGCAACGCTGCAGTGAAAACATCACATTGAGTTACAAAAGGAATTCATTTGAACAAAGACAGAATCAACCAAGCTCAACCTGTGTACAGATTTGTTTTGTCTGGATATAGTATGTGTGGCACTGTTTAAATGTTTTTAGTTTTTAGACACTCTATGCTTAGTAAAGCAGGCCTGATTTGCTCTGTACTTGATGAGTTATTTTTCCATCGACCTCGACTCTCTTCACCAAAAACATCAGATCTACAAGCTCACAACGCGTCACATTGTGACGCTTTGTGAGCTTGTAGATCGGTTGTTTTTGGTGAACCTTCCCCCCCAGAATAGGGATGCTGGGGTTCAAGTGGTTAATGCGCATACTGTGTGTAATATGTTTTTTTTTAATACTGTTACTGTATGTAATATGCATTTTTAATCCACATACCTGTGCGTAATATGGCTAGTTAATGCGCATACTGTACTGCGAGTGTCTTTTTAATCAGTTTAACCCAGGTGTCCTCATGTTGGGCATATCATTGTTGGCAAAAATGTTAACACATTTCCCCAAATTGTCAATTATTTTCAAATTATAATGTCTTTTTAACTTCATGTTTTTTTCTACATCAAAGATAACCAATCTCTCAATGCAATACAGTGTGAGCTTGTAGATTGGCTATACTTTCATTATAGATTCAATATACATTCTATTTATATAAGTATACGGGGCGTAAGTGGTTTTTAAAGCTCAGACTCTGTGTGATCTGTCTGTTTAATGCTCATAGTGTGTCTACCTGTATGCGTGTTCCCGGGGTGCTGTATGAGTCATAGCTGCAATATGATTCTGGGGTTTTCACCCCTATAGAACTAAATATGACATTTTGTGCAGAGAGTGGAGAGAGAGGACGTACGGTACTGTATATGGCTGAGCCAGATGTTTCAAAGGAACGTAGCTTCTTCTAATCTCACCGTTTGATCAGATCTGCAAGATCACAAAGTCTTTTGAGATCACTCACTCTGTGTTTTCACCACGTGAACCTCAGCATCCAGATTTTGTGTGCGTGTGTTCCCCCACTCGTCTTGCAGTGTGTGAGCTTGTAGATCGGGCTAATTTTGTTGAAGAGTTTTGGTGTAGAGTGGGGGAAAAAAGCGTAGTACAGTTGCAACTCAGCGTAGCAAGTGCAGTTGCATTTCGTCACTGTCGGGCAAGAAAACCTTGTATCTCCACGTTTTACATTTGTATGTTTTATTGTTAAGTAAAGCACTGCTTCATCGCACCAAACTAGTGAAAATTGCAGATCTACTAGCACACAAAGCCTCACAATGCAAGGCGTTGTGTGCTTGTAGATCAGCTATTCTCACTCGTTTTACCAAAACGAACTCTTTTGGACATACAAGGTTTCCACCCGACAACAACGATTTCAGGTTCGTTTTTAGTAAGCATAGAGGTGTTTCCAAGTGGTTCATTTGACCCCTGACCCCCTGACCTGTGACGGCCTCCATAACGTCCACATGCTACAGGGGAGGTTGGAGGGGGGGGGACTTTCTGAAATTCTGTTTATCGGAAAAGTCGTTCGGAAAACGGGCCGTTTGCGGTCTCTTGGAGAGGAGGTTGGGGGGGGGAGTGGGCGAGGATGATGAGACGACGACGGGGAGGGGAGGGGAGGGGAAGGGGAAGATTGAGGGGCGCTCAGTGACTCCTCCGTCACCTGCTGTCACCATCTTTTTCATACGACAGGAAGAACAGCAGACAGAAAGAAAGACTTGGTTATGGCAGAAAGGTATTCGAGCAGGTTGAAAAACCCCGAACCGTCATCTTTCTGAGTTCTGACAGACTTTTTTAAGAGTTTGAAGCGAAACCTCCCAACAGAAGAAGAAGAGGAGGAGGAAATAGATAGAGAGAGAGAGAGAGAGAGAGAAGTGGATTTGAAGGTTTCTCAGAGAGGGAGCGGAGCGAGGGATCTGGGTGGAGGTGAAGAAGTAGAGACGACGGAGGCCATGATGACACCCACTCGGCCTCGTCTCCTCCGACCCACCATAACACACAAGGTACGCTAGGGTGGGTGCGCTGTGGCTACGGTTCCCGTCTGAGGAACCGAAGATTTAGGTCCAGCAAATGTTTTCACATCCATGTTTTTACTGCGTGGCTCTGCAAGAGGCTAGGGTTATGGGCTTTCTGTCTGACTACGTAATCTCGCACCGTGCCACCAGGGGGTCTGCATTTTGGGGGTCATTGATGTGAAAAAGTTTGAGAACCGCTGATTTAGAAGGAGGATTTAGAAGACATTTATAGAATCGGGTCAAAAGCATTCAAAGACTCGCACACATTTTCAAGACTTTTCAAAAATAGCACATCTACAAGCTCGCAGCGCACACTGTGAGCTTGTATATCTGCTATTTTTTATAGTTAAAACATAAAATAATGGTTAAAGTAGTTAAAATGTTTTAAGATCCATGTTTTTACAGCGTGGCTCTGCAAAGAGGCTAGGCGTCTCTATAACAAGGGTTATGGGGTTTCTGTCTGACTATCCGGAGCTAATCTCGCACCGTGCTTGGGGGTCTGCGGCCAAATGCATGTATTTTCGGGGGCATTGACTTGAAAAAGTTTGGGAATCACTGATTTAGAAGACCTTTATAGAAGCGGGTCAAAAGCATTCAAAAACTCGCACACATTTTCAAGATTTTTCAAAAATAGCAGATCTACAAGCTCGCAGCGCGGCACTCAATGCTGCGCTGTGAGCTTGTAAATCTGCTATTTCTTTATAGTTAAAACATAAAATAATGGTTAAAGTGGTTCAAATGTTTAACGTCCATGTTTTTACAGCGTGGCTCTCTTGCAAGAGGCAAGGCGACGGCGTCTATGACAGGGTTATGTGGGGTTTCTGTCTGACTATCCGGAGCTAATCCGGAGCGAAACTTTGTACGCACGCTTTGTACTTGCTGCCCTGTATACCACTATCATTTCCTAGTTGATTAAATTGTACAAATTTTGGATATGATCAGTCTTACATTTCCAAAAAGGAAATGCATGCATTTAACTCAGTCTTGGACCAGAAGCAGGGATAAAATAATCTCCCCACCGCCCATAAAAATGAACGATCGGAGGGGATGTAAGCCCCCCCCATCCCCCCCCCAGCAAATCCAACCCTGATTATAGCTAAAGTATGCTATTATTTTTGCATAATGTTGTTATCCATTGATTATCGATTCTTTTTTATGATGATTTTAACACATTTAGAACGGGGAACCCCTATTGGGGTTTTTACCTTTGAAACCGGGAACACCTTTTGGGGTAGTTGTATGTATATATTTTTTTTAAATATTTTAAGTTTTTCAGAAAACTTAGTTCAGGATTTATAGAAGGCGTTTTTAGAATATCGGCCTCAGGTCTAAATGGGTTTAGAGCGTCATGTCTTTGGACATATGAACAAAGACACGTCACCTGTAAGCTATCACGTTATGTTGATGTAACGGCCCCTGAGATTTTATTAATCCTTGTTCTGGTTTTTAGCCCGTTTGTGCATCAGCTGACTAAACATACAATGTGTGAATCAACTGGCAAGTTTCATGATCACATGGTATGCATAAATGTGAAACGTAAAATCTCAATCTTCAATCGTTTTCAATTAGGGACTCTGATTGTGATTGTCCGACATACTCAGTAAACACAGTAACTCTCCAAGGCCAATGCACAACACTGCACAACAGCATATCTTCACTGTCGGCCAGAAACCTCGTAAGTTTCAAATTTGTACTTTTTTCACCAAATAAAGCCCTGCTTCATACAAGGCTGTCGCACACAAGTAGTGAAAACAGCCGATCTGCTATTTTCACTAGTTCAATTCATTTTTAAAATGATAAATAGAAAACGAACGGTCTTGGACATACAAGGTTTCCACCCGCCAATGACGATAGTGTAACATGATCCAGAAGATGGCTGTATGCCTAAGTACAACTCTGTGGTGTGTGAACGTGACGTGACTAATGTATATGACTGTGATTTTGTTCTGTGATTCCCTCTCTGACTTTACATCATTCCACTGACTGCGGCGTGGGCCTGTAATGTCGCTTGTATGGCGAAATTGATTTACACATAAACCGAAACCAGAAACTAATAACGCATATAAAATGGCTACTTTCTGTGTGAAAGTAGCCAATCTACAAACTCTAAAAGTGTTTTATTTTTCCAGGCAAAGAGATTTAGAGTAGAGGGAAAAAAGGAGGGGATAGACCCCTGGGCAACCCTGTAAATGAAGTATAATACATGTTTTAAGTGGTTGATCTCGGTTCTAAATCTAATCAATAATCATAATTGTATGCAAATACATGCACTGTACTGTAGGCTATAGTGGGCTATGAGACAACCGGTAAACTTAGCGATTCCATTCCAAGGCACTCCGCTCAGTTGAGTTTTAGCCATGACTTTCAGCTTGGCAAAGTTAAATACAAATCACACTCAGTGTGAAGTGAGCTGTGCTATTTGTGAGTTAATTTCATTAAGAATTTGACCCTGTGGCCATACAGTACAGACAGACACCAATGACAGTCCTGACAAACATAGGAGTCAAGACAAACAGACAAAGCCAGATCTAGGATCAGTTAGCACCACTCAAAAATGACCAACGCGTTTCGGCTTAACCTGGAAGACCTGGAACCACTTTAACCATTATTTTATGCTTTAACTATTAAAAAATAGCAGATATACAAGCTCATAGCGCTGCACCGAGTGCAGCTCTGCGATTTTGAATGAATATATTTTGAGTGAATATACAAATGGCCATAACTTTTTTTCGCGATGTTTCCGGCAGAGCAGGCCTCTCATTCTGTGGACTTTAATGACCAAACTAATAAATAAAACAGAAATAAAAAGTACGGCAGAACATCACAGGTCCTCTCCCATTATCAGGGACTGGGTCCCTGACTACACTGACATCGACCAAAGTTTTCCCGCGTTGCTCAAAACAAGGGCCCACTACAATCTCGATAACAAATGTATTGAGTACCCGGTATCAATAAGCTTTGGGCTTATCAAGCCTGTTATCGAGCCTAGTGGCCCATGACGTCATGTTGAAACAATGAAGACAAGAGGCGATCACAAATGATTACAGTACTATTCATAATATAAAGCCATTTAACACTTATTGCACACTAATGAATGATTGTTTTAATGATATTTAATGATAATATTTGTTACTTTTGTCAATTGTCATCGTCATAGGTGGTGCTCAGCCACAAGCTCACAGTCACAACAACTGGCCAATAAAAAAAGATACCAGTTTTGTACAGAATTTGTCGTCTCGCATCTTTCCACGAAATATTCTAAAACGCTCAATAGTGGGCTCGATAAAAGCCCGGCTTAATAAGCAGGATCGATAAGGTGCTCATTATCAATAAAAACGAACGAGCTCCATCTCTAGTCATAACGTGGTTAAACGCAACATTTCTTAGTAAAATGTCCATACATTTCTGGAACTCCTTATTGTCAGTTAAAAGAAAGATACGGCTGATGACTCCATGGGTATTGGAGGATAGTGTGGTTGTCTAAGACTAAGTATAGGAGTTGGCAGTGACAGTGACCGACAGTGGCTAATTACGTGAAATGAAAAACAACAAAAAATGATTGTTGAAACTGGTTTTAACATGGAGGAAAACGTTCTAGCTGTATGATCCTTCTTTAAGAGGGTATAAAAGGATGTAAACCCGTCACGCGTTGGTGTGTCATAATCCTCCAAACTGGCCTCATCAACCCAATGTCCTCATCAGATGTTGGCAGTTGATGTGGAGGATGTCGGTTGATCAATGCACACTCGTCCATTGTTTCGCCACACAGCAAATATACGTGGCACGAAAGCCCCCGAACAACCTATATCGGAATGCCTCTTGCTGGCATTATGGCTTACATAACATTGTGGTTCACCTTAGGCCTAGAATTAGTGAATGCTTTAACCAGTGAAAAATAGCAGATATACAAGCTCACAGCGCGGCACCGAGTGCCGCGCTGCGAGCTTGTAGATCTGCTATTTTTGAAAAACGTGATATATATATATACCGGTGTATATATATATATATATATATATAATTTTTGGCAAGTCTTTGAATATATCTTTTTGAAAGTGAACATTTGTAACTCAAATATTTGCTTCTGGGGGGTCCCTGATACAATATTTTGAGATGGGGGGGGGTCCCTGGAACAACATATTTTGAGATGGGGTCCGTGGCCAAATACATGTAGTTTTGGGGGTCCTTGGCATGAAACATTTTGAGAACCTCTGACAGAAACATAGTTAAAAAAAAAACAAAAAAACGTAGAAGGATTTAGAAGACACGTATAGAATCGGGTCAAAATATTTAAAGATTTGCACAAGTTTTCAAGATCTTTCAAAAATAGTAGATCTACAAGCTCGCAGCGCGGCACTCGGTGCCGCGTTGTGAGCTTGTATATCTGCTATTTTTTAATATTTAAAAATAAAATATTGCGTAATAATGTGTTCAGGCCTAAATGGGTTAAAGGCCCATTCCCACTGGGCCAGATAGATAAAACATATCTGTCTCCATTGAAGTGGATGGTAAGATGATAAAACATATCTGTGACATATTTGTATCTGTATCTTGCCATCCACTTGAATGTAGACAGATATTTTGTCTACAGAATCAGTCTTGAGATGTTGTGTGTGTGTGTGTGTGTGTGTGTGTGTGTGTGTGTGTGTGTGTGTGTGTGTGTGTGTGTGTGTGTGTGTGTGTGTGTGTGTGTGTGTGTGTGTGTGTGTGTGTGTGAGAGGCACACTACAGAGTCAGTCTAACAATGGCAGGTGGGGGAACCAAGAAACTGGCATGCTGTGTGTGTAGGGTGTGTCTGGAGCAGGTTAGTCAGGTGTGTGTGTGTGTGTGTGTGTGTGTGTGTTGTTCTGCAGAGTCCTCTGGGCGCGACGTGAACACTATCATTGGATGGCTGGGGGGTGGTGGGGGGTGGTGGGGGGGCCTTGTTTGTGGAAAATCTGGTCTGCTGAGGTAGGTGTGTGTGTGCGTGCGTGTGTGCGTGCGCCTGTGTGTGTGTGTGGGCACGCCTACAGTATGTGTGCGCATGCTTGTGATATTGTTTATGAAGTTGTAGGAGGCATGAGAACATGCAGTTTGTTAAAAAGAAACTGTCATGTTTATCAAGTTCACATTTAGACCTCTAGGAATGGTTACTTCCGCCATTGATTGTAATAGCGTTACTTGTTGTACTGGTGGTGTGGCTCAACTGCTGTGGTGATGTATGGCTCACACTGGAACCTGAACTGTATTTATTTTACCTTTCTAGCCCGAACATTTCTGATCTACAAGCTCATCAAAACTCATCGCAGCTTGGTGATCGGCTATGTTTGGTACACGACAACACTGTGCTCAACTGCCGCAAGGGCACAGAGGGAAATTCTGTCATCATGAAATGCTGCAGTCAAGTTCAGGAGAGTTTGGAAAAAGGCAATTAATTCTCTTGAATGCTGCCTTTAGGTATGGCAGGGATGGGCAACTTTGATGATGGCGAGGGCCACTATATTTCCACCTTCACTCTAGAGGGCCACATTGCATATTGCTACGTGCTACTTTGTCATTCTAGTATCTCATACAAAAGAAGCAAAATTTGAGCTTGTAGATCAGCTATTTTTTCTTTTGAATTGGAATCCTGAATTATTTTGTTATTTTTTAATTGGAATCCTGAAACATTTTGATTGAATTTCAAACGCATTTTGTTATATACCCACTCAACTTTATGAACCTAAATACAAAAACAATGGACATAAAAAAATACATTTTAATACTACTATACTAGTCATTAAACTACTAATGTAGACTGGCGGAATTAAAGCAGATCATGGTTGTAACTGAAATTAGCTGTTAAAAACAGCTGAAATTAGAAAGTATTCCGGTATTAACCTGCGGGCCGCATTAAGTGAAGGTGGGGGCCGCATGTGGCCCCCGGGCCACCAGTTGCCCAGGGTTAGGGCAACTGGTGGTATGGCATGGAAAGAGGGCATACTGTATTTGCATTTCTTTCACCATAGTAAATGCTGCATTCATGGGCAGGTACAAGGGCACAGGCTTAACCCATTCAGAACGGGTACCCACAGTATTGTGTATCATTATTTTATGCTTTAACTATTGAAAAATAGCAGATATACAAGGTGCCGCGCTGCGAGCTTGTAGATCTGCTATTTTTGAAAAATCTTGAAAATTAGAATTTTGACCCGATTCTATAAGTGTCTTTTGAATCCTTCTAAGGTTTTTTGGAAAACCTATGTTTCTATGTCAGCAATCTGGTTAGCCATCGTCAAAGAAAAGTTAGTCTGTTCTTGAGAGACTACTATGTCAGTGGTTCTCAAACCTTTTCATGTGATGTTTATTTGACCACGGACCCCCATCTCAAAATATTTAGTTCCAGGGACCACCAAGAAGCAAAATTTGAGTTACAAACGTTTGCTTTGAAAATACATATATTCAAAGATTTGCACACACATTTTCACGACTTTTTCAAAAATATACAAGCTCACAGCGCGGCACCGAGTGCAGCGCTGCGAGCTTGTAGATCTGCTATTTTTCACTGGTTAAAGCATTAATTCTAGGCCTAAATTTAAGCCCCCTTTGATGTGATGTCTCCAGTATGTGTGCGTGTGCCTGATAGACACACAGACCCACATCAATGAGCTGAATAAGTCCTAAACGCTGATGCTGCAGGATGCTGAGGTGGAGCTGTCAGTAGTGACAGGGGGCAAACCAAACATTTTACCATTTAAACAAATCTAAAATGGCCAATCTGCAAGCTCACACATGCATTGCATCATGACGTGTTGTGAGCTGGTAGATCAGCCCTTTCTTTTAAAATAAAATAAATACGTATAAACTTTTCCCCCATTTTGCTGGGGACTCCCTGCATGGAACCACCCAAGGACCCCTGGGGGTCCCCGGGCTCCACTTTGAGAACCTTATGTCTGTCTGTCTGTCTGTCTGTCTGTCTGTCTGTCTGTCTGTCTGTCTCTCTCACTCTCTCTCTTTTCAGTAATCTTAGGTTAAAGTTCAAGGCCAGAGTGTTGCGTAGAGGAAGTTAAGCCCTCATTAAAATGTTCCCTGGGTCTAACAGAGCTGTCAGAGAGACAGTTATCCTGGGTCTAACAGAGCTGTCAGAGAGACAGTTATCCTGGGTCTTAACAGAGCTGTCAGAGAGACTGTTATCCTGGGTCTAAAAGAGCTGTCAGAGAGACAGTTATCCTGGGTCTAACAGAGCTGTCAGAAAGACAGTTATCCTGGGTCTAACAGAGCTGTCAGAAAGACTGTTATCCTGGGTCTAACAGAGCTGTCAGAAAGACTGTTATCCTGGGTCTAACAGAGCTGTCAGAAAGACTGTTATCCTGGGTCTAACAGAGCTGTCAGAGAGACAGTTATCCTGGGTCTAACAGAGCTGTCAGAAAGACTGTTATCCTGGGTCTAACAGAGCTGTCAGAGAGACAGTTATCCTGGGTCTAACAGAGCTGTCAGAAAGACTGTTATCCTGGGTCTAACAGAGCTGTCAGAAAGACAGTTATCCTGGGTCCAACAGAGCTGTCAGAAAGACTGTTATCCTGGGTCTAACAGAGCTGTCAGAGAGACAGTTATCCTGGGTCTAACAGAGCTGTCAGAAAGACTGTTATCCTGGGTCTAACAGAGCTGTCAGAGAGACAGTTATCCTGGGTCTAACAGAGCTGTCAGAAAGACAGTTATCCTGGGTCTAACAGAGCTGTCAGAAAGACAGTTATCCTGGGTCTAACAGAGCTGTCAGAGAGACTGTTATCCTGGGTCTAACAGAGCTGTCAGAAAGACTGTTATCCTGGGTCTAACAGAGCTGTCAGAAAGACTGTTATCCTGGGTCTAACAGAGCTGTCAGAAAGACTGTTATCCTGGGTCTAACAGAGCTGTCAGAGAGACTGTTATCCTGGGTCTCACTCGCTAGCCTTCGCCGTGGACTGAAGACTCACCTTTTCAGACTCCACCTAAACCCATTGCACTACTGAAACACTCAATGACCATACAGGAAGCTAGTTAGCATTTGTTTTTTATTTTTATTTTTATTTTTTTATCCTTTTTTTCTTTACTGATTATATTGTTTTTTGTTTTTGTTTTTTTTTACATTGATATTCATATGCATTTGTTATATTGTTGTTGATGTTCTGACATGTTATCTTGTTTATTATAGTGATGTATGATCTGCTTATTGTAAGTCGCTTTGGATTAAAAGCGTCTGCTAAATGCCTAAACTGTAAACTGTCTAACAGAGCTGTCAGAGAGACTGTTATCCTGGGTCTAACAGAGCTGTCAGAGAGACTGTTATCCTGGGTCTAACAGAGCTGTCAGAGAGACAGTTATCCTGGGTCTAACAGAGCTGTCAGAAAGACTGTTATCCTGGGTCTAACAGAGCTGTCAGAGAGACTGTTATCCTGGGTCTAACAGAGCTGTCAGAGAGACAGTTATCCTGGGTCTAACAGAGCTGTCAGAGAGACAGTTATCCTGGGTCTAACAGAGCTGTCAGAGAGACAGTTATCCTGGGTCTAACAGAGCTGTCAGAGAGACAGTTATCCTGGGTCTAACAGAGCTGTCAGAGAGAGTTATTCTCAGATCATTCCTAGAAACTACTTAAGTCAGTTAGTTGGACACACCCGCCCCCTGCTGGTAAACACATGGAAACTCATATTCAAACTACCAATACATATTATTGAAGCTCCACTTGATGATGTAACAGCCTGAAGATGTCACACTGCATATAAGAATGTCTGTCTACACTGTTTTGTGAAGGTCTGATGAAGAGCCAGTAGGCTCGAAACGTTGCCACTAGTACAGTTTAGGCATTTAGCAGACGCTTTTAATCCAAAGCGACTTACAATAAGCAGATAATACATCACTATAATAAACTAGTAAGACACCCAAGGGTGGAATGCGACCTCAGGGTGACATGCAACCTCGCCCTAAAGGGCGAGGTCGCGCCAATTCTTGACAATCTGGCCAACCACAGCGTTTCTCTGACGATTCTAGTTGTTGTCATTCTGGGGGGAGTTTGTTCATGTTTTTTGTGAGGGTATCAACCTAGGGCTCAGCCACTCACAAATCCATGGCACACTCACAGAATCAATGTTATGCCCATACATGGAGTTCCCTGACTATGTTATGTCAAAACATGCCCATATGTGGACATTACCAATATGGGCATTTCCAGATATGTCCTTAATATTGATAACATTGGACAGGGATCTCCATATATGGGCATGAAAACATATGTTAATTAGTAAAGCCATGCTTAGGTTTGATGCCTTGGGATTTCTATATTTGGACATAAGTGTGTACCCAATAGGTCATCATCTGGAAGGTAGGGTGTAAATCAGAGTAAAGCAGCTTTTGAGCTAGTTAGGGCCAGAGATTGATGACATCAGAAATCCCCATATATGGGCATAAAGGGATTTTGCTTTTGGAATGCCCATCTATGGCATTTTTATTTTATTTTATCCTTTATTAATAAAAATACATGTATGTATCCATATACATATAGAGTTCAATATGATGTTTTTGGAGAAGGTATGTTGTAAATGTATGCTACTTAGTAAGGGGCCTCGGGTTAGATACTCTTTGTATGGCCTCTGGAGGTCCTTGGCGTCGGTTAGTAGTATGCCCAGCACATAAGATGTGGGACGTCACAAAGCCTGCGGCCATGGTATCATTTTCCATCAGGCCTGTTGGTTTTCACTCGCTCCAGTGCGGCGTTCATGGCGTGCAAGTCAATGGCAGACTTGGCAGTCAGACAGACAGCCATTGACTCCGGCCTAACAATGGCTACTTTCTATGACGGTAGTCCCATATGACATGATGACTGGACTATCTCCATATATAGTGTTATCCACATTTCGTGTAGCTGCCCTGTACAGGAAGTGATGTCACAACTCGCTGACATCACACTGACATCACAGAGGCTTCGGAAGGACGGTCACGAGGCTTCGGACACTCAAGCGACACGATTCTTCAGAGTATATGCGACCTTCGTCGCAACAAGATAACATGTCAGAACAAAATAACAAATGCATATGAATATCAATCTATTTATTTTTTAATATATAATCAGTAAAGAAAAAAGGATTCTAAAAAAACCTAAAAACAAATGCTAACTAGCTTCCTGTATAGTCATTGAGTGTTTCAGTAGTGCTATGGATTAGGTGGAGTCTGAAAATGTGAGTCTTCAGTCCACGGCGAAAGCTAGCGAGTGAGTCCGTTGTTCTAAGTGCGACAGGGAGTTTATTACACAGCTTGGGGGCCAGGAGGGCAAACTGTCTCGGATGAGTGGATTTTTGTCCTGGGGCTTTTAGCGATGGTTCTGTCAGCATCCCTGTATTGGCTGATCTAAGTGAAACAGGGTGGGGGTGTAGGGGTTGATCAGGTTTGGAGGTATGGAGGAGCATACCTTTGCTGCTTTGAAGGTCAGCATCAGTGTTTTGTATTCAGTGCGGGCCGCAACCGGGGGAGCCAGTGGAGTGAGCGGAGAAGGGGGAAGACATGTGAGAACTTAGGCTGGTTGAAGACCAGTCGTGCCGCGGCATTTTGGATCAGTTGGAGAGGTTTAAGTAAAGCTTAGTAAATCTTAAGCTTTGGCGCAGCAAATTTGGTGTGCAGACTCTTTTATTTCTTACCTGTATACGTTTGATTAGTCCAGCAGCACCCAGCTATATGACCTTGGATGTGCGTGCCCTTTGGCTGTTTTTCAGCCTCTAGATTGTATTGACGTATTGGCCTATCATCCTAAACAAAGCATCTTTTGCCCTTGTTGTTGCAGGTGGTGATGTCACCAGGCGAGGACGGTCTCATCGGGATCCCCTTCCCGGAGCACAGCAGTGAGCTCCTGTCCCGCCTCAACGACCAGCGGCGCGCCGGGCTCCTGTGCGACCTCACGCTGACGTCGCGCGGCGCCCGCTACCCCACGCACCGCTCCGTCATGGCCGCCGTCAGCCTCTACTTCCGCCGGCTGTTCGGCGTGGACGCCGAGGGGAGCGAGGGGAGCGGAACGGGAGGGGACTCTGCGTTCAGGCGTGTGCCAGCTGGACTGCGTGTCGCCCGACGCGCCTGGACGCCCTGCTGGACTTCGCCTACACGGCCACGCTGACCATCCGCGCCTCGGACATGCGCGACGTCCTGCGCGCCGCGCAGCTCCTGGGCATCCAGTGCGTGGAGGACGCCTGCCGCGACATCCTGGGCGAGGAGAAGGAGGAGGAGGACAGGGGAGGAGGAGGGACGGGGAGAAGGACGGGGAGGTGGAGGATGAGGAGCAGGAGAGGAGGAGGTCTGAGCACCATCTTCATCTCCAGCAGCAACACCAACACCTCCAGCAGCTGCTTCATCAACAACCACCTTCACCAGCAGGTGGCGAGAGACAAGGCCGAGCGGCGGCGCCACCCGGCGGCTCGGGAGCGAGGAGGATCCGGCGCAAAACGGACCGGAAGAAGATGAGGAAAGTGGCGGCGGTGGAACAGGAAATCCCCACGCAGACGACCTCGCCACCGCCACACCACACGGCGCCATGGCCGCCGCGCTCGACTCCGCCCTCCAGCAGCAGCTCCGCCCGTCCCCGCCCGCCCCCCACCACCACCTCCTCCTCCGTTCCCCGCGCTCGGGAGCACAACGGAGAGGAGGAGGAGGGGGAGGAAGGCCGGCGCCCACATGGTGAACGGGGCGCCACCGCACACGTGCGCGGCGGTGCCCTGCTGACCACCGTCGCCCCATCGTCATCGCCCCCCGTCCTCCTCCTCCTCCGCCCTCCTGGTGCCCAAGACCGAGCCGGACCACCACCACCACCCCCATCACCCCCCATCACCACCACCCACAGTGGTGGAAAAAGTAGGTTTTACTTCAGCATTTAGTCTAATTTTCACGATTTTTCAAAAATAGCAGATCAACAGCTTGTATAATTATCTGCTATAGGACCCCCTAGAATTATTACTCGGTGCCGCGCTGTGAGCTTGTACATCTGCTATTTTTTAATAGTTAAAGCTTGAAATAATGGTTAAAGTGGTGACACACAGATATGCGTACCCGTCTATATTATGGGTTAAGTAAAAGTGTCAATACGGCAATGTAGAAGCACTCTGTTGCAAGTGACAGTTCAGGAATTCAGATTCAGAAGTACAAAAGTATTGTCATCAAAATGTTAAAAAAGGACAAGTACTGATGATGTGTCTCATTTCAAGTTGTCGATAAAAAATCTTTTGTGAATAGGAGATCTACATTAAGCTTGCAGTGTGTCGCATCGGCTTGTAGATCGTCTATTTTCAAATGGCCAAAATGTATATAGAACTGAAGTGTTTAATGTATGTTTTGTAATAATATTCCAAATCTACAAAGTAACTAGTAACTAAAGTTTTCAAATAATTGTAGTGAGTAGAAGTAAAAAGTATTTGGAAATTGGA